>NC_051059.1:1534703-1907203 GCF_904848185.1 Acanthopagrus latus
GAAGACAAAGCTCTCAATTTACCAGTATATCTGTATTCCGGACCTCACCTATGGCCACGAGTTGTGGGTGGTGACTAAAAGAACAAGACTGGAGAAAGAGGCGGCTGAAACGAGTTTGAGGAGCTCAGGTTGAAGTACAGCTGCGCCTTGGATTGGAGTAGGTGGTTCAGGCATCTGGTTAGGATACCTTCTGGGTACCATGCACAATTAAGGACCTGGGAGGAGAGCCCACAGCAGACCCAGAGTCCACAGGGGGGATTATATGACCCTGCTGCCACTGGGACCCTACCCCGGATAAGCAAAAGACGATGGATGGAAGAATGGATGGATGGATGGATAGATGGATGGATGGATGGATGGATGTGAAAAAAAACAAATTATCTGTGAAAATATTCATTTCAAATGTGAAATTGAAGTGTCATTTCTCCTCTTATTTCCTTAAAGCTTTCACCAGGAAACACTGCTCCTTCATGGTGATATTACATATTGTACCATACTGACTTTCTGACAAAATGTTTTATTTATTTGTTTAGTTAACAATGACAATACATACAGGCATATATCTTTACATCTTTATTAAAAGATTACTTTTACATTTTAAAAGTAAGTGATGATTTACAGTATCAAATGCATTTTTCAGGTCCACTTTTTAAAATAACTGCTCTCACTGTATAATAAACACAGTGCTGACATGTTTTAGTAGAGACAATGTGTATGAGCTAAACCAAAGCAAATGATGTCTGGACTAACATCTTCAACATCTCCCTCAGTCAGGCCATCGTCCATTGATGCTGCAAACCATCCACTATAATACCAGTGGCAAAGAAATCAGTTGTATCCCGTCTGACCGACTACAGCCCCGTCGCAATGACACCAATTGTGATGAAGTGTTTCAAGCAGCTTATCAAACCACATATCACAGCCAGCCTCCCTGCATCACATGACCCACATCAGTTTGCTTATCATCCCAACCGCTCCATAGAGGATGCGATATCCACCACTTTGCACTCAGTCATCACTGATTGCCTATGCCAGAATCCTGTACATAGATTTCTGCTCAGCATTCAATACCATCATCCCCAGAGACTAATGGAGAAACTCCTCCTCGTTGGCCTGAACGCCGCCACATGTCTCTGGATCTGGGACTTTCTGACGGAGAGACCTCAGTCTGTCCGTGTCAGAAATAACACCTCCAACTCCATCACGCTGAGCACTGGATCTCCTCAAGGCTTCGTACTCAGTCTACTGTTGGTTACACACGACTGTGCATCCAGACACCAGGGCAACCAGATCGTCAAGTTCGAGGATGACAACACAGTGGTGGGACTCATTCATAAAAATGAGGAATCAATGTACAGAGAAGAAGTTTAACACCTAGAGGGTTGGTGCAGAGAAAATAATCTGGTGCTCAATGAGGACAAAACAGAGGAGATGATTATCGACTTCTGGAGGTTACAGCCTGAGCACCCTCTTCTCAGCATCAGTGGCCACACGGTGGAGAGAGTTGAGAACATCAAGTTCCTCAGAGTGCAGATCTCACAGGACCTAAGCTGGAGTAAGAACACCTGAGGGATCACGAAACAGGCCCAGTGGAGACTGTTCTTCCTGAGGAAGCTTAAACAAGCCTCTCTCCCTATCAGCATCCTCAGGACTTTCTATAGTGGTGTGGTAGTGAGCGGTCCGACATATTGTATCTTGATATGGTACTCCAGCTGCAGTATGTCAGACAAAAAAGCCATGCAGAGGAGTGTCAGAGGAGCTGAGAGGGTCATCGGATATTCCCTCCCCTCTGTCCAAGAACTCTTCCTAAGCTGCTGCAGGATCAGGGCTCTGAACATCATCAGGGAAGCCTCCCACCCTCTCCACATATTCTTTGAACTGCTCCTATCAGGAAAACGGTTCCGGAGTGAAAAAGGCCGAACTAACAGACTTATCAACAGCTTCCTCCCACAAGCTGTTAGACTGCTGAACTGCTGATCTGGAGCATGCGCGCTACTGCACTTCATCATTTTAGTTTTAATTTATGATACTTCTATATTTTATGTGTTTAATGTGTTTGTGTTATTGATCCCGGAGAAACGCAATCTCATTTTTGCTGCACTACTTAGCTAAATGACAATAAAGCATTGATTGATTGGTTGATTGATTGATTGATTGATTGAACACACAAAAGGCTGTTGCAGCTGAACAACAACTGAAATGAAACATTCCAAACTGCTGGAAAGGCTTTTGAGCCGGCTTTACTCATATGTGTTACAGTGGTTGTTCAGCATGTGTTTGTTATATCAAAACAATGAGTTGCTCTCAGAATTTAACGTCAGTGTACACGTCCAAAGGTTTTATTTAGCAATTATTGTGTCACACAAGAATGCAACAGTGCAATCATTAGGTAATTATATGGGTAAATAAATACATACTTAATAGTTAGTTACAATTCTAACTTGCAACAATGGATTTGCATAGAAACAAATGGAATACATAAAATTGCTAACAAAAAGGGTTTAAACTAAACATTAAGAAGGGGTAAAATATTGCCCATTCTCATACATCAGTTTGGGAGGGATGTGACTCCTAAACTGTAAATAATTAAAAAATTGTGTTTCAATGAGATTTAATTTGATCCTGAGCTGTCAAAAGTTATGAGATCTTTTATTTTAGAAATACCAGCATCCTTCCATGTTTTGAAACCCACATCTGAACAAGACTGCTTAAAATCAGGATTACATAAAGAGGTGTTGAAGCAGGGTAATACATTTTAAGACAGGGACACTTATAGCTCCACACAAATTTTAGAAATCCTACTATGAAGTGGTTTAAAAAACTTAAACTGAACTGGAACATCTTCACTGGATATAATGGCCATGATTGGCCATTAAATTCAAGTTGTTTTTTTGTTGCTATGTCATGCTGCTGATCTGACCAGCGCAGATTCTGAATCTCAGTGGGAATCCCTACTAAAATAAAGGACAATAAAAAGTACAAATGTCAAAGTGTATTCTTGTGGCTCCTCCATGTTTGTGTGACTGTGTATCACTGGTTACTGCGCCTGCTGAGAAGATTTTGCCTTGCACATTAGCCTCCATTCATGGGCTAGACAGCAGTATAGATAAAAGGGACAACTGTGTGTCAAGGTCAATAGAGCGGCTGATTACCTGAAGACAATTCAAAAATACAAATGCAGATTGAAATTCACCGGAAGGAGAGGTAGTGAATCTTCCTACATAGTGGGTGTAGTTCATTCTCCAGGTATTAGTCTTTGGTTCTTTAAAATAGTTTAAAACATCAACACTATATATTATATATATATATAATTACCATATCAGTCCATTCATGGAACTGATAAGCTCTCTATGAAACTAAGGACTAAGGAGCAAATAGAAAAGTATTCCCCTGTAAGTAATCACCCAGTTATATGATCTGAGCCTGACCTGCAGACGAGACGTGTTTGATTTGTTATCCCTAATAAATAAATCATATTTCATCATATTTAAAGTCAAGGTGCTGAGTATACTTTAACTACCTGTTATCAACAGTGTTGACCTTGTTCATTTAGACCACTATCTCATATCTCTGGCTGTGGTGGCCTTGCGGGCTGTTATCTCCTTCAAATCATCTAGGCATCTATTACAGGTCATTCATATTGATATGATTGTGAACTCCTTAGATATGCCTGTTAAGACCTTGGGCTTCAGGAGACAACCCAACCTTCCGTCTGACTTGAGATGAGATCAATTACTTTCCTGTGCAGTAAATAAGGTTTAATTGAACTGATGTCCCTGACAGTGTTGCGGACAAAAGCGTCAATCAATCAATCAATCAATCAATCAATCAATCAATCAATCAATCAATCAATCAATCAATCAATCAATCAATCAATCAATCAGCTGGAAAGAAAAGGATGTACAGATAGAAGATGATTATAAAAGAGATGCAAGCAATGATCCATGATGGGACTACCGTGATGTGATACAGTATGTCAGTGCACACTCTGTGGAGCAGTGAAAAAGGCGTTGAGCAGCTCAGCAGACAAGTGGGTTCTCTTAAGTGTCCTTAAAAAGTAGAGCTTCTATAGAGCCTTTTTGATCAGAGCCATGTAGTTGACTGTCTTTGTCATGTCCTCTGTGATGTGGGTCCAAAAGTACTTAAAAGCTGGAGAACCTCTCTGCTTCCTCTCCTGTGATGGTTAAATAACAGAATGTCCTCACTGTGTCCCCTGAAGCCAGTAACAAAACATAAACAACTTTCCGTAACATTAGTTATTTGTAGTTATTATGAGTCCTCACTGAAATAATATGATAATGCAGTTTTAAAATAAACTTGTTTGTTTTATTGTCACGACAGAACAGAGGAATATCAAAATATATTACAGGGTTTGTGGCGTTCTAAACATGCGTGTTGCCAACAGAGACGTTGGAGAGCAGGGGTGCCCACACTTTTTTAGCTTGCGAGCTACTTTCAAAATGACCAGATCACGAACCAGGAGAGACCACAGCAGTAGCGGGGAACGACAAAGGAGCCAGGCAGTGAATAATCCTAAGCTTGTGGTGGAGGGAGGACCAACGGAGCAATGATGGACAGCCCACAGACTATTGAGTACATCGGTTTGAAAGTGCCTCTCAACATTCCCCTTCTTTGGAATAGCAATGGTAGTTTGACAAATCAGACAAATGCACATTTTTTTGTATCCTTTCTTTTGTTGATATCAAGGCTACATTTACACATAGCCAGGTATTTACAGAAATGAATATTTCTCCCCCTCCGTTTTCAATAATAACATCGTGCACGCAACATCGTTTTCAAAAAAGTTGTCATTTACATCAACCCATTTAAATACGTCGTCAAGAACCATTATAACTATGCCAAACATATGGGCGGCAGTGTAGGGAGAAGGATAAAGCCATGCAAGCCAATCAGAATCCTCAGAATCAACAACAACGAATAACATGAGCGAATTCCTGTTCCTCTCAAAACAACAAATATGGCGCAAGGTTCGCTCGTGACAGACAGATAGGGTGCACACATGACGTTAAGCATTTTCTGGTGCACAATGTGATGTTTGACAACCTAAAACCCCATTTCTCCCAGGCTTGCTTATAGCTCCTCAGCTCAGCTGCCATGTGTTGGAGTTTACCCCAGTGAACGAGAGGGTTGTTTCCCTGGAGGGGTGTGACTGGGAGGAACGGCCCTCCCCGATCTCAACCAGAGTGGTGTTTTGGCACTGGACTTCTGTGCTACACCCTAGGCCTGAGGTCAATGATCGACTTTGTGGTCGTGTCATCTGACCTCCGGCCATATGTTATGAAAACTTGGGTGAAGAGAGGGGCTGAGCTGTCAACTGATCACCACCTGGTGGTGAGTCAGATCTACTGGCAGGGGAGGAAGCTGGACAGACCTGGCAGACCCAAACGTATTGTGAGGGTCTGCTGGGAACGTCTGGCGGAACCCTCTGTCAGGGAGGTCTTTAACTCCCACCTCCGGGAGAGCCTGGACCAGATCCCGAAGGAGGCTGAGGACATTGAGTCCGAATGGACCATGTTCTCCACTTCTATTGTTGACGCGGCTGCCTGGAGCTGTGGCCGTAAGGTCTCCAGTGCCTGTCGTGGCGGCAATCCTCGTACCCGGTGGTGAACTCTGGAAGTAAGGGATGCTGTCAAGCTGAAGAAGGAGTCCTATCGAGACTGGTTGGCCCGGGGGACTCCTGAGGCAGCTGACGGGTACTGGCAGGCCAAGCGAACGGCAGCACGGGAAGTCACGGAAGCAAAAACTCGGGTCTGGGAAAATTTCGGGAGGCCATGGAGGAGGACTATCGGTCGGCCTCGAAGAAATTCTGGCAAACCATCCGGCGCCTCAGGAGGGGGAAGCAGTCCTCCACCAATACTGTTTACAGTGGAGGTGGGGAACTGTTGACCTCCACTGGGGACCGGGCGGTAGAAGGAATACTTTGAGGATCTCCTCAATCCCACTGACATGCCTTCCATAGAGGAAACAGAGGCTGGGGACTCAGAAGTTGACTCATTCATCACCCAAGTCGAAGTCACTGAGGTAGTCGGGAAGCTCTGTTGATTATTTTTATTGACAGAATTTCTAGGCGCAGCCACGGGCCGGAGGGGGTGTGGTTCAGGAGCCACAGGATTTCATCTCTGCTTATCGCACATGATGTGGTCTTGTTGGCTCCTTTGAGCCAGGAACTCCAGCATGCCCTGGGGCGGTTTGCAGCAGAGTGTGAAGCAGCTGGGATGAGGATCAGCACCTCCAAGTCTGAGGCCATGGTTCTCGACCGGAAAAAGGTGGCTTGCCCCCTCCGGGTTGGGCTACTGCCTCAGGTGGAGGAGTTTAAGTATCTATATCACGAGTGAGGGAAGGATGGAGCGTGAGATTGACAGGTGGATCGGTGCAGCGGCTGCAGTAATGTGGTCGTTGTATCGGTGTGTCGTGGTGAAGAGAGAGCTGAGTCGAAAGGCGAAGCTCTCCATTTACCCGTCAATCTACGTTCCTACCCTCACCTATGGTCATGAACTTTGGGTCATGACCAAAAGAATAAGATCCCAGATACAAGCGGCTGAAATGAGTTTCCTCCGCAGGGTGGCGGGGCGCTCCCTTAGAGATAGGGTGAGGAGCTCTGTCATCCGGGAGGAGCTCGGAGTAGAGCCGCTTCTCCTCCACATCGAGAGGAGCCAGTTGAGGGATGACGGCTCGGGCATCTGTTTCGGATGCCCCCGGGACGCCTGCCTCGGGAGGTGTTCCTGGCATGTTCCGCCAGGAGGAGACCCCGAGGAAGACCCAGGACATGCTGGAGTGATTATGTCACCTAGCTGGCCTGGGAACGCCTTGGGATCCTCCTGGAAGAGCTGGAGGAAGTGTCCGGGGAGAGGGAAGTCTGGGTGTCCCTGCTCAGGCAGCTGCTCCTGCGACCCAGTCCCGGATAAGCGAATGAAAATGGATGGATGGATGGATGGTTTTCTGTGATGATCAGAAAGTCCACATCATCTTACTATCTGTCTTCCCTATCCAAATGTACTGGAAATCCAAAGTGCAACAAGTCAATATTACCTAACCAATTAACTCTTCCAAAATTTCTGACAAACAAGAACAGTGTGATGCCTTTAACAAGCACTTTGTTGCTGCAGACAATATATTTGAGAATTCTGGTTTATCAGCTACTGACTCATTTTGTGATGCCCCTACTATCTCAGTTAGCTCTAGACCAGGGGTCTCAAACTCAATTTACCTGGGGGCCGCTGGAGGCAGAGTCTGGGGGAGGCTGGGCCGCATCAGGTATTCCACAAAAAAAAGCTTTGTTAAAAAAAAAATCCAATATTCTCAAACGTCATTATTAACAGTTCTTTAACTTGAATGGGTTCTTCTGAATGTGAATGGTTCTTCTGAACATGAACTGTCCTGAGCATGAATAGAACTTTCATGTTCCATTCAAGCCCTTTGAATCAATTCACTAAAAGGATTTGTTCAAAGGACGATAAAAATTACAAAATGATGCGCATTCTCTCAATGAAATAAATACACTGCCTATTGCATTTATGTATTGACATTCATTATTATTTATGATTATTTTAGTGTTATTCATTGTTATTTGCAATTATTATAGTTTTTACATTTGATAACATGAAACACTGAAGCAAGTGAAACAAATGATATTATATAGAAATGTCTCTGTAATGTTTATTGTGTGAGGCATTTACTATGGAGTAAAATATTTTGATGAACAAATCTTTTTCCGCAAATGATTCAGTACATTCCATTCACCCAAAAGATTTTTTCGAATGATTTATCTGTGAACGTCACATCATTGCAGAGCAAGCGTGGAGTGCATGAAGCTGGGACAGTGGGACACTATTATTTATTTATTATATGCAAACCATGGGATGCAGCCATGGAAGCATTATTAACTGGCTATTATTTTCTATAATAACTCCACGGATACAGAGGGCGCTGCTTAGCCAGCCTCATTGTACGGCCTGGCCAACACCGATTTTGCGTTGACTATATCACTGAGGTGGGTAGACCCCTGATGAGGCTCCAGCCTAGCCTTGACCATCGGCCCCAACGCAGTACGGTGGGCGGGAGCTGGCTGAGTGGTGCCGTCTGAGGTCCACTCCCCTTGGTGACGTAGTCAACAGAACATCGGTGTTAGCTGTTAATCTGATCATTAATTTGCAGATTTGTCATGATATCAAATCATCTGCATGGACAGTGGTGATCATATCGGCGTCAACATTCAAACAAATCAGCCCATTTCAACAGATGGAAGAACAAAATACGATCCGCATGACGCTGAATCCAATGCCAGTAACACTGACTTTGAATTTCAAAGACAATAAGAAGTAGTTATTCTATCACAGCTATGCGATGTTACACGGGCGCCACCATAGTTGTTGTGAAATGTTTCTCTGCTTGCATCAAGCCAGGCTGATGGCCCACCGCTGGGAGCCATATACCCCATTGTGATTGGTAGGTTCGTTCAGCTCCAGCTTGAGCAACAAAGGGACCTTCCACACACAACACGGCAAAGTGCCATTCACATAAAACTCGCAGGCTGCACTAACATTAAACATTCATATCAAGGTGGGGGCCACAAAATATGGCTGTGAGTTTGAGGCCCATGCTCTAGACCCTGTAGTTTCTAATTAAGGTCCTTCTCTGGTCACAAAGTATTTGAAGCTCTGTGTGGCATTGGTCCTGAAAAGTCTACAAGTGCTGATCAGTTGGATCCATATCTTTTACAACTAGCTGCTCCAGTTATAACTGATGCTTTGACACACGTTTATAACGTAACTCTAAAAACTCGAATTATTCCAACTAAGTGGAAAACTGCTCTTGTTTCTCCACTGCACAAATGTGGTCCTGCAGATGACTTAAATAATTATCGCCCAATCTCTAAACTGCCTTGTTTGGCTAGAATATTAGAGCAGCTTGTTAACAGTCAATTGAAAAAGTTTTAATCTACTTTTAACACTTTAAATCTTCATCAGTCTGGCTACAGATCTGCACACATCACTTTGACAGCAACAACTAAAGTTGTCAATGATATTGTCATGGCCCTAGATAATAAACTAGTCTGTCCTCCTGTTTTTGTTGACCTCTCTAAGGCATTTGATACAGTGGACCACTCATTACTTTTAAAGCATCTCGAAACCATTGGTTTTATAGGAAATCCCTGAATTGGTTCAAGAACTATATATCAGACAGATGTCAAGCCGTGCTAGCTGATGGTTATCAGTCAAACTTTTTAAGTGTATTAAAAGGGATTCATCAAGGATCCATTTTAGGCCCTATCTTATTTACCCTATATATTAATGATTTTAGTATTGGAATAGTAAATCGTACAATTCATCTGCATGCCAATGACACTATCATCTATTCAGTCCCCCCCTCTGCTGATCTAGCTATTTAAAACCTATAGTCCGATTTTCACATTGTAGAGCAAACTCTGACTGAGCTTAAATTATTACTTAATCCCAAAATGACAAAATGCATTGTTATTCACAAGATTGTCACCTTCTTTTCTTATAAACAATAGTATCTCTACATTGAATGGGACTCCTATTGAAAGGGTTTCAAATTACAAATATCGGACATCTGGATAGTTAATATGCTGTCACATTTCCAAACTAACTAAAGAGTAACAACAACAACAACTTGTTCAGGCCACTTTTTTACCTGTTCTAGATTATGCTGATGTCATCTTCATGCATGCTGCTCTCTCAACACTGAAGCCCCTTGATGCAGTGTAACATTCTGCACTGTGTTTTATTACAGGTGTTGGGTTTAGAACTCATCACTGTGTTCTTTACAACAAAGTTGGATGGCCATCTTTGTTCTGCAGTCTGATTGTAATTGAAATTTATGATCATATTGTGTATGTGTTTTCATGTATTTTCTACTCAGGGTGTCATTGGAAAAGAGAGCTTGCTCTCAATTGACCTTCCCTGAATAAATAAAGGATTCATTCATTCATTCATTCATTCACCCGCCATGTCTTTGTGTGATGCAGAAAAGGTGAACGGATGGTCTCTACATGCATGGTTCCCACTCTGAAGCATGGAGGAGGAGGTGTGATGGTGGGGGGTCCTTTGCTGGTGACACTGTTGGGGACTTATTCAAAACTGAAGGCACACTGAACCAGCATGGCTACCACAGCATCCTGCAGTGACATGCCATCCCTTTCAGTTTGCATTTAGTTGGACCATGATTTATTTTTCAGCAGGACAATGACCCCAAACACACCTCCAGGCTGTGTAAGGGCTATTTGACCAAGAAGGAGAGAGATGGAGTGCTGCTCCAGATGACCTGGCCTGCACAGTCACCTGACCTAAACCCAGTCGAGATGGTTTGGGATGAGATGGACCACTGAGTGAAGGCAAAAGGGCCAATAAGTGCTCAGCACCTCTGGGAATTCCTTCAAGAAGTTGGATAACCATTTCAGGTGACAACCTCATGAAGCTCATCGAGAGAATGTGAAGAGTGTGCAAAGCAGTAATCAAAGCAAATTCATATATTTGATGCATTTGATTTGATTTACATTTCTTTTGATTTCCAATTTCTTGATCATGTAAAATTGTGCATAATTGTATATTTGGATCTCCTGGAGTCCTTGAGTATAATTAGTAATAGTGTCAAAGTATGGTATATTTTTGATTAATGTGGTATATGCTCAACAAATGGTGACTGTGGTTACAGTTAAAACATCTCACATCTACACGTGTAGAGAAAATATTACCACTACAGCCTCAGCTACTGTTTAACCACAACTTCCAAAGCACACACACACACACACACACACACACACACACACACACACACACACACACACACACACACACACACACACACACACACGGGACCTTGAATCTATTTACCCACCCAGATGTGCTATCACAGCTTGGTCCCTTAGGTAATGGACTCCAGTCAAGGCCATCACTCACACACATACATGCATGGAATCCCATTTCCTAGAGAAAGTCCTGAGACAGAACAGGCTTGGTGATTTATATATATATATATATATATATATATATATATATATATATATATATATATATATATATATATATATATATATATAGTAGTAGTAGTATAGTACTGGTATAATAATGGTAATCATCATTAAGGGTTAGGGTTAGGGGGGTTAGGGTAGGGTTAGGGTTAGTTGCCTTACTCGTTTGCCTTATATATATATATATATATATATATATATATATATATATATATATATATATATATATATATATATATATATATATATATAAATGATGATTACCATTATTCTAAAACAAATTCACAAAATTGAAATGGTCTGAAAATGAAATCTGGGGGCATGTTTTTGCAAATATAAACAGATGAATTTGTGTGATGTGAAGTTCATAATTTTAACAACAGATCTGATCTAGCAATACAATTTGCAGGTTTTGAACATCCTTCATCCAAAACTACATGTAGTGTAATGTCAAAGAAAATTATTGCAGATGGTATAATAATGCTCATTTAGTTGCACCACAAATACAGAATAAAACTTGTTTGTGCTGACGCTGGCTCCAGTAATGACATCATACCATTCCTGTGAATCCGCCCTTGGGTCCACCCTAAGGGTTAAAGCAGGCATAAAAACCTGCCGCACACTGCCTGTCATCACTCTGGGTTGAACCACCACTGCTTACTGAAAGATAGTCACAGGTTGCTTCCTTAATCTGCAGTGACAGGCAGTGTCACTTTGCATTCATTGTCTCTGCTTTGGAAAACTCATAGAAAACATCCTCTCTTCATCACCATGATTATAAGCATCGCTCTGATCTGGGCTGTAGTGGTGGGATTCTGCTGCCTTTTATGGCTTGCTGTGGGGATACGACGCAGGTAAGGTTTTTTTGTTTTTTTTTGCTGTAAGCTGTTACATTTTACTAAAGTACTGTGATAGGAATGTCCTGATCTAGAATGATCTGAGTGACGCATAGATCAGCATGAATATAGCTTTTTCCGGGAAAACTATGTTCATGATTCAAATGGCCACTGATGTAACCAAACTATTGTGAATGACACAAGTGTGCCTGTTGACAAGACAAAAGCTTTTGTAAAGATGATCACAGTTATTTGGTATGCAGCTGATTCAGTGTGCAGTGAACAGTGTGCTCTCAGTGCTTGGCTGCAACCAAGTAACCCTGTTTAAAGTTCAGCACTGAGATGTTGTGTATTCACTTGCCACACATATTCAGGATAAAGATGGAGCTGATTATGAAGATGGGCGAGACTTTAAAAGACTAGGTTGGCTGGGTGTAGGTGTCTCAGGACCACATTTTCCCATAGCATGCTCTCTCTCACACACACACACACACACACACACACACACACACACACACACACACACACACGCACACACACACACACGCACACACACACACACACACACACACACACACACACACACACACACACACACAGACTTACAAGGGAAAATCATTATCAGCCAACGCTTTCATGGCCAGTAATAACTCTAAAAACTTCAAAAATTAAAAAAAAAAAAAAAAAAAAAAAAAAAGATAGGGAGAGAGAGAGAATTCTTCCCAAAATGCAATCTATGAAGCTTCAAACAAGAGTTCATGAAAAACTGCTATTTTTGAGATTTGAAGAAGCTTTGGTTGGACAGAGACAAAACAAAAAAGGTTCCATGTGCTGGTTATAAATTGGATCAATCTTGATGAATATTGTGATAGCAAGCAGTAAAATAAGCTAATTAAAAGGGTTGGGCATCAGGCATCAGAGTTTAAATCCAAGCAAACAACAACCCAATACAGAAAATCTTCAACCATGCATCAGTGTTTCTGGTGGTAGTTTTTGCTTGTTTTGGCTCAGTACTGAATATTGTCTGTCTATTTCTTGTCAATGGCTGTAGGCGACCTGGTGAACCTGCAGTTGAGAATGGCTTCATCCCATACCTGGGCTGTGCTCTGCAGTTTGGGGCCAACCCTCTCCAGTTCCTCCGCAGCCGCCAAAACAAATACGGCCATATTTTCACCTGCAAGATCGCAGGCCAGTACATCCACTTCCTGTGTGACCCCTTCTCTTACCATTCAGTCATCAGACAGGGGAGACACCTTGATTGGAGAAAGTTTCACTTTGCTACATCAGTCAAGGTCAGTTTTTGTGATTTCATGTTTTAATTTTTAAACCTTAATCTGTCGGGATTTTTTTTCTTTGTCTGTGAGTGTAAGATCTTCTTTCATTCCTCACCAGGCTTTTGGCCATGACAGCTTCGACCCTCGCCATGGCCACACCACAGAGAACCTCCACCAAACATTTCTGAAGACGCTGCAGGGTGAGGCCCTGCCCTCCCTGATAGAGACAATGATGGGCCACCTCCAGGATGTCATGCTGAGATCGGATACACTTAGCCCCAGCAAGGACGACTGGGAGGTGGATGGCATCTTTGCTTTCTGTTACAAGGTAATAAGTAGTTCACTATCAGGCCTAAGGCTCTGCAATAGATTGTAGTAACAATCCATATAAGACTTGCATCCAAAAAATTTAAATAAAACTTGATAAAAAAATAAATTTGCATTTCCATATTCTCTATGCCCCACATTTGATAACAAAAACAACGTATTTGTTCCTAATGGGTTTCCATCTGTCCTGCTGTACTCCAGGTGATGTTTGAGTCTGGCTACCTGACACTGTTTGGTAAAGACCTAGGTGAAGATAAGTGTCAGGCCCGGCAGGAGGCTCAGAAAGCCTTGGTGCTAAATGCTTTGGAAAACTTTAAAGAATTTGACAAGATCTTCCCAGCATTGGTGGCTGGCCTGCCCATCCATGTCTTCAAGAGTGGCTACAGTGCCCGCGAGGTGAGTGTGCTTTTCCTACAAGTCTCAGTGGAAGCAATGATCAAATAAACATAAGAGAAATGTGTGTATCTGAATGTCTTTTTGTACTTATTGTCTACAAATGTCTAGAACCTTGCAAAAACCATGAATCCTGAAAACTTGTCCAAGAGGAAGAACGTTTCAGATCTAATCGCTATGAGGATGATCCTGAATGATTCCTTATCTACCTTCAATGACCTGAGCAAGGCCAGGACCCATGTCGCTCTGCTCTGGGCTTCACAGGCTAACACCCTACCTGCTACCTTCTGGAGTCTCTTGTATATGATCAGGTATGCTGTTAGTTCTATTTTTCTTTACTGTGTCTGTAAAAAAGTGTGTTTGGTCATGGAGTCAGATCAAGAGTCTGATGCCAGTCAAAGTGTGTCAGCTGCAGAAAGATTTACAAGCTCTTCACTATTTTAGCAGAATGAATTTTCTATGTATTCTAAGGCAAATCAAAGCTTCTTCCAAGCTGTTGCTTTGAGATACTCAATTAAGTTCACTGAAAAACACAATTTGCTCCTTTTAGAAAACCTTAACAATTACAAGGATAATTGTGAAAATACAGTGATGAGTGATGCAAATACAAAGGAGGTGTAATTGTAGTCTCTGACATCTCTAAACCATGCAACCAAAAATAAAATGAGCTGTCTTGCTGTTGTCAGCAAAGTGTCAGGTATGACTAATTATTATCACAAAAACACACCTCTTCACAAACAGCCAGACCAGTCTAACTGGCTGCCAGATTTCCACCGGCAATGATTATATCGTTGCATGAACCACCAGCAGAGCGAGTTTGACTGCAGGACCATTTGTGTTCCTTTGCCTTACTCATGCAGTGTTTATCCACCTCAAACTTTTCTACATTAGCAGAGTGCGAACGTCAGTTAGCAACAACACACAAGGACTGAACAGTGGCTCCTCCCCACAAAACATTGCCGTTTCAGAGGAGCAGAAAATGCATACTGTATGTTTAACAGGCTGTTTAGCTTAAGTACTTAGCTAACTAGCTAAGCATTCACCTCCCTCAGACTTGCACCACCATGACAAGAGCTCGGGAAAAAAACATTAATCATGTGCAGCGACATATATTAGGACAAATTGACCAAAATCCTCATGAAAACCCATTAAGATTTTATCTTATCAGTGACAGTAACATTATTAACTGGCTGTGTCATTCTCAGGAGTCCAGATGCTATGAAAGCAGCTCGTGAGGAGGTGCAGAAAGTACTGGAGGACGCAGGTCTGACGGCTGACCCCAACAACCCCACACTGAGCTTCACCAGGGAGCAGCTGGACAACATGCCTGTTCTAGGTAAGACTACTGGGGAGGAGTTATCGTTGTAAGACTGGTATTGCATACACAGTATACAATAAACCACTGTGTTCTAAATACATTATTTAGCCATGTTTTGTTCCTTTTGAATGCAGTGAATAGATGTTATAAACCTATTGTCTTCCTTTATGTCTTTCTTTCGTCCTATAGATAGCATCATAAAAGAAGCCATGCGTCTTTCCAGTGCTTCCATGAATGTGCGTGTTGCCAAAGAGGACTTCTTGCTACACCTTGACAACCAAGAAGTGTACCGTATAAGAAAAGATGATGTCATTGCCCTATATCCACCCATGTTGCACTATGATCAAGAAATCTATGAAGATCCCTATGTAAGACCACTGTATAACAACTGCAAAATAATTATAACAGTCTTTCTTAAGCAATCGCTATAACTTGAAACTACTGAAAACTCCTGTTCCTCTCCCCCTCTATCTTCTACACACTACAGGAATACAAGTTCGACCGTTTCCTTGATGACAAGGGTCAGGAGAAAACCACTTTCTACCGCAATGGCCGGCGACTGCGTTACTTCTATATGCCTTTCGGCTCAGGGGTCACCAAATGCCCTGGCAGATTTTTTGCTGTGTATGAGATAAAGCAGTTCCTTACCCTGGTGCTGTCCTACTTTGACATGGAACTATTGGACCCTGCTATTAAAGTTCCACCTCTCGACCAGTCCCGTGCTGGTCTGGGAATCCTCCAGCCTACCTACGATGTGGACTTCAGATACAAGTTAAAATCGGACTACTAGGCTTTGTTGTCAAGCAGAGTGAACTACTGTACATAGTGTATATTTTGGAGCTGCTTTGTTGTATGTGTAAATAGACCGAATTTTATGTGTTGCTTTAATTTGCTGCTAAAACATTTAATCTGCATTAATATAGGCATATATCTTCCTACAAGCCTTCTCTTTACTGCCAGGACTAATGTAAACTGCCCTCAAAAATGTCAAAAAAAAGCACAATACACATGTCCCCAGTGTCCTCATTGGTAGTCTTTAAAAGATCATTGTTATTTCAAAATGAAGTTAAAAGTACAAAATGCCTAATATCAAACCTTGGACAAACAAGATATCCATCTTAAAATGTAATGTTCCAAGACTAGTTCTTTTGTAATGTCAAGTATACATGACTTGTAGTGAATTGACTGAACATGGGATAACACTGGTTTGCCCCTTTAAGCTTGAGAGCCTCTGGAGGTTCCTGTTTCTGCAGCGAATCAAGTTCTTTTTATATTTGTCACACAGAATGTTGAAAAATCTGGGTGTCATTTCACAATAGCTCATTTTTTTCTCCTGGGTGAAATTGCTGAGTAATAAATGCACAATTGTTATCAGAATCTCTTTCCGACTTAACCTTGTAGCTGAAGATACAGTTTTCATCAACCTTGGACATTGTTCGTTTAGGCTGTCTCATGCTCCAACACTGCTGTCACTTAGGACATGCCTGATTGCTGGTTTGATTGTGTATATCTACCCTGTCAGTATTGTTAGATAATTCAGGTACATGAAAGAAACAAAGGACTGGACACGGACATCAGAATGAAGCCATACTTTGACTGCATTGAGGATATACACTTAAAGGTGTTACTGTTTTCAATGGAACTCCCCCAACTCCACATTAATATTTAGAGGCATTCACCTTCCATATTACCAGTTTAAAAGTGGTGAAACTGAAATTGGGGACAGGATACCACTGTAAACATACACAGCTTTTTTATTTTTTCCATTGACAAGCTAAGTCTTTTCATGGTTGGACAGTGCAATCCACGTACTGTATATATGTTGACATGTACATACTGTGCAAATGGGTAATAAATCAATACATTTGTACACCTGCCTGGACTGTGTTCTGATGTCTCTATCTGTTAAACTTAGTGCAAATACAACAGATGAACCTTCCCTTCCAAGATCTTCAGCGCACATTCTCTCTCTCTCTCTCTCTCTCTCTCTCTCTCTCTCTCTCTCTCTCTCTCTCTCTCTCTCTCTCTCTCTCTCCATTAGGAGCACCTGTTGAGAGTCAGGTAAAGAGTCATGCTTATCAATTTTGGGACTGCTTTAAGACTGCTTCTGGCTCATGTCTGTTCATGGGAATAGGATAGGGACAAATGACACGAAGGCTGCTCAGACAACAGGGAAATCAGAGACTGTTGCGGCCATATCTTTACAGAGACCTGTCTCCACCATAACATCCCAGATAAAGCTGTTGCTCTCGACAGGCAGAACTTGATCCAAACCAACAGAGTGCAGGACTACAGCTGGATGAGGAGAGGTGTTTTCATAGTTCATGCTTGGTGTTCATAATCAGTCAAAATGGATGTACAGTGTTTAACAGTGTCAAACTTGTAATATGAAAATGAATACCTAAATATCTGATCTACTGCATGTTCCCTTGGTGTGGCATGAAGGAGTTCTTCACACTTTCATTTTATCATGCAACCCTGTGTTGTATAATGACAAATGACCTTGAACCTTGAATCTTGAGCTGAACTGAGGTCAATGCAAGTAACCTTTAATAACCCTGTAAGCCTGCGGTCCCGACACAAACAGTTGGCTTCACAGTGGACTGTTTGTGTGTCTGGCCAAGATGCAGAGTATTGCACCAAACTAAATCAATGAATAAGAGACACGTGATTTGTGTTGCTGCCAACAAGCACACAATTGTCAAGTCAAGGCCAGCTGCATAGGCACATGTAGGCTATGAATGGTCTCCACAGTCTCCAATGTTGTCATTTCACAGTCACATTGTGAAGACTCACTTCTCATATGCAGACTGGAAAGTCGGTCCCCTCAGTTCTGATCACGGTATGTTTCTTACCTGAAGGGAACCCAATACAATTCAAAAGTCTGACATTATTCTGTTCTCCTATTTATCCATGCTTCAAAACAGATCCCAACAAGTACACTGCTTACTTGGGTTTGGGTCATCTTTTCTCTATCCACCTGGCCCTTTATGTGTTTTGCTTTCTGAATAATTGCTATAAACCTGAATATTTCTTACCTTGCCAGTATCTGACAACTTGTGTCATTTCTCCAAGCATTGTTAGTACCCCCTCATTGGCCTGTAAGACAGCCACCATGTGGGGGGGATTTAAAAAGAAGTTAGCATCAGTTAGCAGCAAACTTAAAGAAGACCAACAATCATGTCAATTAATTGAGGATAACAGAAGATCTGTGTGCATACTAAACTCCAAACAGTGTTTGAGCTCAACAAGGGACGGGCACTGATTACTTTTGCCACTGTTTAGGAAGTGCTTCCCATAAAACGGCACACTCTACACTCATGCTGTTACACGTCATGCGTTTTGTGTTTGCAGAATGCTATTTAATATCACACACTGGAGTAGCACCATATCACTATATCAAAGTAAGGAAGGGTCTTTGATGCTGCTGTATTGCACAACTGGCTACGGTCGTGTTCGAAAGACTGCAGAACACTCCTGATTCTGACACAACTCAGTTGTCATTTATGATGACCTCGAGCACCTTGTTGTTCTGACAACTTCTGGAAAGCAGAAATCTTTGCTCACCTGTGTCGGATGTGTAAGATATCAGTGGCTTATAGCTTTTTGATTAACCACAGTTCAATATTCTGCCAATGCATGTTTAATTCTAGAGTTAGACCTTTGTGCTGCTGACAGAAAACAAAGGCCTTGAAAGCATTACACGCATAAAACTGATAACATAGGGGCCATGACCTTAAGTAACTTGATGAGAGGTTACTGCAGGTGAAACCATGAGCGCATGAGTCAGCAAGACACTGACTTTTCTTTTTAAATAGATGTGTGCAAGTGTTATTATCGCACGATATCTGTCTATATGTATACTGCAAATACTATATAAAGCAATAAGGCTTGGAAGTGTGTTTTTTGTGTAATCATCTTCTCCACGCCTGACTGACACATAGTATAGTACATGTGAGAGAGTCTGATCTTGAAAAATACAAGACAACACAAATGAACTCACAGTATGTTATGGTGTCATTAAGGTCCAAGTGTCATTGTAAAGGAGGAAGTCCTGGTCAATAAGGCATTTTAATATAACCTTGTTGACCTAATGTTACCTAACAAAGTGTGTGTGTGTGTGTGTGCGTGCGTGCGTGCGTGCGTGCGTGTGTGTGTGTGTGTGTGTGTGCGTGACAAAAGACGAACAAGTACTTACAAATAACCCCTACTTCCCCATCATCTCTGTTTAGACAGTGTAGAAGAGCAAACAGGTTTTTTTACAAATATGTGGATGAACTTGAAAACCCTCCACAGATGACCCTGAGCCTCAGTGGTTGACAGATTTGGTCAAATCCAGTAAAAACTGATCCCATACACTCAACAAAAGCTCTTCTGTAGCCATTTTATCCCCACAATTAAACTTCATCCAGGGTATTTGAACTGTATAAAAGGGTATGAGGAGGGCTGGTGAAGGTGTGACATTTTGGATTCCATTTGACAGTGGTGGTTGATGAAAACTAAAACAACTTGATGTGTGGCGGATTGAATTCAAATTCAAAACACTTTATTTGTCCCCAAGGGGCAATTTAAAAGGCATGAGGAGCAGCATCGTTACAAAAAAAAAAGGACAAACAAAATAACAACATACAATCATATAAATTGCTATAGTCAGTATGTTTATGAATTAATGAATATGAATGTTTATAGATGGATCCAAATGCTGACAACCAGACTGGAGAAGATTTTAAGGGGATTTATTTTACAATCAGTGAGAGAAGTGCAGTTCAGGGATAGCTCATCAAAGCAGGATGAAGAGGACTCCATGAGTTGAGGTCACCAGAGGTCAGGAGACTCCAGAGAATGCAGAGAAGCTTAGTGGCGAGCTGAGTGGTGGTGATACGGTGTTACCAGACGCCAACGCTGGGGAGGAACGAGGTGAAGCAGTTACATCTTGATCAAAAGCCAAAAACAACAGCTAGGTTAACTACGACAGTGTTGTGTCAGAAACACCCTGCAGCGAATCAAGAGTAGACAAGGTATTTAATGAGGATTGATGAGGAGAGGTGCTGCAGGTGTGTGTGTCAACCTCCCACCCCTAACCCGAAAGACACGCCCAGCCTCTGCTGCACCTGAAACACACAGGAAAAGGAAAAACACATCAAGCACAGAAGATCCATCTGAAAACTCAAGGTCTTCATTACTTTGCTTACTATGAATTTTACTATGTTCTATATAGAACTCTAAGGTTCTATGTCCTCTACCAAAGAACCATCTGTCCAAAAGGTTCTACACTGCAGAAAAGGAATTTCTTTATTCTGAGAAATATGTAAATATATATCTATATATTTATATATATATATATATATATATATATTTTAATAAGACATGTAAGCTGAGCTCATTTGAACCTGTTACAATGGTTTCCCCCAGCAAGGGAACAGGATTGTTTTCCTTGATTTAAGAGTGACACCACTTGCACAAATTTGAGTCTTGTGAAACAAGAACAATTAAAGCTTGTATACATATTTTTTTATTCATTGTCAATGCTCTCAGACTGACAGAACAGAACCTGCTGCTTCACATTCCACATATTAAGAAAACAGTGGTCCTTCTACACAACACACAGTGCATAATACAAACAATCATGCTGAACAAAAACTGCATTGCTCACAACAAACACATGACAAATACTGAGAATAACTTCGACCCATAGACTGCATTCTGACTGAGTCACAATGCATGTGGTTCAAGCAGTAGGATCCTTCAAGTCATAGCATCATCATCACATGAAAATACCAAAGGCTGTTATCATATCCAGTAAACTATGTCTAAATATGGCACCAAATTTCAGTTTGAGTCAGTTTAGCGCTCTCTCTCTCTCTCTCTCTCTCTCTATCTCTATCTCTCTCTCTCTCTCTTTCCCTCTAATTCAATGTTAAGCATTACTTAAGATCCAGGTTATTTTGATACATGAGCTTGCAGAGGTTGTACACATGTATTAGCCTTAATAAATGACAAGAAATGGCAATGCAAAAGTGACAGAGATGCACATCTTCAACAAACAACAATTGAGTCACCAGAGAGAACCACATCAAATAGTTTGCCTTCACAGGCTTGGTATAGTCCAATCACATCTCCAGGATAATATTTCAGAGGAACTCCTTGCAAGTAAAACTGTAATATGAAGTTAAATCTACAAGATTATCAGCAGATATCAGTTCAGTTTGCCATGTTTGGATCTTGATTTTGCCATGTAATCACAGACGGCATTGGTCGGCTTTGTCTCGAACCCCCCGTTCGTTCCCCCTCTCCTACCCTCATCAAGCCTCTTTCAAATCAAACAAAATGACCTTAACGCTAAACAATGGCATGGTCTTCCTTAGTGAATGAGACTTTGTGAACCTTTGTGAGATTCCCAGAAGTATCGCACCTGCACCTGCACGGGGGAGGGGCACTGCCCAGTATGCCCTGCGTGAGGGAGGGGGGCTGCCAGCAGGGTATGCATGAGAGTGATTAACACTTCTCAGACACTCCCCTTGGCTCTGATTAGTTGTATTTTTTTGCAAATATAACAAAAAGTAGTTACAGACTACAACTTTAAGTACTATTTGAAAATGTGTAATTAGTCATAATATCTTGTCTTGCTATCATTGCTATATATTAACTTGAATGCATTAATTCAGAACTCTTACTTCATGTAAGAAACTATATTCAAGAAAAGTGAATCATCCACTTTGATTCTTCCTCCCACAGAAAATTATATAAGACAACTGTGACAAAATAATGCCAGGAAGCTTCCTTCAGAATACGCTAGATATTACAAAAAGAAAGAAAGAAAGAAAGAAAGAAAGAAAGAAAGAAAGAAAGAAAGAAAGAAAGAAAGAAAGAAAGAAAGAAAGAAAGACAGACAGACAGACAGACAGACAGACAGACAGACAGACAGACAGACAGAAAGAAAGAAAGAAAGAAAGAAAGAAAGAAAGAAAGAAAGAAAGAAAGAAAGAAAAAGCTTGATCAGAGGGAACTGTGAAGAAGAAAAGAGCAGAGGAGCAGAGGAGAAGAGAAGGAGTACAAATCATAGCTTGGCAGTTGGGCATCAAAGAGCCCCTCAACTGGCAGAGTTCACCTGTCTGTAGTTCAAAGGGGAAAAAATTACATTGGTTCCATTACTGGCAAAATATGTTATGAAAAGGCCATGGCCAATGGAAAGTGTCAATTATCCATCATGGAACACTTTATCATGTGTCTTGGCCAGCAAAACGTGGCAGGAAGGGAAGGGGAACATGAAAATGGGAACTTTAGACACTTTTTCACTGGATAGCAGAATTTGATTCCATCCTAAAGCAACATCTGCAAAACACCCCAGAATGCTAAGTACTTTTCCTTCTAAAACTCAGAATGCATGCTGTGCAGAGGAGTTGGAGAGACCCTGTTAAAGGAAATAAAGGAGGCCAAGTATTTTACTGTAGTAGCCAATATTACGCCGCTGATCTAGCAGAATCTACATAACATGAGGTGCTTCTCCCCATTCTTTCCACTCCCAAGAAGACCAGTGTCACCAGGAATTTGTATTTAAAGGTAGCATTTTTATTTTTGATTCAGAGGGAGAGAAAGCCAAAACAACAAACAAAAGAGTCTATCGCCTTACCTTCCCTATGCAAAAAGCGGTGCTTTAAAAAGGCTCCTCTCTTGCCTCTGACCAATCCTGGAGCAGCATTAAGGCCGCTCCAGCCAATCAGCAGGTCCAACTTGCTATCAATCACTCACACACTCAGAGAAAACTGCTCAGATACTACAAGAAGGGACAGAGCAGCTTCAAATGTACAGAAAATAATGACCAAGGGTCATAACACCTCCCCACCTGAAAATGAAACATTTATTCCCTAATAAATATTTGATTCAATGAGCACGTCACGGAGCATCAGCCGTGACGTTGTCCAACCCCTTTTAATAACGGATCTCATTGTTGAAGTCCTGCACTAATAACGACCAGTGCATCAATCGCTGATTACTGTTCTGCATCTGTTTCAAAAGCACTAACAGGTTGTGGTCAGAGAATACGACTGTAGGCATCGAGCTGGACCCGAAGTCCACCTCGAAGTGCTGTAGTGCCAAGAGAAGGGCTGAGGCCTCTTTCTCAGTGGTGCTATAGTGTAGCTGATGTTATTTGAATTTCCTCAAAAAAAAAAAAAAAAAAACAAATCGGGTCATCAACACCACACTCATCCTCCTGCAGGAGCACCGCGCCCGTGCCGAGAGCGCTGGCGTCTCCCTCCAGCTTAAAGTCCGTGTAAAGCAGAAATAAATGTGTGTAATGAGTTTGTCATTCCACAGAAACATGTGTCATTGACCACTGAGCCAAATTTGAAAGATTAAAAAAATTGAACAAGCACTTCTCTCTGCTGTGAAAGGTTGGGGGCGTGTCAGACAGAGGTGCTGGAGCCACGCCCACACGCAGGAGGGGAGCCTCCCTGTACTGTACAAGGATGTAACCTACAGTAACACTGTCAGCTAGCAGCATCATCTGACGGACCCAGCCTGACCTGTATGAGCCATCAGAGCCAGAAACTGACTCTGAGTCAGACACTGATAGTGCTCAGCCTCGTTCCTCACAGTCCATGTTTTACATTACACACAAACGTAAAACCCCAGTCTACATATAATTCCTTGTCATAGCTATATTGGTGCACATAAAATATTACCTGTGGATTATCATTGTGCTGTCAGATGGACTCTGCTCAGGGAATGAGGCCAAATCATGTCATGATTAAATGCAATAACATTTGCAAACATTACATGGGCATGACAGGATGCACGGTGTAAAATCACTTTCAGGATTTGCACCTTCAGCAAAATGCATTTAATTGCCAAAATGTACAATATTTATAACATACAAAAGCACACACTTACACTTAGAGCTTAGATCTGGCCCAAAAAAATCAAGCCCAGCCCGTGCACGTTGTGTCCGAGTGCCCGGCCCGACACATTAACTGTAATTATGAGCCTGAGCCCGACTTAAACCCGACATTTCTCCAATACGTGGGCTGTTATAACGGATGTTCTCAAGCTCCACGTTGCACTTACACTACACAATCAGTGATGCCGGTAACGCCTTACTCTAATCTGACCACTTTTTTCAGTGAGGAGTAATCTAACGCGGTAATATTTCCAAACCACTCATCAGATTAAAATTGCTTATTCAAATCACTGTGCGTTACTATTATTTTTGTCATTTTCCTCAGTAAAAATATTTATATTAGCTTTTCTTCTTGCATCTCGGGGAGTGACGTCACCTGCGCGAGAAGTCACGTTTTCTGCACGAGGACACACACTCACGTGTAAAACCATGCAGCAGCACAAACAACATGGAGGGAGGAGAGAGATGAGCGTTTTGTAGCTGGAAGTACCGTCATTACTTACACACACACACACACACACACACACACACACACACACACAAATGCTTGACCAAGTGCCGACCCAACCTGGGAAATGTCGGCCCATCCATTAAATCCTGAACACAGAAATCCTGAAACACAGTTTGTGAGCCTAGCTCCAAAATTAGATTCTAAATTGCTGAATGCTTTTTACATGTTTTAAAGAAATACATTTATGACCTTTTTAATGTGTTTAGAAGAAAATGGCTGAAATAGCTTGACACAGACTTTAAAGGGACAGGCAAAGTTAGGAGTGGCCAGCACAGGAGCGCTGCAGAGGAGAGCTTTGGCGGTCTAGAATGCCACTTGACATTTCTGTGACTGAGTTTTTGGGCTTGCCAAGCATGCGAGCGGAGCTACCACCTCAGAGAAATCTTTACACCCCACCATCCCCAGGAACCGACAGAGCTGGCGACACATTTTGAGAGCAGGAAAATCGACAATAGCTTGGACTTTTACTCTCACTAGGCAAATCTGACCTTGCCCCACCTGTTTGCCCGGGTATGCGATGACGGCCTTTCTGAACTCACATTTTGCCAGGTTAAGGGTAAGGGAGGCGGCACACAAACGGTCGAAAATGGCACGAAGGGTTAGTACATGTTTGGTCCACGTAGATGAGTATGCCACAATATCATCTAAATAGACTTCACAGTCGCTTACACCTCACAAGACAGTACTCATCAGCCGCTGGAAGGTGGTAGGTACATTTCTCAGCCCAAATGGCATGACGGTGTACTGTAAGAAATGGTCAGGCGTGACAAAGGCGCTAATTTCAGAGGCATGGCGAGTTAGTGGGACCTGCCAGTACATACACAGTACATTTTGTCACATAGTAATGGTGTTAACCTTACAGTAATCATTACAGAACCGTTGGGTGAAACCGTGTTTAAGATGGTATTGTACTTCTTTTTGCATCATGGCACTGTAACAGTCAGAGTTGCAAAAATCTCTTCTGGGACATTGTTGCAGCAAAAATTGCACGTCCCGTCTCATTGTCCCACAGGCTCTTGTTTGACTTGTGCTGTGACCTGAACATGCCTGTCAATATCAGCAGCCCCAGGTAGGCCCACAGCAGGTTTGTGAAGTGCAGAATTAGCTGCAGGATGTCCTCAGGGGGAAAAAAAGGGCAAATGACGTCACAGGGATGCTGATCCTGGCAAGTGCGTAGTACGTCGGCCCTGGGGTCAAGATAGGAGGGGGAAAGAATGGCAGGCTTACCCCCCGAGAGATGCACAGGATGTGAGCGAACGTAGCGTGCAAGCACAAAATTTCATAAACAGCTAACAAAGACTGAAAAATTATTTATCATTATTATTTCAGTCTTTTTTTTTAAATCAGTACAAGAACAAACACGGGTTTGCACAGTAACAGTATGTTTACAACATTATTATGTTGTGAGCCTCACAACACAATAATTGTTTGCTCCCAAATATTTTGAAGTTGCACAGATTACATTTTGGGCACATATGTGATTAAAATGGTTGTAATTTCAAGCCATGAAAAATATTACTTAATTACTTGAATTAAAGTAATATGATGATACTCTTGAAAATATTTAGGTCAGGCTAATTTGGCTTTTGTACATCTTGGCTTTCTCCACTTTCTAATCATTACTCTCCTCAATGAAAGCTCAAGTTAAATAAGTCTTATATGGCGCACCTTGACTTAAATGTTTCATACTTCATATTCATATTGAGTTCCATAAAATTCCAAGACTATCTGCGTCACAAATGACTCTATCCTGTGAATCCTTTAGACTCAGCTTTCCAGTAGAGGTCTCTCCCCTCTCACTCCCTGTGCTCCTCCGCCCTGACTCCTACAGGTCAATAGGGCTGGTGGAGTGATTATTATTAGTGTATTATTATTATTATTATTATTATTATCATCCACTGATGATAATCATATGTCAATGAGCTCAGCTCCTGTTTCACAGTGTGCATCCATGCGTAAAGTGAGAAACACAGCTGATGCTCTATAAGGAAGTCACCCCAAAGATAGTCTATGGTAAAAAGAGCGCACACTTATAACTCTATAAATAACCAGGGCCTTCACAATGCAGTTCAGACTAACTAGCTAGCTAAGTAGCAGCATTCTTTAGAGCTGGAATGTCACTTTTGACCGCGAAACAACAAAGGTGAGACGTGCAGAGATTGTCTATAGTGTGCAGGCTAGGTTTTTATTTACCAGGGAGCACTTGGTTCATTAATCACATGGGATTTCTCCTGTTAGCTGGGAACTGGAGCTAACTAATTTTTACTACCAGCAATGATGAATACTTACTTTCTTGAAAAACGTTCTTGTGTCCATTCTTTTTCATTCACGTTCTTCTGTGTGCGTCAAGGTACACGCTGCAGGTACCGAGGGCAAGCAAGGTCGAAAACGAGGACTGGATTTGCAGTGATGTGGGCGTTCTGGAATGGATTGGATGACGACGCACTGAAGGGGCCCTGTCTACCTTACACTATGAAGTGAAGGGAATCTGACAGATTTATGATTTTTTTAATTATTATTATTTTATTCCAAATGCACAAATAGAACATGGCTTCCTGATATTCAACAAATTATTTGTACAACATAATATAGAAATGAAGATTTTGAGGAAGTATTATAATAATGAAGCACAGAAAAAAAAAATAAATGACATATTCGAAAAGGAGCGAGAAGAAGCATAGCATGTTAGCTCTCACCCCTTATATGATTATTTATTTAAACTCATATTCTGACCACTTTATATTGAATTTGTCAGCACTTTTTTGTAAAATTGTTTAGGGGGGCTTCAAATATTTGTAGGAAGCTGATGTGGTAAAACTCATTAGCTTGTAAGGTTCAGGTTAGCGCTTGAAATTAAGCTAAAGTTACAAACAAACGAAGGAGATGATAAGTACATTTACAAAAAAAAGGAGAAAAGGAAGAAGAAGAAGAAGAAGAAGAAGACGATGAAAAAGAAGCAGACGACTTCACAACATGGAGAGATGGCTGAAATTAAAAGAAAGGCCGCTTGTTTCGCACAAAGCAGACTCTGCGCCACCAGAAAAGAAAAAGAAAACAGACAGAAAAAGAGACTTTATAAAGAGGAATACATCATGGTGGGATTTACAGTAACTGATTCAGACCCTCAGCAGCCTCTGTGTTTTTTATGTGGAGAGGCACCAATTGTCGGCGGGCAAGACTGCTGACTTTTTCACTCAGAAATTGTCCCGAGTTCAGGAGGGCGCGAAATCACATGCGTGCTGCAAGTCAGACTTCAGCAACTTCCCTTCAAGCTTCTTACCAGGTAGCTTTGCTTGTCGCCAAAGCTAAAAAGACACTACTGACCTGAATGGAGAAGCCCAGTTGGTCATTTTTGCTTGTTTCAAAGATGACACAGTCAGCGATACAGCTGAACACATTGTCTTCTGCAAGCTGCTACCTGAAAAAACCTGGGATGAGGACATTTTGAATTTAACTGACTGTTTTTTCATGGAGCACGAGTTGAACTGGAAGCGCTGCTCGCATGTATGCACAGACAGGGCAGCGTCTATGACAGGTCAGCACCGCAGACTTGTCGCTTGCATTAGGCAGGTAGACCCCGACATCCAAGGCATGCACTGCATAATTCACAGAGAAGCGTTGGCTTCCATACGCATGAGCCCAGAACTGGACAGTGTTTTGACAGACTCTGTAAAAGTGATTAACTTAAGTAAATCTTCAGTAAATTTTTTTGGGGGGGTGGACCCGGATGTGGTTATTCTTTGAAAATTACTAAAAGAAGTCTCCAGTGACGTGTTTATGGCAAGAAAAAATGTGTCTCTTCTTCACGATGCCTGGTCAAGAGGTGAGGGGCTTTCAGGCTCATATGCTGGAAAGAGGAGTCAGTTTGGGTCATGGCCGAAACAGGAGCTCTGTTAGATGCAGAGACGGAAGGGCTTGTGTTCCTACAATCTATGTCCCCAGATGGCTGCAGCATCCTGACATTTGAATTGTGAAACAGTGCAGAATCCTGCCTTTTCATGTTTCGTGTGGGACATGCCCGTATGGAGAGTTATTTGTGGCAGGTTTTGATCAGTGACAGGCTCGAATTTCTGAGGCATATTTGCATTTCCAGGCCTCAGAGATCTCCACATGTACCATGACAGTGGTGTCATCACAGTTGGTTATCATGTCCCTGTGCTCTTGAGGACACAATATTGTGGAACTTCAAGACCTCAAGCATCATCTTTGCATTCTCATTGTACTGACATTGTCTTTTGATCAGAGGCTCTTGGGGGTGTGATGGAAAATGGGCAATAATTCTTGAGAATTCTGCCAGACAAAGCCAGTTGTGGATGCTGTGATGCAAGTCTGTCTCTTTTTTGAGTCTGAGGGACATTTCTTCTCAGCTCTGCAGTCATTGCATGGTGGAAGAGCAATGACCTTTTTATTGAAGGATTTCTGAGTCTGCTCCCTTCAAGCAGTCTGTGTGCGAGGTGAGTCTCGTGCAGTCTTATGATTTGTACCTTCCTGAGAGTGCTCTCTGCGTTTAAGTTGTTTTCTCAGCTTTTGGGGCTTTTTTGCCAACTTATCAGCTTTGTCTGTCAATGCTTTTTTCTCTCTGGATTGTCTTTTGCTAGTTTAAGCTCTCTGCCTCACACCAGCATGCAGCTGTCTGTTGCTCCTTCACTCCTCAACGCTGTTGTCTAAAGGATGATGTGGCGGAGTATCTAATTCTTGCTGGCCTTCCTTTTCTTTTTTTTCTTTTTTCTTTTTCCTTTGCTCTTTTCTTTCGTCCTCTTGATTTTTTCTGTGCCTGTTTCCAATACTTTCTCTTATGCCGCTTTTCTCTCTCTCCTGAATTGCTGATCTTTTTCATTTTGCTCTCGTTCACCCTGTTTCTCCATCTTTCCCTCTCCTTTGTCAGGAACTCCTTCAACTCAGGCTGGCTATTGATTTTTTTCTCTCCTTCTCCTACAACTTCTGTCTAGCCATTCTAACCTGAAATGCATACCATTCTGCAATCAGGTCTTAATCATGGATAAACATGCAACACTTCATTACATATCAGGTTGAGAGGCAGATTCTTTAAACATATTCACGTACACTACTGTATGTCACAGCTAGGTTTAATTCGACACATGCAACTGCACTAGCAACAAAAATGCATAGGAAGTGATATTCTTGGTGTGATATTGGTATAACCAACATTAAAATGCTGAAAATGGACACTAAAATGACATTAGTCAACACCATCAGACACAAATTTTGATGGTGTTGACAAAAAAGCACATTTCTCCTTATATCACACAGGATTCTCACAGGAGCCATCTTGTTTATCATCTGTTGGTCATGGTTAAGCCAATATATATAAATAAATGCTAGATTGCAGAAAAGTGTACTTAAATGTTGACTTGTACTCACAAACGTCATGAAAAATACGTAGTGTTATTTTACTGCTCCATCTTCAAGATTGCATTGTTCTAGTTATGCACACAGCCGCACACACACACACACACACACACACACACACACACACACACATGCACGCACACATGCACTTCACATGTAACACCCGCCCCCTGGAGAGCCAGCGAGCGTCAGTGTGCAGAAGCAGCTGTCCGTGCCCTGACCACATCTCCTGGCAGAGGACCCCAAACAAGCGAGAGTTTAGCGGCCGTGATTTGATGAGATTTATCAGTTTCACGGATTGGCTCAGCACGGAGTCAAATCACCTGTAAGACTTCTCTAGGTCTTTTGTTTCTGAGAAACGTGGAAATCTGATAATGGAAGATTTGCCCTGGGTTATATTTTGCAAAAAGGTAAATGGCTTTTCTGTTGTCCACAGAGTCCTGTACCATGAAGTAAAGTGAGCCAAACACATGCCTTCAAACTCAGGTGTTTCAAGTCTGTCTTCATATTTCTCTGGTAAGCAGGACATCCATACTGCATCATCACTATTATGTTAAACGTCTGCCTGCCTCAGTTAATTTCATCCCATTCACTGACATTGGTTTTCCACAAATCACTAATGACTTGGTTAAACAACTCAGTTATTGCATGTTCTGGGTTAGACAGATGCGACATCATGTACATAAGCCAGCTCAGGCACAAACTGAATGCCTATTTTAGAATTCAGACTCTCAGCTGGATGACAAAAGTAATGCTTATTCCAATCCAGGAAACTACAGACTGATTGCTTTGACATCGCACATTTGTAAATTAATGTGTAGCAGATTATTAAAAAGAGTGTTTTTTTTATTTATGGGAATGTAGAGGAATAGTAGCTACCTATCAAAGTGGATTAGGAGAGGAAGGAGTACAACGGATCCAGAGATGTGCTTAGAAGAGGGGGTAAGGCAAAATCTCGGCTGGTGAGGCTTTTAGAATGTGTTTAAGGACCAAAAAGCAAGATCATCATCAGTTTTCGAACTCCAAGTTGAGGCAGGGGAAATGCCACCTGCAAGTAAGTTCTGAAGGGGCATGGAGAGTCATCCAGCCAAAAGAGCATTAAAGGGCATCTGGAAAAGGGAAGTAGCAAGTTTTGGACAGCATAATGCAGCATCAAGAGACTTGTAAACGCATGAAAATGAGTTTGCTCCAACTCTAATAGGGCCAGTAACTCCTTGTGGATGTTAGAATCTATGATGAGATTTAAAATTAATCCAAATTAAGACCGGGAATACAATTACAGATCCAGTCAGTGGATTTTATAATTATAAAGAATGTGAGTGTAAAAGCCATGTGGATTTAGGTACTTAGTAACAGGAAACACACGTGCTGTTTGTAATCCACAACCATAGAGGGAGACAGGGCCCGATAAACCTCAAATCATGAGAGGGTATACTGTTTAACAAAATAAGCAGTTTTTAATGATTCCGCCTCAGTCCTGTGCAGTCTCATGCCAGGTATGGCCAGTGATTGTCAGCAATTATTTTACAAAATAATCAATCATTAGCCTACACACAAGAATAGGAATGCGAGGCACTGTGGCTGTATTCTTTTGAGTAACTGCTCATACAGGCATTGTGGGAAATAACAGGGTGGACAAACTGACCGAACAAGCCATGAAAAGAAGAAAACATAGACACAGTTAGTCATAAAAAAAAAACAACAACAACAACAACAACAACAACAAAAAAACAATAAGGATCAGAAGATATGTATAAAATATGAAGTAATGGCAAATTAGATGGTAGAGGGATAGTAACAGAAAGAAATGCAGCAAACAGAATAGCGTTAATGCACAGGGTGCTTCCAGAAGAAACAGAAAACCTTGTTGTTTTGTTTTTGTTCTCTGGTTATACTGATGCAGTTACGGTATTTCATTTACTAGGCGATACAAAGCAATGTTATACTCCGGTACAGTAGGTGGCAGTATTCATGTAAAAGTCATGGTTACAACCCGATATAAAGAACAAAAGAAGAACACGTTGCAGCGGAAGTACAGGAAGTACTTCCAGCAGACGTGAAATTCAACCAGCTAAGAAGAACTAATTTAGAATGTTTTCTGCACATATCCTGCGAACATTACGACCCTGGATTATCTCTCGGTCGTTCGCAAACCTGAACGTTACGGCCGCGCGACATGTTGCGCCGATTACCCAGACTTGCTTCAGAGTGACGAGCAGGAGCCAGCTACCTGCTGCCAGGAGGTCATTCCTCCAGACACACAGCAAGGTGACGTTATTAACACCGTACTGACACTGTGTACTCTTAAGAGATATGTAGGAGTCAGCATCAAGCTAATACTTTAATTGAAGCGTTTACGTTACAAATTTAAACAAAACTAGTTGCTACATTAGCATTAGCCGCTAAGATCACGCTGTCTGGAATCGACTGTTAATGCCTGCTATGCTATGCTAGACGTCTAGAAAAGGGCCTGGGAGGATATCTGACCAAAACAGACTTTTTCAGATGTATAAATTCAGCATTTATAGTGTCACATAGGATACTGCAAAAAATAAGCAGAAATCTTCTGAATGTCGTCTTTGGGATTGTTTTAAGGGTTTCTTTTAAAGGACCTGCAGTGTGCTTGACATAAACAGATCTAGAATGTCTCCTGTGGAAAATGCTGTATGAATTAGAATTAGCAGTTAAATCTGGCCATGTGTTACAAGAGAACAAGCAAAATAGATTGAAAAGGTAACTCTATACTATTATTGCAAAATATCCTTCATTTATTTACACTGCTGTGAAATACTGCTATTGTCCAAGTTTTAAAAATCAGTAAAACCATGTCAAAGCTGGTTTAGATAGGGTATGTAAGTTATTATTATTATTATTATTATTATTATTATTATTATTATTATTATTATTATTAAGCTTTTGTATTCATGAATAGTTCCTCCATTTCCATTGTATTGCAGTGTCATCAGCAAAACAGCTTTCATGTGCATTACCGCCATGTCTTGTAATCAATACGTTACAGGATATCACCACTAGTCTGTCACTAATCTCCAAATCAACAATACAACTTAAACTTGAGAGCCTTTTCCCGGTTCTTTGAACAGGTGCAGTCTCAATATCCATCCATCCGTTGTCTCTCCACGACAGTCAGCTCCGAGGATGGGAACCTTATTTACAGTGGCAACCTGGCTAATGCTGTTCGAGGTGAGTTACTATACCCTACTGTATCTGAGCCCTATTACATCTGAAGAAAAAAAAGAAAAACAATATCTGACACTAGTTTTGATTAAGCTCCAATTCAGCTGTACAGAGTGTGCTATATTTGCTTGTAGGGCTGGGAAGTGCGACTACGTTTAATGACTAGGAGCACCTGTGATGCCCAACACAATTTTTTTTTTTTTCATCATCGTGTGAAACATCAGGAGCAACGTTTCTGCTGATAACATTCTCTCATGTGCACTCAACTCTTCTACTGACCGAGTTTCTTGGAGAGGGATGATATGTAAACAGGCGGCTCTTCTAGATTCTCAAATTTTATCGCACTGAATTGCTCAATTTCTGACAGTAAAATTTGTAATTTTGCGGGAGTTGTGAGGTTTTTATTACGTTTTGCAGACGCGTCTTTTACAATGATAGCTTTTGGGGAAAAAGTCCCCAGTGCATCACATGAAGATGTAATTACACAACCAAACCTGGTTTCAAGGCCCAGCGCTCTCTCTCTGTGTTGGTTTCACCTGGAGACTAAAAACTACAACGCCATCCACTGTATCATCATGCTACTTCATGCTATTCACTGACGGGTGCTGTCTTGAGTGAATGGGAACAGGATACCACTTCAAAATTAAAATCAATATGTTGCAGACTGCCACAAATGAATTAATGTGTGGGAAACACTGGTCCAGTGAGACATGGACATTGTTCACAATAAAAACTGTGAAGCGATGTTGTAAAACATTCGCTGAATACAACAAACAATAACGTGGAAGATGGCTGAGTGAACCGATGAACTAACAACGTTTACTGATGATCCCCAGTCGTTCAAGCAACGCTAAATGAAACAAGGAAAAAATGCATGAAACAAGTGCATAAATGTTGGATCACCAGCTGATCGCTCTGTGTATTATCTTGTGGATTTAATATTGATTGAAGATAGTGATCAAAAGAACGTGACTCATTATGTAGCTCGGTAATGTCACTATACAGCTGCGAGTATGAGGAATATTATATGCCAGGTTTATTGTCTGTGGTCTGTCTGCTGAGAATAAATTTCCAGTGCCTCATGGAAATTATATTTATTCTGCAGTATAAACAAACAAAATTCAAAACTGATGATGGCAAAGAGATGGCCTGCTGCAGGTTTACCAGCAGGTTGGACTCACTGTCACCTGTTGGAGCTGCAGCCCTGTGTGCTGTCGTACATGCTCTGTGCCCTTGTCAACCACTTCACATGCTCAGCTTTGGTCTCCTCATGCTGATAGCTAAGGAACAGATGTTGAACACATACTTTCAGGGTTCTTAGTGCTTTAAGTAAGTTGATTTGTGTTTAGTAATTTCAATTAGCTTTAGTGTTTGTTTTCCGCAGGCCCTCGCACAAACAGCTGTTGTATACGGAAACCGTAAATGTATGTAAAACGATAAACTTTACGTCTACATATTTTCTAAATATATTTAAAACATGCCGTTAGACGACAGATTACTCACTCAGTGGTCATCCTTCTGCTCTGTCTCACTGGTCTTGTTTTTTTCCAGTTAAACTTTAGGATCATGAGTAAAGTCTCTGGCTCACCGCTATGCAAACCAGAAGTGAACTCTCATGTAACGCACTTGTGCTGCTTCAGGCTGGTTGTTGGTGACAGTACCTTACAAAAACTGCCTGCGGCAAAATCACTGCAGCAGAAATCATCTATTTCTGTTTGCATTAGGGCTATGTGAGCAAACGCACAACCAGCAGCCCTCGATAGTCGCCGTTGACCATGGCCTCTCATGCTGTTTCAGCTGCAACTTGGCCTCTCTCTGCTAGATTTTTCAGTTGTTCACTCCTTATTCGAAATGGAACAAAATTCTGGGGAGAGACATAAGTTAAAGAGTAAGCTTTGGCCTGAGCCTGGGTCCTCTTCCCTCCTTTGTTTACATCTCATCGCAGCCTGCATACGCTTCTGGTTGACTGTAGTGTATATCCTGAAACTTGTGAAATCCAACACTGAACTATAAAGCAATTCTTAAATCAGAGCCACTTGCTGTACCTCTATACAAACAAAATCAGTCACATAAGACCTCAGTGGCTGTATTAAACTGCAGGTTTTGAGAAATTTACTTTACAAAGACTGATGCAACAAACTGCTGATTGAAATGCATACAATACTTAGATTAAATGAATATGTGCCTGATGATGGAAGTGATTAGAAAAGTGTTCTACAGTAACCCTCCATTAGGTAACCGATGTTCTCTGAATTCTCTTTTGTCAGGTGTAAAGCTGTTTTCTTATAGTACCAGTGGATTTAGCCTCCTCGTCATGCCCCAGATCCTCCTGAAGACTGGTTTAGGAGTCCAGGGCTTTGCCATTCAGGCTGCTTATTGTGGAATCATTGGAGTGTTCACCTTCCTCATCCCCGTCCTCCTCCATATTCTGACCAAGGGCTACGTGATCCGCCTGTACCACAACCCAGAAAAAGACACCTACACTGCTATCACATATAGTGTCTTCCTCACTGAAAAAAAGAACGTGTTCCACCAGAGGCAGGTCAGGATCCCAGACATCAGCAAGATGTTCACCACCTTCTATGCTGACCACATTGGGCTACTAGTGAACCCAGACATGTTCCCCATCCCACATGACTACAACCATCTGATGGGTTATGACAAGCCCTTCAGGTTTGACGCAGACGACATTAACAGACCTGATGAGAGCTGAAGGACTGACTGCAAAGAAGGTTGATGTGCTGTTACTATGACTTGCATCCAAAACTCAAACTGTACAGTCCATTTTACTTCTACCAGGGTGGATTATCCACAGAGGATTGGCAACCAAAATATTTTCTCAAATACGTTATAAGGTTTATTGTCAATATAAATATCATGTTAATAAATTATCATATTTCCTTGGACTACTGGTCTGGGCCTTTATTTACATCAACTGTAGAAAGTGAACAACCTTTATTTGATGAATAATTGTATTAGAGGCAGGCATGTATAGGATTTTGATAAGTTATTGTATTGCTTGTGTTCCAATGGACGGAAACCCTTCTTTAACAGGGCTTTTATTATGAAACATATATAACAGCAATATTGGATTAAAGGCTTCTCTGAAAAGGAAGGGGTTTTATAGAGGACTGGCAGTCCTCACAGTCAGACATCACAGCAACCCGCTTAGAGGCAGGGGCCCACTCTGGATAAATTCCATCGCTGACATGGCTCAGCTGGACTCTGTGCAGTACCATTAATGGAAAAGTACAACTGGAAGGTACCTCCATAGATGCACAAGATACTGATGCCATGGCCAGCACACCCCCATGACATCACACATGCTGGCTTTTCAAGATGCTGGGTGGTCATTTTATTTCACTTGAAAGGCAAAAACTGAAATGTGTATAAAGTGTCTATTGACAAACGTAAATAACAGCTGTTGGACAATTCAAATTTATTACATTTTTAGTAAATATTACTCGATTAACTCACAGTACACAAAAGCTCAAAAGTCCTGTGCTGCTTAAATTGTACAGAGTGGTGCCCAGTCAACTGTTCCATCTGATATTTTATATTTTATATATTTCTGGGTTATTTACTGACATTGTTGAGCCATGCTGTTCATCAGATATTTTTTGACAAACAACTAAATTCAAACCTTAAATGAAAGAGGTGGGTGGTGTCCCAGTTTCATTTTAATTGTTTCAATCTATTATTACAATTTATGGTTTCAATTTGAGCATTTTATGTCTTCTTTTTACTAATTTCACACTCATTTTATTAACTTGCCAATGTTGCAGTCGAGCTATGTAGCTTGTTGCTAAATGTAGCTTGTTAGCTTGTATGCTAACTCCGTTGTTTGGCTTTGTCTTTATGACTAATGGTTAGCAAAACCAGTAGCCATAGCCAACTTGCAAAATAACCCAAAATCTCAAAATTGACAGTGCATAAAAAACATTGTTTGCCTGCCACATTTCCCTTAATCGCGAGAAACTGAAAATGGCTATAATTTTGCTTCTAGTTAACTTCGAAAGGTGCTCTAAGAGTCTAAGTCCATGTCTGTGATATCCACAAATCCCAAAGCGGCACGCATCCTTCTGGACACAATGGAATAAACCAGAAACTTTCAAATATGACCTGATGGATGCACAAGTTTGATGAAGACAGAAGGGAATTTTTATCATTGCTAAATGAAAAAAAAAACAACAACATAATATTACATTACATTTTTTTTATATATATATATATATGTCAGTCTACTGCTACAATCAAGTCCAGTAGGTGGTGGTAATATGTCTATAATCTGGTCTGCCAGCTGAAAAAATAAAGTTGATAGAAGAAATGCTTAATGATCCCCTGAACAGGGGGCATCCTGATGAAGATCTCTGTTCATCCCCAGATACATTTTCTGTTGTGTGTCTTGAGCCCTGCACTACTGAAAGAAGATCAGAATAAAAATGTGTTGTCACTAGTTGAAGTATTAAGAGAAGCTTATGTTGTCCTTCATATTCATTTAGTTTTTAATGTTAATGAATATAATGTAATAGGGTATTTTTCCCCTCTTTAACCTGTTGCCCTCTGGCAGGCGCTTCAGGTCCATACGGGCCAGAACAAACAGACTCAGGGATAGCTTCTTCCCCAAAGCTGTCACCATACTTGCCTCAAACTTGCACTAATGTATATATTGTATTGTACTGTATTTATTGTGTAGTCTTTTATATTGTGCTAATTATGTGTGCACTTTTACGGAGCTGCTTTTTAAATCTCATTGTACTGTGTATAATGACAATAAAGGCTTTCAATTCAATTAAGTCTGTGACGCTTTAAACCAAGTCACAATAATCCTTGACAGAGCACAATTTTTTGAATATTTCTTTAATGTTAAGTAAATACAATTAAATATGCATAAATGGTACAATACAATATTTACTTTACAGCATAACTGAACATATTAGTAACATACATTAGTGTCATACTTTTTATGTGTAGTAGTTTTTTCACCTGGGAAAGGGTCAAAGTTTGGCATGACACAAAAATAACTAAACTAATAACTACATTAAACTAATAATCAGATATTAATAAAACTTACCAAAATCAATAGCTATCCATAACTTTGTCACAACAAGTCTGCTTTTTTTCTATATATTTTGTCTTATTTCACCACCTCCTTATGTGGGAAGCACAGTTGAAATAAAGGACACTGACAGCAAACATACCAATATTATTTGTTCTGTTTTTCACTTTTCAACATCATGTGCACCTTATGTTAGTTATCAGGTGCAGCATTGCCACTGCCAATTTTACTTTCAATGTAGCTTCCAATAATTTATTCTCTTCTTTTGTTCATTTTAAGTTTTCTCTTTATTGCATTTACTTTTTCAACACTTTATATTTGGTATATTTCACTAATATTTAATACCATATTGTATTTATTCATAAAAACTGGGCCCAGTGTGTGACTCTTACGAGGGGAACCCACTAATTGTTACTGGTTGTTTTAACCTAACCAGCAAGTCCTATCCATTAACCCAGAGACAACATTTGAATTAAAATGCCACTCTGACCCTGGGAGTGCAGTCAGGTCTATGTTAAGATAGACCTATAGATCTATGTTAATGGGTGTGACGACCCTCACATCTACATCCTCACCTTTCTAGAAGAAAGACAGTCTGAGGAATATCCCTTGAAACAATTCCAAGAACAAACTTAAATTTTTTTTTTTTTTTCCCATGCATATAAGGGTAAGTATAGGTCAATTTATATATGGATACATACACATGGATATGTTTGATGTTGTAACATACCATTCACACCTGGATCAATAATTTATATAACCCAATTCTTAAACTATGGATGCATTTTCCTGTTTATAAACTTTATCAACCAAGCAAAAAAATACAGTAAGTAAAAGCTATACTCTGTTCCAAAACTCAATCTTTGTCTTAATTTTGTCTCTTTTGTCTTATTTTTGTCTTGTTATATGTAGTTGTGTATCATTGTCTTGTCTTGTGTCAGAGGTGTAGTTCAATTAAAGTTATATAATGTATATAGTCAGTAACGCCATTCACGCTGACGATTGTTCAGTGTGAATCTCTCGGAGGTGGTGAGGAGGGGAGATTTCTCTCCGGTGCTGATCCGCCTCTGGATAGTAGCATCAGGGCCGCATTATTATTGGCGAACCAAACCAGTGTGAACGGATAAGCCAGCTGCGTGTATCGAGGGCGTGTTGGTCGGGCGGTCTGGTAACTACACAGGTCCCTCTCTCAACTCAATAAAGAGAAATTTCCCACAAAGCAACGTTACATGACCAGACAACAGTAACTTAGTAACTGTAACTTTCCAACTCGTATGAGGAAAAACATACCACAGATATAGGTGAAGAAGAGTCCGTCTTCCTGCCCATCCTACCGACTCTTCGTCCCATTTCTGTCCGAAAATCAGCGTCTGTTATGTTCACTCAAGACTTCTCACAACTGTGCTATGTTTTAAAATGAATCTTGGGATACCTGAGCTGATGTTTCTTACTTATATCATGTATTGAAAAAAACAGTCCACACATCAATACAAGTTTATGAGTCACGACTAACATTAATCAGTTGATTTACACAATTGGATTCATTAGGTATTACTGCTGGTCTAACTTTCATTTACAACATATATACAGTGTGTAACACATTTCTTCTACAACACATAGCAGTGTCACACATGCTTGCTTAGAGAGTTGTGACATGCATATGATCTAGTAGTTCCCACAGGGGTGTTTTGTCGGCTCTGTTAGTATGAAAAACATCTTTTCTTAGGCAGGACTTAGTGAGGTGAATAATCAGGTAAATAAAAGCAGACTTCTGTTTTGTAAGCAGCTCCTGCATGTTATCTTATGCACATTGGTGTCAGATGTTAGGTTTTAGCATTGCTGTGGGGTAGTGGAGTGTAAAACAGGGGTTGGCAACCTTTTTGATATTTGATCATTTTCTTGTTAATCAGCGGCTTTATTTCATCTGTATATATGCCTCGTCTGCCTTATCTTTGGTCTCAAAATGGTATAGCACTTGACATTCGGAAAAAAAAACATTTTCAGGACATAAAGTGCACACAGTCAATGCATCTGAAACATAAACTCGGTGAGCCTGCCCTGGCGGGCCTTTGTGGCATTTGGTTGGAGAAATCAAATCAAACTACCGTAAATAACAGGCACAACTACCAATGTCTGTGAGAAAAGGTCATTTGGCATGCAGATGGGGGGGAACTGTAATATTTCCAAAAAAAAACAAAAAACCTCTCATGCACACTTATTACTAGTGTGCCATTGGTTAAGTTACCCTGTGCCTATGCTGCAACAGTTGCCGACCCCTGGTGTAAAAGCACTGAACAACTTTTATATTATTTATACATATACACAACTCTTTGTTTTGGTGGTTACCATTTAAAATAGCTTGCACGTTGCAGGGCTCCAATATTTATTATTATTTAACGCACCTACTTTGTGATGTTTTAAACAAACCTACACTTCATCTGACTAAAGTGGGAATATGTTAACACATTAACAGTCTCTAGTAAGTAGAAAAAATACAAGAGCATATACAAACATACAAATGACACAAAGTAACTTTAAACTTAAAGCAACTTTATGTAACTTTTTTACCTTAATGAACCAATTTCAGAGTCATGTTGATGGTACCGATTGTCTCAGTCACTTGTTTGTGCATTGTCACTTCAGTGAAAGGGTAGATGTTTACTTCAACATACAAGATTTCATGATGCTGGTATGATGTCATGAGTTTTATTTGTAGACAGCACGATTTTTCTGACAAATGTTACACACCTGGGATTTGTATTTACCAAAGTGGTGCTGCACTCAGAAACTGTTGGGGACAGCAAATTACACAAAATGCCAAATTCTACATAATGTTGCTTTAAGTATACAAATGATGTAGCACATAGTCCCTGATGGTGAGATGATGTACATAAGTGGTACCTCAACAAACCAATTTAGTACATGATTCTATATAAATTCATTCAAACAAGGCTATTCTAAAGGGAAAACAGTACATTTATGACATTAAGCTATTTAAAATGCCACACGGGAGCCGTACAGAGGAAATCAAGGTCATTGACCTGTCAAGTTAGCCTATTTTCAAATACATGAATGTCTGCTTCTGCTGTCATTCTGTCCTACTACCCACAGCAAAGACTTCAACTTATTTATTGGGTTCAAAAGTTTTTTCATGACTTGCATTACGATAATCGTGGGTCTCACTGTGTTTCCAATATCAGCACTCCTCCCTCCTGGCTCCCTCCAGGAACCCATTCTTACAGTACATCCATACATATACAGGGTACACAGATGATATTTGTGTCACACGGACCTCACCATGGGCTCTAGCTGCACACAGCACTGCGCAAGTGACTTTACTAGTTTCAGACTGATGCCGTCATTTTCACATTCAGCACCCACGTTGTGTGAATAGCAAATGTACTAACACCCACCTGTGCTACCCTGGCCATGTTGGTCTTAAAATGAGGTGTGGCCAGGGGCACTGACAGTGGAGGGTTAAATATCTGTGGGTCTTTTTTCATTTGCAGTCTAATGGGACAGATGATTGTGAAATGGCAGGGCAGAGGATTCAGCAGCAGAGGACAACATCCTTGTCCTTCTGCCAAGAGGACAGCAATGTTCAAGGTCCTGGCACAAGCAGCTTTTAAAGGGATTAGGAGATTGCAATCTGATTGGTTTAATTTATGTTCCACCCAAAACACAACCATGACTTTCAGTCTAAATACAACCCCTTCACACTGTGCTATTCTCTTTGACGCCAGTTTATTGGCTATTCAACCAGCAAAATGAACTCGGTTGAGCTCTCAACTTACTTGTGCTTTAGACCAAGCCCTATAGATTGTTTACATAGGCTGCATGTCACCACAGAGCCTAAACAAAGAAATGGACGTTTGCCCTTTTTTGTCAGACAGATGACTACATCCATGTCACTTTTTCCTGCAGAAAAATGTTCACAGAATTTAGAGATGACTCTATGTAGTGTGTTGAGATACCAGACCTCTTCACCCGTGGTGACCTCCTGGGTTGGAGCCATAGTGCTGAGTCAGCTACCTGCTGTTCATAATGATGCCGGATCTCCTGGCGTCGACGCGGGCTGCTGGCTTCCATGCTTTCCTGATTGCCTAGATGCCTCTTTTGTATTACACTGAGCGGGTGTGAGACTCAGGAACCCATCATCTGATTGGTTTATTCCAGTGTGGCGGTGAGGCTCTGACTGGCAGGATGTTGACTGAAGGAGATATTTATTGTCAGTACACAGGCTAAGTTTGGAGGATTGGTCCCCACAGTCTGTGCCCAAATCCTGCCATAAAAAGACAAACAGTAAAGGAATAAGGTGTGGCACTACAGAAGACTGTTTCATAAGAACAAATTAAAATATTTTTCCGAATATGAACTCTTATAGTGCATTCAGACCATATGCAAAGTGAATATATCCCTTATATTCCACGAGTGAGTTTTAGTGCAGAATTGTTCATTTTTATTTGCATAAGTAGTGCGGAACCCAGCTGGTTGAATTTTAGCGTGTGGTAACAGCAGCTTCCAGCACAACCTGAGGCTGACCAGTGCCCAGTTCTGTCCATGAGTCTCTGCTGAGTGCTAGTGTCTTATAAGGTGTTATTAACCCAAAGCAAAGAGATTCCTCACTGATATGAGTGCAATAAATGGATCAGAATGACGCCGAAATGACATTATAATTCCACCTTGTAAAAAGTCTTTCAGCCAGACGACAAGCAAACAACTTTAACGCTGCTCCGCTTGAATGACAACTAACTGGCCACGCCCCCCCACCTGGAGTTTTCTTCCTCTCATCTGCTCTTGCAGCACACAGTACGGTGTCTCTCACAAGCTCCCCCTGGGAGCCAACCCGGGTACTGTCACTCTCCATGGCTCAACGCCCCTACCATGGCCCACTGTCTCCTACTGGCTGTCATAAAGCCACCTCGCAAATCAATACACATGCACAGGTGTAGGTGAACTATTGATCACAGTGTGCTTGTTATACCAACCAGATCAGCTAACAGCAAACCTCACACCAGCAATTTAACCTCTGGGTTATTTTAACATCTCAAGGAACCTCTGCTCTTTGATCTACTGAATGACTGAAAGTTTGACTTCTTTTGCCTGATTGAGACATGGCAGCAGCCTAATAACTTTTCACACCTTAATCAAACTATTCCTCCTGGATTCGTCTACTCATCACAACCCCGTACATCTGGCAGAGAGGGTGGCCTAGAGATAATATACAATCAAATATGGAAAGTGTCCTCCATTATAGTGCCTGTATACCCCTCATTTGAGTCCATTGCTCTACAAATCAAAGGTCCAACTCTGGCCAGTATCTATTGACCACCCAAGCTAAATAATGACATCCTACAGGAATTCTCTGTTTTCCTAACAACCCTATGTTCTGTGTCCCCAAACTTAATATCGCTAGGTGATTTTAATATCCACTGGGATAGCATCAACAATGTTCTTACGAAGGACTTTACCTCATGCCTTGACAGCTTCGCAGTACAGCAACATATTGACTTTCTGACACACTCCAAAGGACACATTCTTAACTTAATCTGCTGCTCTGGTGTAACACCTAAACTGCTGTGCCTCAGATTCAGCCATCTCAGACCACAAGCTAATATCCTTTAATGTCATGCAGGACTTGCATGCCTCGCTTTATCACTTTTCAAAACATCAAAGATATTGACTGGTCGGCAGAAACAACTTATCTACCACAGATGAACTGGTATTCCACTACAATCTTGGACTTCATCAGCAGCTAAATACTTTTGCACCCTGAAAACAAGGTCTGTTTCCTTTGCCCACTCTGCTCCCTGGTTTACACCAGCACTACGCCAGCTCAAAACCAAAGGCTGTCACCTTGAACACCTTTTTGTCAAAACCGGCCAAGCAGTGCACAAAGAAATGCATCATAATGACGTACTCCAATACAAGGATACAATTTCTTTAGATAAAACTACATACTACTCAACGTTAAAGGGATAGTTCATGTTTTTTGAAGTGGGGTCACATGAAGTACATATCGATCTGTTCCCTACCGTAATCACTGATCAGCATAGCCTCAGTTTGGAGAGGTAGAGAGCCGCTCCAGCCCAGACGCTCAGCTTTGTACTGCAGTGGACGGTGCCCAGATGCAAAGCAAATTTTAAGCAGCTTAAACAAGAAAGGGTGGTCTGATGCCGATTTTCCATGTCCATCAACAGTTCCACTGTCCCACCATCACCCCATGTAAGGAGGCTGCGTGTCATCCTGGATGGCACCATATCCTTCGAAGCCCACATTAATAATTTTACAAGGTCTGCATACTTCCATCTACGCAACATGAACCGCCTCTGTCCCTCACTCACACCAACCTGCACTGCTATTCTTGTGAACACCCTGATTACATCTCATCTGGACTACTGTAATTCTCTCCTCCATGGTCTTCCTTGAGCTGGTCCAGAATGCAGCTGCTCGTATCATCCCCAGAAGTCCCTCTACTGAGCACATCACTCCAGCCCTGCAACAACTCCATTGGCTCCCTATCAAATCCTGCATTGATTTCAAGATTCTACTCCTCACTTTTAAGATCCTTCATAACCTGGCGCCATCACATCTCGGTGAACTGATCCATATCCACACACCCTACTGCACTCTCCGATCCTCTTCTATCATCCAGCTCTTCACCCCATCTGCCAACCTAACCACCATGGGGTCAAGAGCTTTCAGTCGATCTGCCCCCAGCCTCTGGAACTCTCTCCCACATTCGCACTTCTGATACTGTCTCCACTTTTAAATCTTGCCTGAAAACACATTTATTCCGAGTGGCCTACTCTGTATCTACTAATCATACAATCACACTCTTGCCTATTCTCTATTCCACTCTATTGTACTATTTTCACCCCTGAAGCTCAACCCTGCCTGACCCAGCCCAGTTGACTTCCTGTATGGTGAGGACCATGGAGTCTGAATTCTATGCCGAGCTCCTGGCACCATGTAATTGTCTAAATTGTCTCCTGTTTTTGTCGTACTGTTGTTGTTATGTGCGGTGTCCTTGAGTGCTTTGAAAGGCGCCTTTTAATAAAATGCATTCTTGTTCTTGTTCTTCTTCCTCTTCTATTTCTTCTTATTATTACTACATACTCCTTCTGTAGATGGATTCAAGCATCGATTTGGATCAATACAAAGGGATCAGTTTCACTTTTTTAATGTGCTCATTACTTTATATTTCATCAACAACCGAGCTGTCTAAAATGGTCCACTGCCTGAATACATGTAAGCCTTCTCTTGGCTTGGCGAGCAGCTCGCCCCGGTCCACACCCTGACCATTAATTTAATCCAACATGCAGTGATGGTTGAACGTAAGAGGAGAATCATTTGGAGCTCCTTCACAGCCGTGAATGAAAACGATGTGAACTGTGATGGGTAGGAAAGCTACTACTCTGGCAACCTCTCAAATGTATTTAAACATAAAAAGACATCAGGAAGAGAACATGGAGCTGCAGCAGAGAAGAAAGGAGGAGAACGGAAATGCCTCAGCATCTAGACCCCAGACACTGAGACAGAGTTCACCGCAGGGAATATAAAGGTATATAAAGTAAAATAAATGTTTAAGATGATTTAATATAACACACTATATTATTCACACTTCTAAAGAATATATTAATTCCATTGGAACTTGTTACCTAAATTAATTATTTGACTGAAACTGAAAATATACAGTAGACTTCTTAAATGAAGAAATATATTATAATGATTATTATATGAATAATAACCTTTTTCCTATGTATGCACTTTCACTTTACATTAATTAAATAAATATACTCTTATCTGCCTTAAAAATCATTGTTTTCATAATAAAAATTATTTGTGTCATATTGGGGATATTGGCCTCAAGTTACTTGGTATCACATCAAAACCAAATTGGGGGTATCGCCCCCCTATTAGGTGTGACAGCCGGCATGAGAAGCAAACGTTCATTACGAAAACAACAATGCCGCATCCTCAGGAAGTGTGGCTCAAACTTGTCATTTGATACTCTACTAAAAGTGTTACATTACCTGTGAGCCGGAGAGTAATCCCTGTTTCCTGGAGGAAAGGGTCGGTTGTTTAATCTGCTCTGGGAGCTGGAGAATTAGGGGGGTGAGGGGTGAGGGTAGGGACGATGCATGTAAGGATGACACACAAGGATTTTCTGTTTGAGGAGGGACAAAGGAGGAAGACTGTGTTGACGATCGAGGCAGGGGTGGAAAGGTGGAGGTGTACTGGGGTAAGCTGGATGAAGAATTCAGTGACTGATGTAAGGAAGTGTTCAGTGGTGAGGCGTGGGTTAGGGGGGTTGTGCCTGTAAAATGGAGGACAGTGGAATCACAATGGAGGGACTTATATTCTGGAAGTTGTTGAAGGACTTCATCAGACAGTTGCCGCTGGGGGTTGGCGGGTGGGGACTTTTCTGTGAGAGAGGCAGCAGTGGAACACATGATGGGGGTGGAGGGTGTGTTAGGTGTAGATGTCAGGGTGCTGTAGGAAGGTGGGATCATTGGTATCTGCCTCTGTAGTAGCTGCATGATGATACTGATGTCTGCTGATATACGAGACTCCAACCTGAAAAACACACATCCAGATAGATAGAGCTCGACGGGTTTATGAAGTTACAGTATTGAAATACACCACACTGTAAGTCTTCAATAGTACAGCAACCCCATGTGTTCATAAACATAAATATGTATTTCACATGAATCTGTTAATTGAGGTTCTATTTTGTTTAGGCCGCCCAAACTGTCTGATGAGAAGACAGTGTTTCCTACAGAATCAGACTTTAAGTGTGGTGGTGGCTGTCAGGCTTGGGTGACATAGAGCATGTCCACCACAAGACTAAACTTCCGGTTTAGCTCCAATCTAACTTGGATGGAGATAAAAGGTAATCGGCCGGCTCTTCTAAGCTCTATAGACCGAACTGCCCAAATTCTGATAATGAAACCAGTAATTTCACAGGGTTTGCCCTACTTTCATTATATGTAGGGAAGCCATTCAAAAAATCCAACAATCCAGCAATTTTTATTTTCCACTCTTCATATGAATTATTTATCCACTGGTAGAGGATATTATGCAAATCACCAGTGAATGGCAGTGATTATGTGCTGTGAGTCAGAGCAAAAAACTTTAACTCTCCATGTCTTTGTCTCCTTCCACTATTGTATAAACAGTAAACCATTAGTAAACAGCATCCAGTTTACTGATGGTGATGTAATTATGTAATTTAAAAACTGACACGCTCACATTTTTGCTCCAATTGTTGTAGTATATCTGGTGCAAAACATATTTGTGCACCTGTATCACACCATGTGAAGTTGTGGACAAAATTTGAATATGTGCAAAAATGAATGTGATTTTGTGCAATAAATGTTCAATGTATGTAAAATAATTTCTCACGAAAATATGTGTGTTCTTTTAAAACAAAAACACAAATCGATAAGTACAAGTGCACAAATCTTCCCCACAAGTCACAGATTCTGTTTCCTTCAACTACAAATCACAAATCCTGCCTCCACTGAGATATGTGGTGCAAAACTATCTGTGCATTCAGTCTATGCTGGAAAAGGCAGGTGCTGATCTGAGATCGACTGATCCCACAGCCAATCAGAGGAGAGGGCGGATTCAGCACATGCTAAACTAACAGCAGCAGAGAGAGGGTTAGGTGACAGACGGGTCTCCTGCTAACTAGCAGGCTAACGACTGTTCAGCGGTGGGTCTCGCTTGCACCGTTTTGTAAAAGTGGACATGTCAGCTGGCAAACATGACAATTTGTGTTTCTATACTTTAGCTCCTGTCCTAGCAATGAGCAGTTATTACAGCAACTCCCTACTGCGATCAAGCCAGCCGTGGTTCGCGTTGTTTTCTAGTGCACAAATCTACCGACACCCAACCAGAGGACCACTGCTCTACACAGTTAAGCTCAAATATTCAGCTGTAGGAACAAGAAGAAAAACACATTTTTGACTGGAGTTTTGACTTTAAGCAACCTTTTTTTTTTTTGGTATTGTTTTATTTGACTTAAAATCCGAAATTAATGTAAAGTCATCACCGCTACTGATAAAGACCCCAATAAAAGGTTGTCACCTACCTGGTAATGTCTCCCTGCAGTACCTCCAGCCTTTTCTCTAATGCCACCTTCTGCCTCCAAGACAAAACAGGTAGAGGAGGATGGAGATTAGGAGGGCTAGAGGGACAGTGAGAAGACGAGGGAACTTCTGGGAGCTGCTGGGAGGCAGACTGAGGAAGAGGGTCAGGCAGGCTGTGGGAGCAGGGCACCTCCTGGTATCTCTGCCCCTCTCGACTCTCTGAGCCCCAGAATGAAAAGATGTCGGATACCCCTGAGACTGCATCTGGTCAACATACAGAAAGACAGTGAGACACAGACAACTGTCAACACCATTCTAGTAACAATACTAGTTTCTTTTTTTTGTCTCATTTATCTCATGTGCCTTGAATGCATCTTTACACCTGCCTGTTAAAGGTTTGCAGGTCTTATCTCTCGTCATGGCAGCAGAATGAATCATGGAGGTGTAAGCAGGCCTGGTTACTTCTGTATCCTCCCCTTCATCCTCACTGGAGAACACATGGCCATATCTAGAGAAGCACTTAGTTGAGAGGCTTGTTTGTCATGGGGAAAGTATAGACCAATCTGATATTGATTACGTTTATATATATATATATATATATATATATATATAGCAGAGGAAATAAATAAACAGAATTACATTGTATGTTTATGATCATTTTTGTTGTGGCCGTCATTCTGCTCCCAGTTACTGTGTTTACGTCTACATCTGTAGGCAGCGCTCTGTCTCGTCGCTGAGATGCTGTCACCTGATGAATATCCACAAACAGTTTTTAAAGAAGAAATTACCAAGGTTCATGAAAACTACGTACCTGAGACTAATGAATACAAACAATGATGAACAAAAACAAATACTGACGCAACCAACACAAAAGAGACATTTAAGGTGTGCTGAAGTAAATCTTAAGCCATGGCTAAAGCAATCAAGTCACTTTGAGTCAAATCATTATGCATCCATTAGGCAACAAAGTAAATGTATTTCAAAATGTTAAATGTTAAAAAAGATTAAAATTCAAGATTTATTTTTTACATGCTCATATTAAATTTGTGCAGTGTAATCTCAGGGTGGCATACTAAAGAGAATCTGCTGAAAGGCTATAATAATAATGATTAGAAGTGTAACCAGGTCAAAATGACCCTACATTGTAATAAGATTAATAAAATGGTGTGTAGATGTGAAAAACATACAGAAAATGTTAAATGTTACCTCAGGATACATTATTTAAAAAGAGTTCATGGTTGTAAAAGAATGTGGTATTTGAGAACAAGAGTAATATTGATCAGCCATTGGTTGAGGTGGTTGATGGACAGGTGTGCAGTACAGGAAGTAAGCGCTTGAGCTAAGTTTTGTGACTTGTCTGACTGTGAAGAGTTTATGCAACAAGTGTGTGGCTGATGTCTCAGATTTTTTACTTGTGAGTCCATATCAGGAAACTCTGTAAGCAGCTTAAGATATTTCTACTTGATGTGTAACGTACATGTTTGTTAGCTCATTAGCTTACCGGGAGTATGTTGTTAGCATTAATTATTATTATAATTATAATTATTATTATTAAGTGAATAGACTCTTGGCCACTGTATAGCTTTTTTCAATCCTTAAAACAGCCAAACATTCTATTCCTTCTTATTAAAAATGGCAAGTCATCTCTTAAATCTGATCCACCCTGACTGCAGTACCTCTTGGCAGGTACAATATGTCCTCACAAGCTATTTTATTTATGAAGTGCTACCTGTGGAAGAATGTTTGCGTTTCCTCAATGCTTTACTGAATCCTTCACACTCAGAGACTTCTCCATTTAGGAAACCAACAGCTTCATTATTTACCTGCAAACAAGGAGAAAGCGGGAAGAATTTGCAATGGTAATGAAATAAAGAATCATGCCTATAGATAAAGTTGCGATTCATGGTCATACATGCGATGTTTATATATATATATATATATATATATATATATATATATATATATATATATATATATATATATATATATATATATATATTGTTGTTGTTAAAGTTTTTCTGTTGAAAAGTAATTAATTATATGTATATAAAAAAGTGCACATTCACAATGGCTGCAACATGCAGGCATCAACATGTTCATTCATCCATACACATTCATCCATGTGGATGTGCGTGTGTTTGTGTGTTTGTGTGTATGTGCGCACGTGCGCACGTGCTAGGCTTTCAACAAAGCCAATCATGTAATGTATATCTGTTTACGAGTTGTACACTTGTTTGTTACAGGCCACTCCCACTACCACACGCGCTATTAGTGAAATGGCTGATCAGTTAGTCAGCTATCCTTTGGTTCACGCCCAACACTTTCACAGAATCCTGTGCAACTCCCTGATTGCAATTGGAAGCTACCTAGTTTCAATAAACAGAAGAGTTGCAACATGCATAACATACATCTCTGAGATTAAAGGTGATCTCCAAGTTGGACCAGAAATATTCACAAAATTCAGGATACATGTCCAGGACCTGCAAACACAAATAACAGGAAATTGTGTGAGTCAATTTTAAATATCTGTCCATCCGTCTCTCTGCCTGCCTGCCTGTCCATTCGTCCGTCCGTCAGTCCGCTATTCAGCTATTCATATTTATTTGCTCTGTGTCCATGCATAAACAAAAGACAATCACATGATACCTCCAGCATATCCTCCCTGTGTATCGTGTGCAGTTCACAGTAGGTCAGAGCTCTGACATCAGCTCTGGATTTTCCTGGCAGAACATACAGATCAATGGGTTCCCCAAAGATATCATTCTTTCCTGGAAGAGAATAAATTATTGTCATGATATGAAAAAACAATCTTGATGTGTTCATTTCTAAAATGTGCTCAGCCAAGGAAATGGTTACAAATGTAACTGTAACATTGGAGTTGGATCATATGGCTCAAATGAAAACGTACCAAGTATAGCTACCACCACGTCTCCTTTCAGAATCTCTATGGATCCTCTGGAGATGAAGTACAGAGCTGATATCAGGTCTCCAGCATGGACTAGCGTGTCACCAGGAGGTGCATGGGTCGTCTTAAACCTCATTGCTAGGGCCCTCAGACAGCCCTTAGTGGATCCTAGACATCATAAGAAATACAACATGTAGGTCTTGTGCTACAAGAGCAATGTTCCAGTGCTTTTGTTGGACTAGCATATATATTTGACAGGCAATGACATGTTTAAATGACAGCTGCTTTACTAAAGGTGTATAATAAAACTGTGTAATGTGTTGATTTCACTGGTCTCCATTGAATGGAATACAATATTTTTGTTGGAAGTAAATGAGGGGCAGGTAAGACCATAGCAAAATGCTGCGTCTTTAATGCTTTCATGAAGTTTTTGCTTTATTCATCCAGGTTTACAATGTCTGCTTAGAAATATTGCCTTAACAACCAAGCAGTGATGAGGCAAATGTAATTTCTATATACTTCACTGCAGGCACCTCCTTCTTCGAGGTTCAACCAACTTCCATTGTGGGGGGCCTCCAAAAGATTCCTGCTGAAAAGCAAGTGCTGAGTAAATGCAGCAGGTCTCCATATCTCTGCAGGCTCCAGCGGTAGTCACTCCCGCCCAAGCCTCGCCTTGAATTCTGTATAACTTAGTTCAAGGAGGAAGGAGAAGAACTGGCACATGTACTGTGGCCATACCAGCCATTTCATCTCTTGTCCAGCGGCAGGGAAGGCTCAATAGTGATTTAGAGGGCACTGATGAGCAAAAACCTGAAGCAACAGTCCATTTTCTACACAGAATCATCTGAGAAGTCATCATTTGAAACTGTATTTCAAAAAAGGCAGGTACTTTTTAAAAAAAAATGCTTGGCAGGTGACTGGATGAACCATCTGTCTATCACAGTCTATAACTGGCAATGTCAAACAATCAGAACAAGCCAGGAGATGATTGAAAGCATTTTTAGCATTGAAAAGATTTCAGTGCTGTTCTTTGTTCTTCTTTCAATGAAGAGATACGCTCTGGTTCTGATAACTGATGCAAGAGGTGCATCTATGCCATTGTTTTTCAATCCTTCCCCTGGTGGCCCTTTGCCTTGCATGTTTTAGAAGGTTCCCTGCACCAAGACACATGATTCAAATGATCAGCTTGACACCAGGCTCAGCTGAAGACTGACATTCTGTTGAACCAGGTTTGCTGGGAAGGGAAACATCTAAAACATGCAGGGGGTCCCAGGACCAGGACTGAAAGACATTGATCTATGTTAACCATGATTCTTACTGCCATCATATGAGAAAGCACTGTTCCAGGAGTAAAAGTCAGGAGGGAACAGCAACAATCTATAATTGTAATTGGAGAAATTAAGATCATAAAAATTTGCAGCTCCTATCCAGGAGAGTTTTGTCTTTCTCATAAGCCATCTATGCAATGGGCAGGGTCAGGCAGCAAGCCATGAGGACATTGTTGATGAGGACAATACTTGTTGCCACAAGTACAACAAGGATGGAAATACAAGGAATATTTCGAAACAGCAAGAGTGCGTTCACATACTGTACGCACAGGTCGAGAAATGCACCGACTGACTAACTTCATTCTCGTTTTCCCAGCCATGTTATGCATGCTAACAGCTTAAAAGCTTGAAGAGGGGAAAGCTAAATGAATTTGCTTTTCAAGTCTGTCATTAATAACGTCTGCCTATGGTTCCCATACTTCGACCTGACTGACTCCTTTCCAGCCTCCAGAGGGCTTCTGCCAAACACCAGCAGCCTCCAGCCCGACCTCCAAGAGTCTTCTGTCATATGTCAAGACCTGCTGGTTGCCCCTTGGACTTGCTCTGCCCTTTGCCGCTATCTTCTGGTTCCCTTGAGTTTGTTTGTGCATATTATATGACTTTGTATTTAGTACAGTAGTTGAGTAAAGGTATTTACTTTGCATCACCATAAATTAATTATGTCTACTTATGTTGATGAAACATCCACTTTCATGTGTGATGTAAAATAGTATTACCTTTGAAAGCTTTACAGTTCTGCAGCAGTGACCTGTTTAAGTGGAGACAAATATCGGCTTGGAGACACTCGGGGAAACCTTTTAAAACCTGGATAGGTGCAGAAGAAGGACACAAAAGGAGGGCCGTTAATACCTTATCTACAAGTAGCAAATAGAAATTCACCAGTGAGCATTTCATCATGGTAATTAGCTGGTGAAAAAATGTCCATTGAAACTGGGCCTGCGTATATGCCACACCTGCTTATGACTTGTTTTGACCATCTGAATGACTGTACTAGATGCAGCTTCAATAAAATGCAGCACCTCAATGGGAATCTTCTGCTGTAGCATCTATATCATAGTTATCTATGCTGTAACACAGTTTGTTTGCCTCTAAATGTCATGGCTCTCCATTCGATGTCTTTGTGTTGTGTCCTATTGTGTCTTATGTTTTGATTTTCCATTGTGTCATTTAAGTGTCTCTTAAGTATTCCCCTTGTTGCAGTTTGTCTCCCTCTGTCTGTCAGTGTCTTCTCCTCTGTGCTTCCCCCCCTCGTTACCTCACCTGGCCTCTTCCCTCCTATTTCTCCTCACCTGTTCCTTGTCTCATTGTTAGTGTCTGTGTACTTAGTCTCTGCTTCCCCTCTTGTTTTTGTCAGTTCATTGCCTCTGTTCCTGCTTCTGTCTGCGTCTGTTTCTGTCGGTGTGATAGTTCCCCAGTGGTATGTTTTTTTTGTTGTTGTTTTTTTGGATTGTGAGTTCTGGTTTTCCCATATTTGTTTTGTACTTTGCCTTTTTCTTTGCACTTTGAACTGTTTTATTTTGCTACTTTGTCTTGCTGTTGTGTTGCTACTTTGGTTTTTTGTCCTAGTTTCATTTTCGTTTCATGCTCCTTTCTGTTTTTTGTTGCCATCAGCTTTTGTTTTAATAAAAGCTCACCCTTTGTTCTCCCTCACTCCTGCCTCTTGTCTTGGGTCCACCTCCTATTTCCTTAGCTTTCCCCTTTAAACCCCAGTGTGACAATAAACAGACTTTTGAATGTAACTATTCAGTGGGTGTCTAGCAATTTAGTCTATTTCTTATCAGGATTCTTTCTTAAATTCCACCTTAAGTTACTTAAAAGTTGGACAATACACTGTTCCACACTACATGACCAGTTTTCAATATCTGTTCACTCTTACACTTCACTACTGAGAAAAATGATGGCTATATAACCTAGAGAAAGCACGTTCTGAAGAACTTGAGGTTGTGGATTCTGGCTGTTGAAAAGCTGATGCCAAATATGCATTGCTGGCTATAAAAACTTTCAGCAATGTCAAGAATATATTCAAGATTAATGATCCAAAGTGTTTACTGTCATATGCACAGTAAAGAAACATGTTCTCAATTATGCAATGAAATTCTTCCTTTGTTGTCCACAGAACGCCAACCGTGTTATAAAGAATTATACATATCCGAAATATAATATATACAAGTAAAGCACTTTTACACAAGGCGAAAATTTGATAAATAGAATGAGCAACAACAATAATAATAAATTGAATACTTTAAGGTTTGTTGAAATCTAAAGCTTTAACATATTTGAAAAGCACATCTGAATGAGTATGAACAGTCATAATATAGGGGTGAGAATGAAGGAAGAAAAATACACCGAAGCTGGGAGCAAAACTGCAATGCTGTTTGAATTTTTGTCGAGAGGCAGTATGAGTTGCATGAAGAGATGTTACAGTTACAATGAGTCAGATACTCTGAATGGAACTGAAATTTGAATAAATCTCACACTATATCAATGATTGGGTACACTGAAATATTTAAATGGAGTTTGCTGCTGTAAGAATAAACAAAAAGATAATAGCTGAATAGTTAAAATGTTGGAAAATATATACTTTATATACATATATTGTATCTCTGTTTTTCTGCGTATATGTCACAGAAATCCATCCAATTTAGCACCAGCCTCACTCTGAAGGAGTGGGAGCATCGGCGACAGGCAAATCTCTGCATGTGCTGTGGCCAGGCCAGCCATTTTGTCTCCCACTGTCCGGTAAATGGATATGGTGAGCCATACCTCCACACAACCCTCTCCAAACCAAAGGCCCCTTTTCCACCTCAAGCTTTCCCTCCTGGTTCCCTCCACTCCCTATCCACCTTCATAGACTCTGGGGCTGATGCCAACATCATGGACGAGGGACTTGCCTTACAGCTAGGGATAGGATAGGTCATGTTTCTCTCTCCTGTCCATTTGCAGTTAAAGCCTTGGACGGACATCTTCTGGGGACCGTCAGTCATCAGACTGTTCTGGTCCACATGCTCCTGTCTGGCAATAAGTTTCCATGTATTCCCATGATCCTTGGGTATCCTTGGCTGCAGTGCCATAACCCCCACCTTGACTGGACCACAGGCAGCGTCCTTGGGTGGAGCTCTTCCTGTCACCAGGTTTGTCTCCAACAGGCTGTCACTCCTCTGCACGTGTCCAGGTCGACTAAAGATGTGGTGGGGATTCCTTCAGTGTACCATAACTTCAGTAAGGCTAGAGCTTTGACCTTACCTCCTCATTGCCCAGATGACTGCGCCATCAACCTGCAGCCCAGCACATCTCCCCCTAAGTGATGTCTGTACTCCCTGTCTGCTTCAGAAAGCTGGGTCATGCAGATTTATATTAATGACTCTCTGCTGCTCGCATCATCCACCCTTCCTGTTCTCTTGTGGGGGTAGCGTTTTTCTTCGTGGCGAAGAGGGACAGACTCTGAGGCCCTGCATTGATGACAGGGGATTCAACAACATTACGGTTAAGAACTGCTGCCCCCTTCTTGTCATCTCCTCTACTTTTGAGCTATTGCAGAGATCCACTATCTTCACAAACCTCTGCAGCACCTATCACCTTGACTGGATCCAGGAAGTGGACAAGTGGAAAACCGCCTACAGCACCCCTCAGAACATTATGAGTATCTGGTGATGCCTTTCAGTCTCACAAATGTACGGCAGTACAGCAGTATTCCAAGCCTTGGTCAATGACATTTTGAGCGACATAATCTTCTCAAAATCCCTCGACGAGCATGTTCACCACATCCAAGCTGCCCTTGAGTGCCTCCTGGAGAACTCCCTCTTCGTGAAAGCCAAGGAGTGTGAATTTCAAGCCCCATCTGTCTCCTTCTTGGGGTACATCGTGGCTCAAGGCAACATACAGATGGATCCAGTGAAAGTATCGCAGTCAGCTCTTGGTCTGTTCCCGACTCCTGCAAGCGGCAACAGAGGTTCCTTGGATTCACCAACTTCTATCGCCGCTTCATCTGCAATTACAGCTCCAGCGCTGCTCCCATCACTGCTCTTACCTCCTCCAAAGTTCCATCCCTCTGGACTCCTGATCCTGATATCAGTTCTGGGTGGAGTTGGGTGCTTCCAATGTGGAGGTGGGGGCAGCCCTATCACAAAGGATGACCATCGATCAGAAGCTCCACTGCTGCACCTTTTTCTGACGCCTGTCCCCTGCAGAGAGGAATTGTGATATCGGCACCAGGGAACTGTTTACCATCAAATTGGCCTTGGAGTGGTGGTGTCACTGGTTCAATGATTTGGACGGACCACAAGAACCTGAAATATTCACTGCCAAAAGACTGAACTCTGAAGACTGATAGAAGAAGACCACCACTGGGTTGGACTTGATCATCCTAATTCCCTGTGAAGTCACTGTCTTGATTTGGGTGGTCACAGAGCAGCTGAGATCAGCCACCGAGGGTCTACCAGGACCTAGTGCTTGCTCCTAGTGCTCCTAACTGTTTATTTGTTTTCCAAACCCTGAGGTGCGATGTCATCCAATCAGCCCACACCTCACCTATCATCCAAGGCTCCAAAGGACTTGTGATGAGCAGCTTGGGGCTACGATCAGTCTATCCGCCAGTCCAATGGCCAGACTGAATGGAAGAACCAGGAAATGGAAATACGAGTCACTGCATGGTCTCAAGAAACCCATCTTCCTGGTCCCAGCATCTCTTGTGGGTCATATACACCTACAACACACTGCCCAGCTACTCCACGGGTACTGAATAATTCAATACTCACTTTAATGGCAGCTTCTGTCCAAAAAACTCTGAAAATTTCTCAAAACATAAAGGGTATCAAAATTCTGAACAATAAAGGTCCTAATTAAATGAAACTTTTGATGTCTGAATGATGTTTCTTCACTGAAAAATGTTGAATGAGTTAGCAGCTATAAAAAACAGGCCAGGAAGAATTGTAGAAGAACATACAGTATGTTATGCCTCCAGCATTCAAACCCAATGATGAGTGTTTCCAACAGCCAATGATTGAGGCCCCTGTTAACCTCCATTTCCTTAACACTCCCTGTGAATTGTACTGTTATTCAGATTTTTTTGTTATTTTTTCACAAATCATTAGATAATATACAAATGCAAGCTGTATACAAAATCATAGGCCAACTTGAAGACTGTACTCCCAAAGTTTTACCAGCATGTCAAGTGTTCTACTAAGGGGAAGAACACTCTGGACAATGTTCACACCAACATTAAGCACGTGTACAGAGCCACACCCCTCCCCCACCTCAGCCAGTCAGACCATCTTTCCCTCCTGCCCTCAGGGAGGCGCTACAGGTGCATTAGGGTTAAAACAGACTCAAAAACAACTCCTTTCCAAAAGCAATAACCACTCTGAGCTCTCACATGCACTGATCTCATAGTCCAACCACTCCAACCCCCAGACTCTCTTCAGCTACTGTTACCGTTAAAAACCTTACCTACTGTGCAATACCATACAATGTGTAATATTCCCTGTATATAGCACTGTATTTATTTTGTAAAGTACATACTCCTCAGGACTGTGCACCTTACCCCCCTTTTCGTACTATTACTTTATGTCATATGTTTATATTGTATATATTGTTTATTCTTAACAGTTTTTTTTGCACTGCCACTGGAGCTGGCTTTTTTAAATCTCATTGTACAGGTGTACAGTGACAATAAAGGTATACAATTTTTAAAACAGACACAATTTTTTCATCTTTCTTCTTCCTTTTAAGAGTTGTAGAAAACACAGAGGGAGAAAGGAAGGGGAAACCTTCCCCCCAACCAACCACATCACCCAACCTAGACACCCAAAACAGAACCACAGAATCTAACATTAACACACGTGTAAATAGCACTTCAAAGCAAATAATAATAGTAAAAATAGCACCATACTAATGGCAAAAATATAATCAGTGTTGAGATGTCTGCACAGAGACCAAAGGATACTAAAAGCCAACACCCACCCAACCCACAGTCTGTTCACCCTGCTGCCATCTGACAAATGATACCTACCATACCACCAGGCTACAGAGCAGCGTCTTTCCTCAGTTTGTGAGACTCCTGAACTCATCCTCAACACTAAAATACTGATTATTTCAGCATCTTTAGAAAAGTTGGAAACAGATAACTAGCTAACATAGCAACTGTGAACACAAAGGCCATTCGTCTTGTGAAAATAATTAGTTCTCTTTCAAAAATAATATAGAAACTTATTTTCTATATTGTTTTTGAAAGAGAACCGATTGAGAACTGAAGACCCATTTCTTATACATTCTGTTGAAATGGCTGAGTGCAAGAGGTGAGAACTTTAAATGTGGCTGACAGTATTGGCTCACTTGAAACTCTCTAATACTCACAGCATTCATATCAGTCCCATTAGTGTATGACCATGCATGTTGGAAGTACTCCTCCAGTCGCTGTCTCAGGGGGTTAGGGATCTGGTGGAAGCGGATGAACTCTCGAACTCTCATCATCTGGGCATGATATCTGGCTGTACCTGAGTACAGCCGCTGGATTATGGCCGAAACATTACCAAAGATACTGGCATACATTAGAGCTGGAGAGGGGAGAGAAACAAAGACCATATTATTTACTTGTTTTTCATAACGGTAAAACCCAGCAACAGTCAACGAACAATCAATCGAGTTCCATTGTTGACTGTCCAGTGTTGATCCGTGAAATCATGAAAAAAATTATCTTCTGTTTAGAATTCCTTACACATAAACACTGCACTTAAACACTGAGAACAAATTTCCTTATGGAAACAGTATAATACAAGCATGCTGCATTAGTCAGGATCTGGGCTCTTATTATCTGCTAAAAGTTTATATGTGTACAAAAGACTAAAATCATGTGTGCCCCCCAAAAATAATCAGATTTATAAAATGTGCACATTAGCTGGCAATGTTCCCTTCATAAAATTATATTCATATGGACACGTGCACACAGTAAAACCATGGTAAGTTAGCTACCTGTAAACAATGTTACCTATTAAGCATATGTAACAGAGTAGATGTCAAAAAAGCGATAAAGCTACTTTTTGGAAACTTGTAATGATGCTAAACTAGCTTAAGTGCTTCCCCTCATTTCATCCTGAGACTGAAATTTTCACATGCTATTGTGTACTGTATGCTGTGTTGCAGGTAATATGTGCATGTTGTCTTGTTACTTTTCATCATGTTTTATTGTATATTTTGTCTGAGCTGCCACTTGTTCGGCTAAAAGGCTCACATTCATTTATCTAGCTCTGAATTTAGTGTATTTTTATACTTACCTCATGGTAAATGTTGAAAGTGTTCTTAAAATCCATTTTATGTCACATAATGGATTATGTGTTTTGTTTTTTTCTACTTACATGTGTGGAACAAACACTATACGATCACACCAGGATGTAATTTTTGTTTCTATCTTATATGAAAAGATTTGTGTATTTTATTTTATTGTTTATTGAATTCACAGAGAAAAGAGGACTTCACTGTGATCATCCTGAGACTGACGCAAATTTTCACACGCCATTGCTGTGCTGTATGCTGTGTTGCAGGAGGGAGCAGTGTGTAGTAAACGCCTCATAATCCACCTGGTCGTCGTCTGTGGTCTGTAGAAGTGACAGTAGTGTGGAGCTGCATTTCACTGATAGCTGTGACCAGTCACACGTATACATTTTGCAAATGTGCTGCCTCACCTTGCAATAATTACTGAATGAGCCTGACTTTTGGGTTAATGTGTTATCTAATGTCAGTTTACTGTGTGTATGTGTGTGTGTACACTCATTTATATACATATTCCCTATACCTATACCTTTTATGCATTTCTATTGCTTACTTTTATTGCTTGCTTTTACAGCCTGCTTTCATTTCATTGGTTTATACAAAATATTTACTTATATCACTGTTTTGATTTGTTCACAAACAAAAAAGTTTGAGTCTATTTTTAGACAATTGGGCATTGATGAACTGAGGCGTCTCATAGCCTGAGGAATGAAGCTGCTCCATAGTCTGTCTGATACTTCTATATACTTTTCCAGATGGCAACAGGGTGAGCATAGTTTGGCTGGGATGGAGGTTGTCTTTAGTATCCTTTAGGCTCTGTGCAGAAATCTTGCGCTGGTTGGTAAATTTTTAGCAGGACCCAAAAGCGGACAACCAGACCGGTAAAGGTTTAAAGAGATTCATAAACTGCTGTCTCTTTGGTTTCACTCAAGTCCTCTGACATAGCCAAAGTCCTGACAGCTGTTTTGTACAACTCACCACCAATAAGCATGACGCAGATGGAGAAGATCTTTTCAGAGTTGGTGTTTGGGGAGACGTTCCCGAAGCCTACGCTGGTCAGACTACTGAAGGTGAAGTACAGAGCTGTGACATATTTATCCCTAATGGAGGGACCCGACCTGCTGACGGAGTCATTGTATGGCTTCCCCAGCTGCTCACCCAGATTGTCCAACCAGCCAATCCCAGCAGAAGTTGACCGCTCCACATTACCTATGGCATACCTGGTGACAAAAGAGAAACAAAAATGGATTGGATTGGATTTTTGCGTTCTGCGCAGACTCAAGAGTTTTTTCCCGGGTCCGTGAGCCGGAAGTAGAAGGATGGCGGCGGCAGCATCTTTCCTCAGTAATAACCGCAAGCAAGAGCGCCATTGTGCATCTAGTTTGTGTAATAATCATGCACACCACATACGAAATGTACAAAGATGTAGCTTTGTCTTGCTCTTCGTAGGCCATCTTTCACAAATGCCGAGGCAGAGTTTGTTGTTGCTGGTGATATAAAGAGGTCAGCCAGAGGTGGCTCTATTTCCGCTAGTTGAAATGACTACAGCGCCATCTAACAAACTGGGGTATGACAAGCTTTAGCCAATAATTCGATTTTCTCACCAGCATGTATACTCAGACAATTGCAGTTGTTTGATTGAGTAGCATAGTCGAACTATGGCTATAATCCGACTAAGCTGTGCATGTAAATGTATTGAGTGTTGAGGCAAAGCCAGCTTTGTTCTGGCCCTTGTTACTAAAGCAGTCAGGCGTGAAGTGATTAGCACACACATACAAACTACCAGGAAGCATAGCCGGCATATTGTCATTAAAAATGAAACACAACCACAGTCTCTTCTGTTGTTCTGTAGCTGGGACAGAATATAGGCACTGATGTTGCTTTATACAACCAACAACAGAGCTGCTGCGCCAAATCAAAGCTAGTAGAGCCAGTCCGGCAAATGTGATGGAGAAACAGCACTAGTCTTCCTAACAAGTCTACCAGATCCACCTCAAATTTGGTTAGAAAAGCCTTAACACCTTGATAATGGTATTTAGTGAAGATCGCAAGTTTTCACTGGACACAGCTACAGTGGCAGCTCCATGAACCAGGCAACTTGAATATGAATGGTCACCGTCCAGGACTAAGGATATCTGTATGCCAATTAGGGCATTCAGCATAGGCGTGGCCTGATGAATTTAACAGGCTGTAACTTTTCTATGCTAAACTCAGTTGAAAGAATATTTGGGAGAGTTGTTCATACCGCCACATTGCACAAGTATGTCGACTTTTTTTCACAATTATATCCACAGGGACCATTACAGTATTGATATAACATAATGAAACTTGGTACACAAGTTCTCCATGGTTCCATCAGCCCAACTTTTGGACACTGATGAATCTCTCATGATGTAATTACCACCAATTTTGAGTGGTATCATGAGACATAAATCACCAACACTACTGAAAAAAGTGGGATTTTCTTAATTTATAGGTGGTGCCACTGTGCAAATCCAATGCATTTGGTTTAACTGATTAACCTGTTTTAATTTTGTGAATATGTGCTTATTTTGAATTTGATGGCAGCAACAAGTTGCATACAACTTGGGACATGGGCAACAAATGTCTCCCTTATGGGAGAATGCCAAAAAGAATACCACTGTTGGTTCTTTGGTCTGATGAGACCAAAACTGAGCTTTTTTGCCATCAGACTAGAGTTTGCGGACATCAAACACTGAAAGATCACCACAATCACACCATCCCCACCATGAAGCATGGTGGTGGGAGCATCATAGGGATGTTGGTTCACACTATTCATTTGCAAGCGATTGCGTTCTGTTTTTATTTTTACGGTACAAACAATGTGCCTACATTCATGGAATAAGGGTGTGGTACCACTGTACAACGAGGATGAAATGGATGTCTGGTTTTGTCTGTTACAGCACCCATGTTGGGTGTCTTTTTTGGTAAAGTTTTGGTCTGAGTTAGACTGAAAACTAAAATAATGTACCAGATGCAGGCCAGCCAGTGGGCGATGAGGGCAAAGGTGCACATGAGGAGGAAGAGGACAGCTGCACCATACTCTGAGTAACGGTCCAACTTTCTGGCTACACGAACCAATCGCAATAACCGAGCTGTCTTCAGTAAGCCAATCAATGTGGTGGTCTGTTAGGAAGAGGAGACAGGAGCAGCAATATGACTGTGTGACTTGGTAAAATGAGCAACTTATTTAAAAAAAACAAAAAACAAAAAACACAAACACAATACAGCATATCATTACGGTTTCAGGCCTCCAGATTCTCTTTCTCTTTCTCTCTCTCCCTCTCTCTCTCTCTCTCTCTCTCTCTCTTTCTCTCTCTCTCTCTCTCACACACACACACACACACACACACACACACACACACACACACACACACACACACACCCCAACAGTCTTCCCTCCCTTCCTGGCTCCTCACGTCACCCTCTTCTCCCTCTTTCCCTCCCTCCTCCCTACCTCTCCCTCTCCACCTCCCCTAACCACCTCCTCTCCTGAGCGGTAGATGAGGAGGTCAAAGGGAATGGCTGCCACCATGTCGATAAGGAACCACCCTTTAAAGTAGTGGACTGCAATCCGAAAAGACTGGCTCACCACCTGAGGAGACAGAACACACAGAGTAAAACATATGCATCATCACATTTTTATAACTGTACCGTAGAGGGAGAGAGTACTTTGAAATTCCGCAACCTTGTCAAATGACATTATAGAATCAGAATCAGGTTAGCTAAGTAGCTTTTCACATACAAGGAATTCACCTTTATATTTTGAGCCCTTATAGATAGAACAATATAAAGAAAGATTAGAACAGAAAAAAGAACATTCACAAAAACATTAAAAAAAAAAAAAAACTATAAACCAAATGTACAGTATATTATGTATCTTATTTTAGTTTTAAAAAAAAAAACAGTAATGTTTATGTAGGAATGTGCAAAAAATTGGCCAGGTTATGAGGAGATGTCACAGTATTAAGTTTAAAGTATATCTTCAGTGTGCAATATGGGAAGAAACTGCTGTGGTGTGAGGCTGTGGTCCTGAGGCACCACAGGTGGATGAATGTCTAAAACTATTTTTGTTCGAAGTGTGAGGATTCAGCTACAGGCTTTTGGACTTCAGTTCCTGGATTGATGGCTATTCATTCTTCTTGTTGTCCTCTACCATATCCATTGTCTTTTAAGTGTTGAGCTCCAAATTTTTATAACTGTCAAGTCCAAAAAAGGATCCTGGCATAGGTCCCTAAGGGGGGCAGGTACTAGCAGATGAAGAGAAGGACATGTTCACTGTATTTTTTACGGACCAGTTGGCTCAGTATGAAAACTGCATTAGGTCCAGGAGTGGCATGGTGATGGCTTCGAGGTGGAACAGCACTGGGCATTCAAATGACTTTATTACTACAGAGGCCAGGGTGATGTGTCTGTAGTCATTAAGTCCAATGGTTCTTTGTTTTTTTCAGCAGGGAGGATAGTGGACATGATGATGTAGGATGAGGGTGGCTGTGGCTCAGGAGTAGAGCCAGCATCTTGTTATGGGGGTTGTTGGTTATAATATGGCAAATGATGGTGTTGTCATTTGCATCCTTCATGAAAGAGTCTCAGTGTCTGGGAGTGCAGTCATAGGTGTACAGTGTGACCGGGATGGGGCTGAACAGACAGCCCTGCAGACAGTGTTGGGCACTAATGTAGCAGAGGTGTGACTGCCAATTCCAATCAGAGTGCAGTACTCAAGCCCAGAGTGTTTGGTTCACCATGCAGCTTTATGGGTGAGCTTGTCTTCAGTGCTGAGCAGTCTGACTTTAGCTGTTCTTATCCTCAGAGAGTATGAAGACTGAGAGAAGGGCAGTGGACGTGTAATCCTCTGTGGATCTCTTGGCTCTTAAAACATACTGACATGGCTCCATGTACATATACGTAAGTATGTACATTTCAGTATACAGGACAAGACAATACAATAAAGTATGAAAGTGAAAAATAAATTGGTCATGCAATTAGAAATGAAAGCAAACAATCAATTTACCTAATTGGCAAATCTTACGAATACAGCAAACCATTTTACATTCAAGTTCTAAGGCAAACAAGGAAATTAATTAATTTTCTTAGTTACTGATAGAATAAACAAGCATTTATTTCTTTAAATTACAGCCAATAACGACCAAGTTGTGATGAGCTACAGTTCAAACCTTACTACCTCACTACAATGAGTAAATAATTTGTTTCACTTTGAAACAACCTATGTGTAAATGAACTATTGAGTCACTTGGTAAGTAAACTGGTTGATAAAAGTCAACGTCAAACTCAATATATGTGTCAGCACACAGAACCATTTTAGTGAGTCACTAAAATCTGTTTTAGTCACACAGTCCGTTTTAGTCACTGTGGCTTTCAGTCAGTCCGTCAGTCCCTTACACAAAGAGAAGGCAAGTTCGGGGGTCAGTTAGTTAGTCAGTTAATTAGTAAGTTAATCAGACAATCAGATCAGTTCACCTCATCATTGGAGTTAACATATGTGGTTCTGAAGTTGATGATGATGTCAACAATGAACATGATGTCCACTATAAGATCCACAACATTGAGGGGGGAACAGGAGTAACCACAGGTCTGCATGGCTGCTTCCTCCTGGTCGCTAAAAGAAAATACATCAATAAATTATTTGGGTGTGTCTAAGAAAAGAATAAAACACCCAATGACAAACAATACAAGGGAAAAACAATATGGCAGCTACCATACAATTTTTCTGAGCACAATATTAAAAACGTGTTAGTGAAAGGACAAGGAATTCAAGACACATTTGCAGACTTGCCCTTACTACTGAAATATATTTATAGAGTTAATTGTCTATATCAAAATGGCTTGCAAATTAGGTTCTGTTATCCCATAGTCTAATGTGTGACCATAAAAAAAAAACACTATTGTAGTATTTTTATGACCTGAAACATCTGTCCTGTAGATATAGAGTAATTTCAGGTTTAATCTGCAGATTAGAGATAATTGTTCCAAAAGTTCAGAATTTGACCAGAGATTTCACTAGAGGAAAGATAACAGAACACCTAACCATAAACCAACCAAGTGCAGTTGACCATATGCAGTAAATCCAGTGTAAGGCAGTAATTTACGGGGAACCTTGTGTCAAACAAAGACTGGGCTCCAATTTCTCACTGAGCTGAATAATATTAAGCATATTATGCTGGCTTTAATATTCCAGTCTCATTTAATCCCTATCTCTGAATCTTCACTACTAGCAGCATGAAGCAGTACACTATAGCTCTAGCACATGGACCATGCCCATATGATAATGTTTGTGAGTTGCTTTTCATGTGCTCTGCATATTAGCCTAACCTGTTGAAAACAGTCAAAAACACTCCACAATCTTATGACCTTTACCTGATGCCTTTTTTTCCCAATGATCCAATAATTTGCTCCATAATAATATTTTTTAAACCCCTACCCAGTCAATGAAAGTTTCACATCAGCAACATAACTTCACTGTGTGATATTACTGCTCTTATTTTTCAGTCTGAGGTCAATTTTCCAGAGGCTTCACTTTAGACATGTATGTCTGACCAATCAAAATGCATGTTGTGGTAAAAACATCCAGCATTGTAAATTGATTGTCTTTGTTTCATAGTTATGGAGTTGAATCATGGGAACGCATCAGGTGTGAAAGCAGCTTACCAGAAAATGGGCATGGACTGCTATGCTTAGCAAGTGTTTGATCCTTCTACTTCTTTGTGTATATTGACGAATAGCTAACTAACTGGTGTAACTACACAAAGCTGCTTGGGTACAGAACGGCATTACTAATATGAAAGCAGCAATCACAATCTGGCATGGTACAAAAAAAATGCACCTAATGTCACAACATCCTGAGAGGATCAGTTAGTGAAGCTTTGTCTCATCGTGGTGTCCTTCAAAACACATTTGTCCTTGTTATCAGTAAGTTAATGTAGTGGTCAGTATTGTGTGAATCTCCACCAACCTCAGTAGAAATGTTGCAGAATAAGGAGTGAATATGGCTGTATAAATCACAAGGAGTAGAATAACCCAGTCCCACACAGCTTTGAATGGACTGTAGTGAAGAATGGTCCACTTCTGGATCCTGGGAGTCTGTAGCTTATACTCTGGTAACACATCAGCACCCAGAGACAGCACCTAAGGAAAAAGAGGTATCTGTTAATCTGTTCATCCCCACTCAGCGGCCACACAAGACCTACAAATTGGAACTAAATCTAGTGTGTGTGTGTGTGTGTGTGTGTGTGTGTGTGTGTGTGTGTGTGTGTGTGTGTGTGTGTGTGTGTGTGTGTCTATTACAAGACACAGTATATCACAAGGATTTTGATTTTTGATGACTTACCTCATGTCGACTGTTTATAGCTGGTATAAAGCCTATCATTTGAGTCCTGTCTGTGTTAACTGTTTTTAAAACCTCCATTGCTCCAGTGAAACAACAACCTCCAAGCTAGCAATTGGTGAGTTACTCAAACACTAAACTGTATGCTAATGGCACAGACATTAACAAGTAAGCAGCTGTTACGCATACAAATATTTGCTGTATGCATTTAAAAATATTTCAATACAAATGGATTTTGGTAGATGAGATCAATGAAAATATTGACATCAGCTTTAAAAGGAGGGGATAATTCAATGCCTCCTGGCGACCTCTGACAAAGGTTTCCATGGAATGAAGATCTCAGGGGAGACCCTGAGGCAGACCAAGCTCAAGCTGGAGGGAATACATATGTCAAAAGTACCGTAATGTTCGGACTATTAAGCGCACCTGAATATAAGCTGCACCAACTAATTTCAAAAAGAAAAAAAAAAAAAAGAAAAGAAAAAAGTACATATATAGGCCACACTTGTCTATAAGCCACAAATTTTTTAAAAATGTTTAATTAAATAAATACTTTTTTCCAAACAGTGCATGTAACATGGCAGTAACACGGCAGTAAAACGACAGTGACATGGCTGGTTAAAAAAATAACCAGCCTACCAGCCGTAGGCTGTTAGCCTACCAGAAAAGTCATTGATCGCTATCTTAATCTTCCTCCTGCGCACTAAAACCACTGAAGTCGTCTTCTTCAGTGTCAGAATTGAACAGCCTTAGAATGAATTCGTCATACACTTTCTTAGTCTCTCTTTTGTTGTCGCTCTCAATGTTATGTAATGTTATGTGTAAATGTTTTTTTCTCATTAATACTTTGCATATCTGCATGGTTTGCACTAACAGTCTGCATGGTCATAACATCTAATGCTTGTAGTCTATTCTGACCTACATGGAGGTTGGTAGATAATTACATTTATTTGCCAACTCTTGCAGCTTTATGGACTTCCACTTCAGCTTGCCACCATTTGTCCTGTATCTGTATACGCAATAGAAAAAACGGAACTGAAACAATGAGATATATAGAAGTTTTATAAGGTCTCTACTAACCTGGGTGACTTTCTCAGTGACATGGTGTGTTCTGTCAATCAGTTTGCATGGAGGTCTAATTTCACCAGGAGGTAATGCCACAAAGGGGTCCGTCTTTGTGTCCAGCAGGCTCTGGGTCATCTGCGGCATGTGCACAATCAACAATCGTTCCAACAACATCATTAACGCAAGCTAACATTAATGATGCTCATGCTAGTTAGGGCAGAACAGTACATTTTTACACAAACTGACAACTACCACAACCCATGATGCTGATGAAGCACAGACACCATGCCATTATACTATTGGACCTCACAGCTTGTTGGAAAGCTGGATCCAACCATCTGAATTCTTACACAATGGTAAACACAACAATAGTTTTGGACCTGACAACATTTTTTAAATCATATTAATCAAGGAGTATGGTATAGACCCGCTCAATTTGGAAGTGCCATGAGATGACTTGTGTTGTGAATTGGTGCTATACAGATGAAGATGAACTGATTCATTCTCGATCATAATAATGTTTTTAAGGAAAAGAGGATCTCTACTAATGCTGCACCATTCTACAAACTCTTTGGATGTATCATTGAAAAAAAAGACCATGAAAATGTTATCAATATGACTTTTAACGATGTGTCACGTGAGGGTTTGGTGTGTGGTGGGTTGAACAATCTTAATGTTAATGAGAGCAGAATGGAGACGGATAATTTCCTTAAGCTTCACTCTACTTTTTACTGCACTTCAGCTTCACAACAACAAAACTTCCTTGTTCTAACTCACATGTGACTGAAGTAACCATTCAGAAGCTAGAAGGACTGAGGTAAGTGGTATGGCAACCCAGAAGGTACATTCAATACATTATGCTGTCTTGTCTTGTCTATGCAACTGAAAAGATTTTGAAAGATACATGAAAACATGTAAATAATAGCTGTAACATACATAAGTAAATAGTTACCTGTGTAAACATTAACACATTTTTAAATAAATTAACTCAAGAATGAATTAAATATAAATCAAATTAACTTCTAAACTTCACAGTTGCCTAATCTGCTGCAGCAGTGGAAAAGCTAACATGTTTGAACTTCCTGTCACATTTAGATGATAAGCATGTGTATGTTTCTGCATGTGTGCAGACTGAGTACTGTGAGTATGTCTGTGTGTCTCACCTGGTTGCTGTTCTGGACACGCAAATCAGTGTCTGATGTCCCGACTGGTACACTGCTCTTTCTAATGGTCACTATTCCAGCTGAAGGAGAGAAGAAGGGCGAACTGTTGTTGCACCTTTGATTATCAAATTGAAGTATACCAAATCCAAGCAAAATTCAAATTCACAATATAAGATGCTGTTCATCGGAAGTAATAGTGGTAAAATACAAGTTAATATTTCAGAGCATGCAAGGACGGATTCCCGAGAGCAGTTTTGACAGCAATCAACGGCAGAATTTTTAAGAAGTGATCAGTTTTATGCTTTGGAAGCGTGGCAGGGTTTCCTCTGCTCAAAGCGAGATACCAGATACCTCTGGAGAGTTGAGTTGTGTACTTTTGTGCAAATAACCCGAAGTGAGATGTCGCCTTGTCTTCCCACTAATGAGGGCATGAGGGGTATTATTCACATTCTTACATAACCAATCAGCTACCCTCGACCAGAAGTTGGTTTGTAGGAGACGTGATTATTTCTCTTCATTTCAGTGGCTTATAGCTCCAGTTATAAGCAATGTTCTGCATACAGGAGAGGGATTGAATTTGACTAAATGTAGTGTTATTCTCACCAGTGCAGCTGTGTCTCAGCTGCAGCCTCTTTTCCCAGTAGCCCTGTCCACTCTTGATGTCATCCACTGAGGAGGAATGTTTCAAACTCACACAGCTGCCATCTGATCTGCCGGAAGGATGGTTGAAGTGGATCTTATCATCTTTATCCCTGCTTCGTCCTCTCTCCTCTCTCCTACAGAATGTAGATTTGTGAGCTTTCTCATACATGTATCTACCCAACAACTTCTATCCGAAAAAATGGACAAATACGTTTTTTGTTTTTTTTTAATTGAAGTAAATCAGCATAGGAAATGATAAATAGTTGAATTTCAAAATGTTTGTTTGACACATAATAAACATGTTTAAAGACCTTTCTGTCTGATGCAGTTTTTACATATACATTCTTACCATGACATATTCTCCATCACCTAAAATACAAATCAGCAAAAACCTCCATTTCAAAAGTACTCCTATGGAGAGAGATATGTCTCAGAACTATTTGTAAATGCATGAAACCACGATCCACAAAAATTCCACCATTTACAAATGAGTTTTTCTATCCACAAACACACAATTCCTTTCTTGTGACTTCTAAGTTGACATTAAAGTAAATGTACTATGATTTGTAAAAATGTCATTTTGTAAATATATCATTCATCATTAGTGAAAATAATACACTTTTTGTGTGTGCATTTGTCATTGAATGTCATATTGTCATATGTACATTTGTAAATCTGTGTGTGAAGTGTTGAATCTGTATTTGTGGACCGTGGTCATGATTTCAAGTCCTCATCTTTTTACTTTGAGAAAAGCTTCCAATGTTTTTACAAACTTCACACATGCATAGGCACGGCTGACTGTATGACTGATACACCGCACTCATGCACCACATGAGTATGATAATATTTAAAACACACACAAAGACACAAACATAAACCAACATTAGGCAGGGGAAGAAATGCTGAAATAATTCCCTACTGTATATAGACCTACTACTCAGAACATCAACATCATTCTCTGATTTTTCACAGCTTTAAATAACAACAAACATAATATATCAAATCTTTGAAACTGAAAAAAAAAAATAATAATAATAATAATAGAAAGAGTGCCTGGAAAGCTTGTCTTTGAAAATACATTGCTCAGGATCATATGGTCAGGTGTTCAATATTCCTCTCATCTTCTCATTTTAAGAAATATTACATATTCAAAAACTTCACATGTGTATACACATTGTATAATTGATTATACCTGTAATTGTATCTGTGGCTATGTGGCAGAATGGGTAAAGTACATAGCTCAAGACCACATGGTTATGGGTTTGAGTCCTTATCCTTCCTCACTTTACCTGTGGCCATGTAGTTATAAACTTCACATACATACACATGGTTGATTGGCTGATTGATTATGATGAAATTTTTTTCCTTCCAAGACATGTTAAAATAGTCTTCTAGGCAGTGTCACCAACACAAATTATTGTCCCAGAATGTATCATTTGTATATGCAGAGGTCACAAACACAATCTGAAAAAAATAAGTTGTCCCAAACATCTGAGACAAAGTGCTAGCACAATGATTAAGGACAACAATAAACGGCACCACTCCTAAACACGGCCAGTTGTGTTTTCCTGGGATGCACAATTAAGATAAGTTTCCTGTCTGTCTCTAAATGTATTATCAGGGGCAGTCTGGGGTAATACTTTAGGCTGGGAATCTAACATCAGTCAAGGCCAATCTCCACATTAATGGAGTTTTGCACCTTGTAAGTCATAATTATTGAAAATTACATCAATAAGTCAAAATGAAAACATGGCAAAACATGTAAATAAAAAAGCAAAAATCAAAATATTGATTTACCTTTGTGCAGCTTGTGAGTAGACTGGCAGGGCCACTGTTGGGGGTGCTGAGGCTGGAGCTGGGGGCCGACCTGTGGGGAGTTCCCTCCCTCTTCTCCCTTCTCTACCTCCTGCATTCATATCAACCAGCAGCCCACAAGCATCACCTTCTTCTCGTCTCTTTCTGTCTCCCTCGCTCCTTCGCCTAAGTGCGGCCAAGGTGTCCCTCTCTCCACCTCTTCCTACTCGTTCTTCTTTCTCCTCCTCCCCGTCTCTGTCCCACAGCAGTAGTCCAGCTCCCGCCTCCTCCAGCTGCTGTCTTTCAGGGAGGGAAAGCAGTTTGTCCAGGGCCACAGACTCATGTCCAAGGGGCGGGAGGTCAGCATGAGGAGCAATTAGCTCTGTGTCTTGTGACAGGACGCCCGTATGGGAGCTAAAGGAGCGGAAGAGGAGACGCAGTCGCTGCCGCCGAGCTGGATGCGGCACAGGAGGAAGAAAGTGATGGTTCAGTTACTGTTTGATCTAATTAACAAAGAAAGGCTGGAATAAAATTATACTTCATGTTGCTACAGAGGTTCTTCCTGTGTTTTGTTGGAAGCAACTGCCCAGAAGCCCTAGGTACTCATGGACCCCAAAGGCCCCATGTTTATTGTATGACAATAGTTTATGGTTACTTGAACTATTATATACTTGTTAAGGAATATGCACAGTATAAACTGAAATGGTTAGGACAGGTCCTGTGTTTTGTGGCTTATCAAGATCCTAAATTTAGTTTTTAGTTTTAATGTATTATTATTACCAATGTAAAATAAACTGATTTGATAAGGTCACATCACTAGCCTCATTAACACTGCCCTTTGAGTGCAGGGAACTTGCACCAATTCTCTGCATAGAATAGAATAGAATAGAATAGAATAGAATAGAATAGAATAGAATAGAATAGATGTTTATTGTCATTGTTTCATAAAGAATGAAACGCAGTTAGCAGCTCTTCGTTTTGACAATATAAATATCAATTTAAAAAAGTATTTTAAAAAAAGATAAAAATCCTAACATATATACAACAATAATGCAATATATATTCTCCTCTATGTGAAAGTTTCAGATGTGGTGAGGGGTGAAATTAACTGTGACGGTCACGCCTCTTTTGGAGTTTGCCTTTGAAAGTGATCAATAATCAATAAAGATGATGACAACAACTGTTTGACTGCATATAAACAAATGTTCTATTCAACTTAGAGGAGGAGGGCTGCAGTGCGTCTCTGTGTGTGTTATGCATACTGTCAGCACAGCTGATGATGGAAGTATTGGATGGAGCGTTTCAAGGCTGAACAGTTTCCGTGCGATGCCAACATTTTACAAAAGTCCACAAGTCAAAATGTGTTGAAAAAAGATAGATGTAATAATTTCCATAATTCACAACTTTTTTAATTGAGAAATTAAAGAAAATGTTCACCGCGATAAGACTAACTAGTTCAATCAGATGAATCACTTATATAAGTATGTTGGAGAGCTCCTTAAACTGGTTAAGTTTAAGTTCTAAAATTGCATTTTTCAGCTAAATGTCAGTTAAACAACTTATTTAAAGCGCTAAACAGGATGTCAAAGTCTATATAGGCCCACTGTGGTTTGATATTCATTTTTATGACTAAAAACATTTCAAAACCCCCCACTCTGATCTTTTCAAAAATCACAAACATTTCTATAATAACAAATGAACTGGCTTGTGCTCCCTCCCTTCTTTAAGGTGTGCTGTCATGCTGATCAGTGATCGCATCAGATTGCTTAATTGGTACTACGTGTTTAGGCATGTATGAATTGATTAAAGAAATGAATCTTACCCAAGGTCAGCCAGGGGATATGCAGCACTCTGTTGAGATCTCTAGCCGGAGAGCTGTTGGTTGGCCTGTGGTCAGTGGGAAGCTCAAAGTTGAGAATGAACATGATGACCAGGCCATCTTCATTCTTCACTGGAACCACATCTATCACACAGTGGAAACACACTCCTGCAGGGACAAAGAGACATAGAAGAGAATAGAAGCAGGAATAGTCACATTCCATTTTGACACACTCTTGCCCAGCTTCCCTCTGAGAGAGAACTAATTTTGTCAGTAGGTTAATGCAATTTTGAATATTTTTCTTTAGATTTAGACTTTGTCATTGAATTTACACCTTACAGTGCAGATCAGAATGAAATTTTGTATTTACATAAAAATAAACATGACAACATGACATAAAATACTACATCAAATATAAAATATATTGCACATGTGTATTGTTATATTATATTGCACAATCCAGTGAAGCAGTCCTGAGTGGGTGTGTGAGGGAGGATGGAGGGATTTTATTTTGACCAATAGTAGCTCAAAGCTGAATTTTGCTCCTAGGTGTGAAGAATGATGAATTCTGGGACACTGGGTTCACTTCTGAAGAGTCCATTCTGAAATCCACAATGAATGACTTCATCTGTGGGTCCCAACACAACTGGAATAATTTTACTGTTCCAACATTAAACCCAGAGCTGTCAAAAATGTCTGAGATATCACAGTCTAAATTATTGGCTTTAGAAACTGTATGTTAAACTTAATTTTTCATCAAGGTCATGCTATTTTAATATTATATAGTGGCATATGTTTTTGTTTTCCACATTCCACTCCTGGCATATGCCGCTGGTTACCAACATGACTTTTCTGACTGAGTGTTTTTTGCATTGTAAAATGGCAGTTTCAGATTTAGAAACCAATGTATGATAGAGGAGAATTCAGGATGTGAGAGGAGGGGAGATTCCCCCTCACCTAAGGTGTGGTCAACTTTCAACTTTACCAGGCAGCTGGCCAGATACAACAGTTTAATCAGGGCACATACTAGGGCACCCTCAATTCAAACCTTTACTGCTGCGACAGAGTCCAGTGTGTGACCCTAATCCAAGGAACCAGTTGGTTGTTACTGGTTGAACTGTACATTTTGGAGCAATCTCTGGCACAAGAATTTCCTTCAGGATTAATAAAGTTCTATCTTATCTTTGCAGCCATTTTCTATGAGCTATGTGGAATGTGGACACTGGAGGTATTTGTTGTGTTGTCACATTTAACTCCAGTTCACAGTTTAACAGTTCACAATTGTTTTAGCAGCTAAATATGCTTCCAACCCCAGGAAACTAATCTCTTTGTTCTCTTCTCTCCTCACCCCTCCTACCCCCCTCCTCCTTCCTCCCTCACTGCTGATGACTTTGCAACTGATTTTTTCCAAGAAAGTAAAAGACATAAGCTCCTCATTTACTCCTATATCCAGAACCCTCCATCTCCCCCACCTCTCACCTCCAATAGCTTTACTTGCTTCTCTCTCCTGAAAATGTTCTCACACTAGTTATGTCTAACCATGACCCCACCTGTTCCCTTGACCCGATTCCCTCCCACCCTTCTCCAAAAAACAACTGTCATGACATCCTGCCATTCCTCACTATCCTCATCAACTCCCCTCTCACTTCAGGCCTTATCCCAGCTCCTTTCAAGACAGTTACAGTAAAGCCACTTCTAAAGAAACCCACCTTAGACTCTGCTGACATCTGAAACTACAGACCTGTATCTCTTCTTTAATTCCTCTCTAAAACCCTGGAACACGCATTCTGCTGTCCTCCTGTCCTCCTGTCTTTCACAAAACGATCTCCTTGACCCTAATCAGTCAGGCTTCAGGACTGCTCACTCCACTGAGATAGCCCTCCTTACAGTGTCTGAGTTACTCTGTGCCACCAGAGCCTCCACCTGCTTGTCAGTCCTTATTCTCCTCGACTTATCTTCTGCATTTAACACAGTCAACCACCAATTCGTCTTCTCTGGCTGAACTTGGCATTGCGGAATCTGCTCTAACCTGGTTCACATCATACCTGACAAATCGCACTTTTCAGGTCACATGTAATGGCTCATCTACATTGCAATGTGCATCTGGGAATGTTTGCCAGACATCTCTGCTTGGACAGATGTGCATCACCACAAACTCAACCTTAGTAAAACTGAACCCCTCTTTATCCCAAGGAAAGACTGCCCTTGCATGGACAGTCACAGTTGCAGATGTCGCAGTATCGCCTTAGTCGACTGCAAGGAACCTGGGGGTAATCCTAGACAATGGACTGTCCTGTGCCCCCAGCATCACTGCTGTGACACAACCTGCAGATTTGCCCTCTACAACATCCGCAGGATCTTGGCTGGACTCTCCGTTAACCGTTGCAGCTTATCCGGCTCCTTCCTCTGGCTGAATTTTTCCTCAATGGCTGAAATTTAACTACATTTGTTGGCTTCCTGTTACTTCCTGTTTCTTCAGCACAGCCCACATGTTCTGATGGGGTTTAAGTCAGGACTTTGGGAAGGCCCTTCCAAAACCTCAGTTCTAGCCTGACTGATTGATTCCTTTATCCAGTGGCTAACTTAGCCATTTGGGGCTCCAGGCGAACAGTCATTTGGGGGCCCCTGCATCTACCAGTCTAATGTACCTTATATCACATAATGAGATACTCCACACAAGGGATGAACAAAAGTCACTATCCTTCCTTTCTTCCGTCACACTCGGCCAATGTAATCCATATTGGATTAAACATCCTTTCCTATGGATATTGCAAACTCTCATATTCTCCTAAAGCTTGGATGTGTGCGAATAGATTTGAATTTGTTTTTAACTTCATCCCCTGACTAATGCATGTTCTCACTATCAAGATAATCTTGACCCTTCAACTCTTAACAAAGATTCATATGACCTTGTTTATACAATATTAGTTTATTATTTTTGTGCAGTAAAGTGGTTAGAGCAATTGCTCAGGTGCACACCATGACTGTTTAGGTGGTTTTCAGCATGCTGGAAGTCAATCGGGTTACTGGGCTTTGTGCTCAGTTTATCTTGAAGAAGGTGCAGTTGGAAGCAGAAGTTGGTTACATGTTGGAAAGTAACATTGCTGAACCCTGTGTGTCTAGTTGGTCTTCCCCATGCCTGCTTGTCAGTAAGCCAGATGGTACATTTAGACTATGTTATGACCTCTGACAGGTAAATAAAGTAACAAAGTCTGACTCTTTTACACTTCCAAGTATGAAGGACTGTGCAGATCAGGTTGGTTCTGCCAAATTTGTTAGCAAGTTTGACTTGCTTAAAGCGTATTGGCAGGTTCCTTTATCTCCTAGGGCTAGAGAGATCGCTGCCTTCATTACACCCAGCGGGTTGTATTCATACACGATTATGCCATTTGGGTTACATAATGCCCCAGCCACTTTCCAGCGCCTAATGAATAAAGTGGTGTCAGGGCTGACTGGTGCTGTTTATTTGGAAGATGTTGTGATTAACAGTGACTCCTGGGAAGATTATTTACAGTGCATCCGGCAATTGTTTGACCGTCTGGCCTGGGCTTGTTTGACCATCAACCAAGGCAACTGTCATTTACCTGGGAAAAGTTGTTGGCCACGGTCAGGTGAGGCCAGTAAGGGCAAAGGTGTTGGCAGCTGACCAGTTTCCTGTTCTGACCACCAAAAAAGAACTTCCTCGTTTCTTAGGTATGGTGGGTTACTATTGTGGTTTTTGTAACAACTTTTCCGCAGTTGCTGCTCCCCTCACTTCCCTGCTTAGCCCAAGCTCTTGAGTCTGTAAAGTCTTTGTTGTGCTCTGCCCCTATCCTTGCAGCTCCACAGATGCAGAGCCGGCCCTGGGCATAGGTAGTAGGCAAATGCTAGGGGTGCCGTCATCAGTGGGGGGCGCCGAAAACGGGGGGAGAAAATAAATAGATAAAAAATGTAAAAAAAACTATATTTTCTTTAACCAGTGCCATAACTACTATTATTTCAAAATATTGTATAAGCCCACAGCTTGGGTCAAGAGGCCAGCTGCCTGAATCTGACTGGACCCAAAGACCAGGAGAGAGATTTACTGACACTGTAGTGGAGTTACAAGGTCCAAAAGACTGAAACCATCCAGCACCCAGTGAAGGAAAAGAAGGAAAGAAGAGGAGAAAGGTACTGGTACAGTAACGGCAATGTGATGAAGTGAATGAAATTAATAGTTTAATGATTGTAGTTACTGTTGCTGGAGCAGAGTGTTAGCTTGCTAGCTTACTTCAGACGATAGCAGCATTGTTTAATAATCAATAAATAGCTGAGTAGACATAAGTTAATGTTACTCCACCTTAAATTCACCAGGGACATTTGGAAAGTTAACGTTAGGCCTGTTCAGGTGTTATTTTACCTGTTGGCTGTGTTTTCCTGCTTGTATGTCAGTTAAAATGCAATTAGTTTTCCATCCCCTTTGTAATAGGGTCAGTGTAAGCCTTTGGCTTATTGTGTCACAGTTTATGTTTGTTAAAGTTTACATCAGTGTTAAAGTGCAGTTAAAGTGTGTTACTGTTAATACTCCACACCACAGCTTTCCCATATTATTCATAGGTGAAATATATATGTACACTGCGCTTACACTGTGGTTAGACTGAATTGCATTGCAATGACAATAAAGTTAAATGAATCTCATCACATTTTCATTATTAGTCTATATTAGTCTTATGTATAGCACACATCAAACATCTGTTTTTTTATTAAAATGTAACATCCAGCGGTCACATATACTTCTCATCTGTCTTCAGATGCACTTTTATTATGTTTCAGCACCACCCCCGTGACACAGCATCAGGTGCTCCTGTCCCTCTAACTCAGCACAGCAGTGACACATCATCAGGACTAAAGGCTGCACCAATAGACCTGCTGACTGGACATCTCTTCTAACTGACTAAGTGAGATGAGAGTTAGTTCACAGAGGACCAGTTAAAAAAAAAAAGCCGTTACACATTTCCCAAAAACAAAGATGGTAGCGTGTCAACATGACTTTTGTATCAGAGTCTTGTGATGATACCTGCCGATGTGGGCTAGACTCTCCAGAGGGCATAAAGGACGGCCTTCTGCATAGCTTTACTCCTTCAGCAGACTCTCAGCAGGCTCCAGACCCACCATTGTTGCACACTACATTCTATCATAAATAAGTTCATTCAGTTATGTTAAAATAAAACCACTTTTTCATGCTCTATCTGTGTGTGTCCTCCCTCCGTGTTGCCACCTTGGAGCCAGGTGGTAACACTTGACATTTTTTAAATAATGATTTTTTTAAAAAAAAAGATAACAGATTGGCGATGTTAAAGCAGTGACACATCGACTCAACCTCAGTCTCTCCATACAGTGCACCTGCATCCTCGGGCCAGTACTGTGCGTAAAGCATATATATTTTATCTGGCAACCGGCCTCCTTAACATAATCTACAGTCCTCAAAGTTGGCCACTTGGCCACTGTTGGGAAAAAATGCTTTGCATCAAGAGTTTTGTCGCTTGATTTTCCTCCGTTCAGTGTGACAGCATGGAGAGAGTTTTCCTCAATTCCCCTCTGGCTAAGTTCAGTGTAGCGCCTGGCCGAAACGATATGGCCTCAAGTACCCTGATTTCTGAATCTTCCTGCTGTAAAAACAAGTTAGCTGATGCCACAGTTCCTGCCTCTTGCTCCGGATGTTGTACCGGGCTAGTTGATGCCAGGGTACCTGCCTGTTTCTCTGGCTGTTGGTGTACCACCTGACTGACTGCTAGCACTGTAGCTGGCTCCCAAACGGACAGGCAGTGAACCTGACCAGCTGCTGGTCATGCAACTCTTCCTTCTTTTTGAGAAAAGACGGTAAATTTAACTGTCTTTTTGACATGTTTGCATTGAAATAGTAACCTTTTGTTCATCTCTGCTGGCTCCCCAGATGCGGCAAATTTCAAACGTTTTTTTCTGTGTCAGAGGTGGGGTGTGATGACCCAGTAAGCTTTTCAGTGCATCAACAGATCTCAGATCTTTTTCAAATGACATTAAATCTTACGAAACAACACAAAATTCTTGGGATTTGTTCTCTCAATTAATTTATGAATTTTATTATTCTATTTTTTCTAAAACTGTTTTTTATATTATTATTATTTTTTTTATGTACGAGAGGTACCGGATCTGCCCAAATAAGTCCCGAAACACAGGCAGGCCAAAACCAGCAGGGGTGAATTTGTGCCGGATCCCCCAGTTGGGGGACCTTGGGGTTTTAACCCTAACCCCTAGCCCTAACCCTTAAGACATGCAGAAGAACCACAGAGCCACTGCTGCATTAATTATGAAAGAATATAGTCATATTTTATTTCAAATTGAACAGCAGAAGCTGGGCTACAACATGTAAAATACATGTTTATATGACCCAAACACAGCCCAAACACTGCTCAAATAAACAACTAAACATCAGACTTCGTGAGTCACCCTATCCCTAACCCTAGAAAAGTGGCTAGGGGCTTAAAAGGTTAAATTAGACATCCCGATGCTACTATTGTGGAGAGATTTTTTATAAAAACAATAAATATGAGGATAAAATATAAAGAGGGCATTTGGGGGGGGGGGGTGGGGGGGGTGGGGGGGGAACTTGTAGGCTGAGGGAATAGAAAGATTGTTGTGAAGTTACTGTATGTATATTTTTTATCAGGCAAATTTGGTCACATTTTCAGACGACCTATAATAAATTAATTATTGAACCAAACTTCATGAACAGTTTGTGTTCCTCTCATTCATCAACTCATTCATTAACTGGGAAGGTAACAAAACAGCAATTATGATTCAAAGTCTTTTTTATTAATACAGAAATTCAGACACTTGGCTCCAGATTTTCATTCAGCATCAGTCACACTGTTTTCAGCCAGAACATTTAAGAAGGCCTCACTTGCTCTTCTACCTCCCATTACCATGTTATACTGTTAATCAAAAGCTTGCGCAAATACTTGAAATTGCTGTCACAGCAAGACGCTTGCCACTCATTTCTGGAATTCTCAGCCACTGCATTCAATCTCTACATTCAGGCTACATTAATAATTGACCTAACCCTAGAATCCATGCTCTTATGTGCTCTCACTGGCTTCCTGAGGTGCTCCAAATTCATCCCAACTTCATTTGTCTATAATCTTCCTCGTCATCTTTGTCTACCTGACATAACGATCTACACTCCTGAATCCCTTGTATTCACTCTCCAAAGACGTACAACAGACCCGCTGGGAGTTTCCTTCCCATCTAGTGCATTTTCCATTTTCACTCTAGGTAACAGTAGGTCTATCACCATGGCTTCGCCTTAACACTCACTCTTTCTCACTGACACAGGAAAAATGGTGACTCAATTCTGTTTACAAACGTATCTGCACTAAGTCCTCTGAATTTTAGGCATATAATCAGAACGCTACAGGAACCATACCTGTATTTGCCCAGCTTCCACAGCTGCTAGACTGGGCATCACGGACCAGGCCATCCAGATCCGCTGTTAGTCATCTCAGACATATTGTTTCTATACAACAATCTTCATGATCTCCAGCAAGGCCACACTCAACTCAGCTCAATTCAGATGTGACTCTTTTGGGGGCCTGTAATCAGTTTGTGCAAAATCACGCCTGAGGCAGAACCCCACACTGGGGTGTCTCTCTGCCTTACCAGCTGTAAATCATCCCACACCAGCCTGAGACAAAATAATCTCTTGTCTTTACCCTCCCGCTCTACAACCATTCAGGTGCCGTCTTTATTAAAAACATCCTGAATACACATTAAACCTTTGAAATACATACTGCTACGTCATTGTCCTAGCTAGTAAAATAGAACTGAATAGATGGATAAGACAGAATCCAGTCCAGCAGCCTTTGTGTGTCTGTATGAACAGGTTATTAGAGACAAGAGAGGGGGGATGGGGTTGGGACTAAATTAACAGCCAGGATCGATTAATGTCACTGCATTTAACTTATTCTACCCTAATAATGATATCACAATAAAATGACTGGAAAGATAAGAAATGACTGGTTAAGATATTACACACACACACACACACACACACACACACACGCATGCACACACATACACACACACACACACACACGCACGCACGCACACACACACACACACACACACACACACACACACACACACACACACACAGCCAGGCATGCTTCCAATGTGATAATCCTGAAACTATGAGCCAACACTGACTAAACCATGAGCTGTACTGACCTAATTCAATACAAAAATAATTTCCACCAGGAGTGACTACTTTATGATTTAATCCAGACAAATCTGGATTAATGGCTGATTATGGGGAAGAATTCAAAGATCAGACTGCTTTGTCACTGTCACTGAGTTTAATGCAGGTGGAAGATTTGAGAAACATTCACATCAGTGACACCAGTAGCTAGTTAAAGCCACATATGATTAAGGGTATACAGCTTTAGATCCAACAAAGACATACAAAAGGCTCAGTGATTGGCTGATCATACTGGCATTTACAACAAAATAAAGATGATATTTGACATTTTACAGAAAATATTGTGCTAAGATTTTCTACAAATACTACATATGATCATCAAGTGCATGTTGTGTAAGAGCAATGAAAAATAATTCACAATTTAGTCCCCACAGACTGGGTGATAGATAGATAGATAGATAGATAGATAGATAGATAGATAGATAGATAGATAGATAGATAGATAGATAGATAGATAGATAGATAGATAGATAGATAGATAGATAGATAGATAGATAGATAGATAGATAGATAGATAGATAGATTTTTAAAATCTGACTAACACAAGAAGATGACAGAGTCCACATAACAACTATAACAACAGTGACGAGGGGGCTGATGTCGTTGAGATTCTAAGTGCTGTATCATAGGCAACTGGACTTGTTTCAGGTTCTTGAAGATGTTTCACTTTTCTGGAAGAGAGTTGCATGCTTTAAACCCATATACCATCGGGATCACTTTCAGATTGATTGAATGAACAATAGAAACACTGACACTCAGTCAGAATACAGCCAAAATTACTGGGACACCAATCAGCTCGATTCTGGGGACATTTTCCTACAAAATAATGTCACATGAGTGCTTTTGGTCAGTGTTGGGGGTAACTTCCTTTAGAGTATTATTTTGTCTTGGCATAACACATTAGTTCTGCAATTCAAGTAATCCTATAATTAGTTAGTTTTTCAAAAAAGTAATCCTTTACTGGGAAAAAAATGCTTTTGTGGGTGCTGACATTGTGTTTGCTATAGGAATTGTTATAGTGATCGTTGTTTAATGGGTTTACTATGTTTTTCAACATCGTAAGTTAGGTTTTTGGGGTTTTTTTTTTTAAACAAACCATGTGATGAGGAAAAAATATATTCTTTTAAAAGGAGATACTTTTCATTTAAAAGCATTATCAAAAAGTGGCCTTGTGTTCACATGAGCTTCAGTGATGGAATAAGAATGTAAATCTATCTACATGTTCAGGAATCCTGCCATGTATGAAAGTGCAATTTAAATACAGCCATAATGACCACCATGTATTTAGTGGTAAACTATATCCCCATCGTGTGACAACCCCTGCCTAGCAGTTCATATGCAGCTGCTTTGGAAGGGTGATTGTTTTTTCCTAAGTGTCTTTGAAGGTACCAGAGAAGAACATTGCCCAAGCCAGCTGGATTTGAAGCACTTGGACTAAGCGTTCCTTCATTATAAAAGCCAAGTGCAGCTTTGCTTTCATTTGGACTTAACCCAGCCAGCATCGAGGCACTAGTGCTTTGTTCGTCTCCACAGCACCTCAAATGCATACTTACATTGATTTGACTGATATGAAAAATACTCAGAACCACTCGATATTGTCACTCTTTTAACCTACAAAGCAAATTCTAAAACTGATGTGAAATTTGAACGAAATGTGTGCGTTGTGACACAATAAGGGATGTTGCCATGATGTTGCAATTATGTTCTTTGCCATGATTTCCCCTTGTAATTACTGTTGACTTCTTTAACATGATAAAATCATACACCCTGCCAACTGCCGGGGACAAAACTAAATTTAAACAATTTCAAGATCCTTTTCTTGCTTGCTGGGTATACGCTCTCTGGGCAGCACATCACTTGAATAATCTGTGTTGGAACTGTGTTAAACTGCATTGGTCCAATTAAATGACACTTCAACACAACTGGACGATCCTGTGGCTAATTGTGCAGCACCCGCTTTGGTCTGAATGAGGCCTAACAACTGCGGAACTCTGCAATGCCAAGGGGCTAGCGTTGGTTGCTCAGACGGTCTGACCTCTTCTTGTATGCACCCAACTTTCTACTGAGCTCAGCCACAGGCTGTGTGTGACATATATAGGAGCCGATGACCTTAGTTCATAAAACTTAAATGTTGATGTTGACCTTTGTTCTTAAGCCTCATTAAGACAGAATCGGGTGTTGCAGTGAAAAGTGCAGTCTTCCCATTCATTTGAGTGTTGGTAGTGTGCTAAGGCTGCTTTGGTGGGGGCCGAATAGTGTGCGGGGGAAAAAATCCAGCAGGTGAAAAAGTTGAGATGGATTTAACTTCATGGGAAATTAAAAACCAGACATCATGCTGCTGTGGGCAGTCATATAAGCTATTAGACTAACAGTGAAGTGTAACAAAGTGTTCCACGTGTACTCACTCAATTTGGCATTGTGTGGCAGTTTAAGTTTTCATCTGTGGTTCCAGACAGTAACTTAAGGGCCTGCATGCCACACCTTCTATGGCATGACTCGCAGGTCAGAGCTGGAGCAGGACAGGTCAGTCATGAAGTGTTATGTTTCACTTGTAATCACTCAGTCTGGTCTTGTGGATCAGTTTGAACCTCACTGTATAATAAGCCTTGTATCCCACTTGTTCTATTGTTTATTGTCGATGTGCTCTAGCAGAGTAACATCACAGCTTCTCCCTTTTGGATAGTATGTCTATTTCTGTTACAGTTTAAGAGCAATGAGAAGCAAATTCCTTGTATGCCTACACAGACTTGACAGATAATACTGATTGTGATGCTGATGACATGCCACAAAATATATAATACACAATAACAACATCATAGTTCTCCTTTGCTAATGACAGACAAAAGTTGATGATGTTACCACAAAGGGTTCTTGTCTGGCAACATTAACATATACTTAAGGAATTGTGACAAATGAACAACACTGTTGAATTTCTGCTGAGACAGGCTCTATTTGTAGCCAGTGAACATCTACTGGATGCGTGGAATTTGTGCTCTTATTTGTTTGTATATTTTTCAAAGGTTTGTTTTCAACACATAGCAGAGTTTACAGGACATCCAGTATGACAAACATTGCAAGAAAGTTGATGTATTCATATTTTGCAGAATTATTTTGAGGTTTCCAAGTTGAATGATGATGTATTTAATTCCCCCCACAGCCTGGATTAATCTATTCTGGGGGCCGTTGTGAAGGACGTTTGTCTTTCGGGACAATGAGAGAAAAAGGATCATAGTTTTTATAAGAGCATTAAACCAATATAAACTGAAAGAAATGATAAACGAATGGATTAAAGATTAATGCAAAGACCCAAAAGATTACCCACATCCCTCACACATGCACACACACACACACACACACACACACACACAGACTCACTCTGCCTGTCAGTCTGTCTCACACCACAATCTTCCTCTCTGCCATTCTAACACTAATTCCATTCTCTCATGTAGTTTTTTTTTCCCCTCTCCAAATCTCTGCATTATCAGAGACTGTTATTCATAGTTCTTTTAATATGAAAAAAGCTAAGATCATAACAGCAAAGCTTTTCTTACAAAGTAGCAACTCCAGACACGATCAATTTCGTGTACTGTACAGTAGTTAGCACATGGTTTCCTAAAGCAGAGGCTTGTTAGGCAATGAGCTCCCTTGAAAGCATTCTGGGAGTTCTTTGCAGCTGTGATTACTGTATTCTATTTTCTATGGAAGCAGATTGCTTCCAGACAAGTAAAAAAAACACTATGGCATTACAATGTGAAAAGTTTATTGTTAAAATGTGATCATTTATGTTATCATATGTATGTGTACTTTCACATTATAATGACATAAATTGGTCTGAGGTGGAGATGGAATCCATGTGACTTTCATTCTTGTACAGTTGGCCTTCTGCAACTCGGGTCAAGGGTTACGGGGGGGGTCACTCAGTTACCTGCATTTGGATAATCACGTATGACCTGCCAGTTGTTAAAGTAAAGGAAACAGAATGCAACCTGAAAGCACCCCGTCTTTATTGCAATGCAACATGGTGTCAGAAGTGGGATTGTTCTGAGCGATAGACGGGAGGAAAGCCGGCACTGGGTTAGGGTTAGGGTTAGGGTTGAGGGTGAGGCAGCGGCACACATGGAGGGATCTTGGTTGGCAACTTGGTGGCGACTTTCAACATCAAACCCCCAGAGCCTTTTGACTTTGCAAAACCACAGGAGTGGGAAAGGTGGATAAGGCGTTTCGAGAGCTTCAGACTGGCAAGTAACCTGAACAACTCCTCTGCTGCTAATCAAGTGAACACGCTCGTCAGCTGCATGAGGGACGAGGCTGAAGCTGACGAGCGAGCAGCGTAAGCAATATGATGCAGTTCGAAAAGGATTTGACACATATTTCATTCCTAAAAAAATGTGATCTACAAGTGGGCTAAGTTCAACAAGAGGGTGCAGCAGTCTACAGAAGAAGCAGATTCCTTCATCACAGCACTATATGCACTGGCAGAGAACTGTGAGTATGGAGAACTGCATGATGAACTTTTAATAGACAGACTAGTAGTTGGTCTCAGAGATTTTTCACTATCAGAGAGGATGCAGCTTAACAAAGACGTCACTCTCACTAAAGCTGTTATAATGGCTAGACCAGGGGTCACCAACCTTTTTGAATCTGAGAGCTACTTCATGGGTCCACATTCAAAATTCATGCCGCATGCATTGTTTCTGTATGGAATTGAGACGGTCTGACTCTGTACCACCACATTACAGTACTAAATACTAAGCTGTTATGTTTCCCATTTGTTTTGACATATTATAGATCTGATAAAAAATAATGAGAATAAATAAACGTATGTGATGTAACGTCCGATTCCGATCAAGTCTGAAACCACATGATCGTACCGATTTCTGATCACGTGATCAAATTTGGACATCCCTACTCTGAAGCTGATGTTACTGCCATTCCTGAACAGATGTTCGAAAGAACAAGACACAGAGGCGAAGAACTCTAAATAGCTCAAAAAACACTCTATGGTCCTGGTGGTGCTGAACTACTAGTTTTGGGGTCAGCTATAGAGACTCTATCATGGAGAGAGGAGCGCCACAGAGAAAATCTATGTTGTGAGAAATCTACATGCAGCACTACTGAGGAGACCAGCTTCTGTGAGACGCAAGTTACTAGCTAGAGTTGACACCATAGACCAAGAGATAACCAAACAGACATATCCCATACTCTGTGATGGACTCGGGTTTGTTTAGAAGCCATACACCACTAAGATCAAGCCCAATGCCAAGCCCTTGTCTCTTAAAGTGCCATGAAGGGTCCTCTAATGGACAAAGTACAAAAGAGTTGGAGAGGATGGAGAGGTTAGCAGTCATCAGCCGTGTGAAAGAGCCAAATTACTGGTGCTGTGGCATAGTGGTGATAAGGTTCGCATTTGTGTGGACATGACACAACTAAATGAGTCAGTGTGTCGGGAAAGGTACACCCTCCCCCTCTATAGACCAAACCCTAGGAATGCTCAGTTAGATGCAAATATGGGTTTTTGGAAAATACCCCTGTTCAAGGATTCTGCTCCCCTCACCACTTTCATCACACCATTCGCGTGCTACCATTTTAATTCCTTGCTCTTTGGTATCTCTTCTGCCCCAGGACATGAGCATGATGGTGACTGAGGTTACAGCAGGCCTGCAAGGTGTGGTCTGTCACATGGACAATATCCTCATTTGGGGGACCACAAAGGAACAGCATGACACAAGAGTTCATGCTGTACTGCAGCGAGCAGAAAAGGCTGGCGTCACATTAAACATGGCAAAGTGTGAGTTTGGAAAGAGAGAGATAGTTCCTGGGCTACATTGTCTCAGCAGATGGCACGAGGCCAGATCCAGAAAAAAAAACAGAGCTGTGCAGGACATGAAAGAGCCTCCCCAGTACAACTATATGATCCTAACATCCCACAGAAAATATCTGCTGATGCCTCATCATATGGGCTAGGGGCAGTGCTGCTACAGAAGGATGGAGGAGTGTGGTCACCAGTCGCTTATGCTTCCAGGTCATTGACAGACACAGAGCAGTGCTACGCTCAGCTGGAAAAAGAGGCACTAACTCTTACTTGGGCCTGTGAAAAGTTCAATGACGTCATTCTGGGATTCCATTATGAGCTGGGAAATGACCACAAGCCTCTCGTGAGTCTGCTGGGGGGGCTGGGGGGGCTTTGGACTCACTGCCACCGTAAATACAGAGATTCAGAATGCGCCTGAGGAGGTACTCCTACACAATAAAGCACACCCCAGGTAAAAGCCTCACAACAGCTGACATGCTGTTTTGCTTTGTTGCTTGAGATGTAAAATGTTACATGTCAACTTTTAAGTTTTGAGGTTTTATTCTACTACAAATTAATGAACGATTTGACTATTAACAATTAATCTGTAATATATGTTTATATGTGTGGGGGTGATATGTGTCGAAAATCTATTTATATTCATTTGTTTATATGTTTTATATATATATATATTATTATATTAATTGTGGCAGCTATGTGCAAATAACAAATACCCTACCTTAACTGATGAAAATGATGAGAGAATATAAAAAAAAATCAGAGTTGACAGGATCCTACCATCTTTAGTGTAGAGGGAAATCTCCACCTTCCTCTCCTCTGCTCCCAGCAGAGCTTTAGCCATTTGGGCCACCGCTGGTCTCTTGGTGTGAGGTCCATACAGGAAGCTACAGGTACAGGGCTTCTGCATCACCTCAGCGCGGGTGTAACCACACAACCCACAGAAGGCATCATTACAGAAGATGATGGCACAGTTCTCAACCTGTGCGTTGGCGATGATAAACTTTCGGTCTTTGCAGGAAAAATGCAGAGAAGAAAGAAGGGATTAGGAAGATAAGAGAACAAAATCCCAAAATGCAAAGCAGAGCATAAGCTTAAAATCACAGCATGCACATACATACACACACACACACACACAGATACTTGAGAATGAAATTAATGGATCTTAAAAATGGCACCCTATATATAACGGTAACATACATACACAGACACAAAGTGACTGAGTCTTATCAGATCCACTTTACAAATCAAGTAGATCCTTGCATATGGCTGAGCTGGTTAATGGAGCCGGAAGAAGTGGTCATTCAATGCATGTTGTGTGACAGCAATGAAAAATTAGTCACCGTTTGGTCCATATAGATACCTGTTTTCTGACTGTCAGTCAGAGAGTTTGGACTTCAGCTCGGACTGATGCATGTTAGCGATCAAACAAAACAAAATAAAACCAGTAATTTCATGCACAAAATGACACTTTGGTCAGCAGGGACAAACTAGAGGTATGGTTGTTGCCATATGCATCTGTCAGGACGCTTTACAGTTTTTTTTCTATTGTTAAAAGACATTTCTTGAAATTAAAGCTGCAAGCAGCGATGAACGGGTCCTCGCAGTCCACATGTCGGGATGTGTTGCGTAGATGTATTCAGAGCAAGACCCTCTACATGTTTGAGCAATCTGGAGAAGATGGCAAATTGTATGTGGAAGTTATAATAAGTTGATGGTTTTATGGCGAAGAATAAAAATGGACCGCGCCACCAGGTGTGACATAGGTGAAAGCTTTTGATAAGTTTTGTCCACAGATGCTACTTGCAAAGTTTGTTGCAAATTGGTCAAATGGCCTAGGAGGAGTTCAAAAACGCAAGTTTATCTTTTCGTAGAACCTTAGTGGCTCATAGGAAAGTAGTCACTTGGGTTTCATGTCTTTCAGACAGACCAATGTGAAGATATGCAACACTTTGTGTTTTGAGAAAAATGGACAGGAATTTGTTATTCAGTAACTTGAGTACTGTTTAGAATATCAAAATTCTTTTAATAATTTTTAGTCAGGAGAGTCCACAGATGCTGTGTGCAAAGTTTCGTGGAAATGAGTGAAATCGCCTGGTAGGAGTTGGAAAAAGTAGGTTTGCGACATTTCGCGAATTTGCAGAAAAAAAACGGCCTATATCACAAGATTCAGCACAATTTAGTGAACATGTGGATATAAGGCTTTCGACTGTATGACGAAGTATATGTGAGTTATTAGCCAAAATGCACTTTCCTTGATTATAGCACAACCTAGTGGTGAAAATGGAGGACAACAATAGATTATGAAATTTTTAGGTCCCCAGCAACCTAATTATGCTTAATTTCATCTAAAAGTCTAAACACAACTGCACAGCTGCACGCTTATCTTAACATGAAAACCAAGCATTAAAAAATAAGTTCAGCCAACGATTCTCCTCAACATCACAAACCCCTCTGTATGTCTAATCCAAAATCTAGCAAGATTCACTCGCAGTATCTAAGCAAGCCTTCTGCATCGCCTTGAGGAGGTGAACACAGATGTAGGTGTCTTGGTCATGCAGAAAATATACTGTCGTTCATATGGGCTTTTGAACAAGCTGGACTCTCAATGACTCTGAGTTTTCTTCTGAGATTCTGAGATTCAGTTTCTAAGTGATCACACGGTGCAGACAGTGATCAGTAAAGGAATTAGTGTGGATTTTTTCACCAAAAGTTAGACAAAACTGAATTGTGTGTCCATGTGATCAGCAACAAACTTCAGTAGAGCTTTAAGGTGCTGCGTCTAACAAGGCAGCCTCGAGCGAATTGCGCAACTCACTACATATACAGAGAGGGCAACAGTATGCCCTAAAGTAATAATTTAGGGCATACTATTAGTATATACTGTAATTAATTTAAAGACATATGAGGCATTTGTGTCTTTTCAACAATTTTATACAACATAGAACGTGAAGTACTTTTTAGAGATATATGTTTAAATTAAACTGTGATTTTCGAAGTCAAAAAATTCAGGCCGCTGAATTATGGCCAGTAATGGTCTGGAGGCTCCTGTAAATCAGGTGAGCAGTGTTCATCTGCAGTCTACTGTAGTTTTGCTCCTCTGACAAATTTGCTTGACAGTGAAGCTGATTTCAATGCCAAAAGAAACTGAAGTAACAAAACAGTAATATTAAAACTGTCCATATTAGTAACTTATTTTCTGTGTAAGTGGAACGTCCCTGTACACTCGTGGAAGGGTTTGGACGCATGATCTCAGTATTCATGTAAGCCATTGAGAAAAAGCTGTCTTTTAATACATGAATGGTTTTTACTTTCTATACAAAACTTCATGTAGCTGATTTACACATAACACAACAGAGGCTGAGAGACCAAATTTGTTTTCTGTTTATTTTTGCTGCCATTTCTGTAGTGTTCTCTATATGTGCTGTCAAATCGATGGAGATGTTCTGATTTGCTTGTGTTTTGTCTATTTGCGTGTACATATATCGGACGTACTGAGACAAACAAACAAAATAGTTTCTTTGTTTCTCCTGCTGCAGGCAGAACATGGAGGTCTACTTCCCCACTGCCTGTAAAAATCCCCAAAAGATATTGTGTTTTTGTAAACAGCCTATGACCTTCACAAAGAAAATAGTTTTTTTCATTTATCCTGCTGTCATTCTAGTACTGAACTCAGACAGTTACAATGTAGGTTTATATGTGCTATTTGTAAGAAAAGTTGATTTTGAGACTCAGTTGGGGGGGCGACTTGTCCTATAATCCCAGCTCAGCAGTTTTTGATGAGTTAGGACATCCAGAGTGTGTTATTATCATTACTTTATTAATTTGGTAATCAACTTTCCTTACAAATAGTACTGTTAATGGATCCTTGTACTTACTTTGTCCCTCAAATTTGCGTATGATGGTGTCCAGGAAAGTATTCTGGGGCGCCACATGGCCCCGTCTCACCGGCATGGTTCAGACCTGTTGTTGGAGCCTCCTGTGGCTGTGATTGGCTAAAACCTTAGCTGTTCTGTCAAACAAACTGCTCTTTTACACAACAGTTGTCTCTAGCACATTTTTATTTTATCAGAAATTAAAACGAGCTGTTGTTTGGCTATGTTGGTTCGTCTGTCTTCTTTCTCTTGTCAGGCTTTGCCACACCCCCTTGTCCTTCTCCCTCTCATCTTCTCTGATTCCTCTCTCTCTCTGTCCTGACTGTGCAGGTCCACCCTTAATCTGAATCGTCGGCTTTGATTGGTCCGTGCAATATGTTGGCTATACAGATATAATAGCAGCCATTAGTAGCTTTTAGGCTACAACTACTTCTAGTGTTGCTGCTACAATTACTATACTGCTAACCTGCTAACCAAGTTCTTTACATATACTGTGTTGCTCAAAATGAGGCATGAAAAAACCCCAGTGTGTCAGTAACAGCTAACAGTGTGTGTGTGTGTGTGTGTGTGTGTGTGTGTGTGTGTGTGTGTGTGTGTGTGTGTGTGTGTGTGTGTGTGCGTGTGTGTGTGTGTGTGTAATTTAAAAAACACAAATAACAAATAACTGACTGCAGTCATATTTCTAATTAACTCAGTGGAAAGGCACATTTTGATATTTCACCTTTTTGTGGAACAAAGTTGGGGAAAACTGAAAATCCCTGGCCAGTTAAATGTAAAGGCCTGGGAAGCAGGTGAGGCATATTCTATCATATATCAGAGTCAGATCATTTCGATAATATATCAGGGGTTTAACAGTTCACAGAGGTCACGGTTTGTGGGGAAAAACAAAATAACCCAAATGCATAAGGCTGGGTTTCTTCTCATTTATTTTCAACAGACAGCAGTACAGATACACTTTGTTCTACTGAGTTAAGACATTAGAAATATTAAAAAAATGAATAGAAAAAAATGTAAGTGAAAAGGAAAAAAGAAGAAAAGAAAAGGAAACACATAGTTACAGATTATAGAGGTTGTGTACCTAACTGATTGGAAAGCCACAGTAAGCAGTAATGTGTTACGCCCTGATGTAAATGCGCTGACTGTTTCAGACCTCATTGAGAAAGTCTGTGCACAGGTGTGGAGCCTGAAAACATAAAGCTGCTTCATTTTCTTTGTTAATGCATTAAGCAGTAAACAGTGACCATCATTTCCATGCAGGGCTGAGGCTGATTATAAACAGTTTGATTTCTTGCCTCACTCTAGCGACACATCTGTGTTTCCACTCATATTTATCTGTGAAACAACAGTTTGTCACAGCCTCCCCTCCTGATCCGCCACACACTCTCAAACTTTCCTTCACAGCTGATTTGAAGCAGGCGGCAGGTGGGTCCTCTACCTCAGCTGTCTCTTGTGTGCGTACCACATCACAGTATCATCCTCTCTGTCCTCTGCTGCTTTTCTTGTATAACGGCATTTAGAAGGCACATCACTGACACTTCCTGGATTGGTGTGTGGAGCAGAACGGTTGTGCTTTTGTCCACGTACATGTGCGTTCGCCTTGTGTGACGAATACATGTACTCCAACACCCCTATCATATATCATTTATATTGTTTATAAAAGATGATCAGTGTGTTTTTTTTTTGTTTTGTTTTGTTTGTTTGATAGATACCCTCATTCAAAATCTCCCTGCAGATTGTGAGGTGGTCACAAAGCTCAATGCCACTTCTTTCTTGTCATCAAAAGAAAGCGATTAGAGCCTTCACCTCCGGTGTCTGTTACCTATAACCAGGCTTTAGACACACTTTGAATTTTTCTGAACATTCGATCAAAACATACAACACATTACAAGGTATAATTAAAAGTACAACGGAGGGTTTCACACAGTGAATCTTCTTGTGTCTTCACTGTGAGCTTCAGGGTGCTTCTTATCTCAATTCTGAGGACCCTGACACATCGTCATTGGCTCTATTTAAAAACACTTTATCCGTCATTTCAGTAAGTTTCTGCATTAGTGTGGTGGGGTGCCACTTCAGAAGGGATCCAGGAGAAGAAGAAAAAGACTAACAAGAATGGCTGATGCAGTGGGCTGGATAACAGGATTTCAATGCACCTGACTGGATTTTCCCAGAATTCTGTGCAGTTCCGGCGACATGAGGAAAGGTTTTTCTGAACTACCATCATTCCTCTCCAAGTCATCACCTAGTTGGATCAATGAATGGATGGATGGATGGATGGATAAACAGGAAGTATAGGAGGAGAAGCAGGTGTGGATGAATGATGGATAGATGGATTATAGGAAATAGGTGCAATGATGAATGAAAAGCAGATGAGAAGCAGAACAACAGAAAAGCAGGGTGGTTGTGCATGAAATAGAGACAAAAAGACAGAAGAGGTTAGTTAGTGATGTTAAAGATCCACATGCAAAAAGAGATCACATTAGAGTTCCACTATTATTTTTTCTGTAACAGAGTTTTGACCTGTCTGAAACAAAATCAGTAATGTATAGAAAAGAACAATTAATACATGCTGTTGGATGGATGATTTTATGTATGCTGTAACAAAACCTTGTGTTAGGCCATTTAAACCCACTGTCATTTTCAGGAGGTTAGGGTTAGGGTTAGGGACACATTAAAGACAAATGCAAATCTGTACATCAGTGGTGCTAGACATTCTAACAGGTTGAAACTGTCTGTTATTGTTATCGTATGTCCCCAGTTTTTACATGGTGAATGAGTGTATCAGAGGGGAGTGTGAGTGTTCCAAGGACTTGTCTATCATGTTGATGGTACACTCAGAGTAATGTTCTCTGTGGAAGTCTCTCAAATGTCGAACTTTCCTAGTCCAGTCATAGACACTTTCCAAAAACCCCCCAAATCAAAAAAATTGTTGCAAATTCTGTCAAATTAATAGGACCTTGCAAAATCCTAAAGCTGTGCTCCAAACACCTTTTAAATTCTGAGTTTCGGCACTTAGTGACATGTGTATTCTAAACCACACCAATCTCTTTTTTTTTTTACTGGATTGTGTTAACATTTGTCCTGATCATCCAGGAGACCCTGAGGAAACATGTTTTCACTTAAACTGTTAATAAATTAATACAAATTAATAACATAAAGTCTCATTTATTTATTTATTTTACCAGAATGAATGATCTGTCATTTTTAAAAATTCATATCTCCACTAGTTTTCACTGTATGCAACCAAACTCTGGTTCTGTGATATATTAAAGTATTTCTGTCACATCTAGAATATCCTGAATAAAACCCCACAGTGCCACAGGTTTTGCTTACTATGGCTTCAGAGCTGAGGATTATTTTAATATCCTTATAAGTTTTGTGTGTGAAAATGTGGATATTCATTGGAGATTATATATATAGTACTTGTTATATCATTGTTATCATAGTTCATTTGTAATTTTCTTAAATTAGGTTAGTTCATACTTTTCACTGGCTTCAGTAGATATTTGTACTGTGTTGACTGGTAGAGGTTTTCTGCATACCAGATGATGTCTGCCACCCCTCCCAAACCTGTTTCAGGTGGGTTTATCATATTATCATCCCTGCATTGCTTTCAATGCTACTCGTTTCACGTTGTGAAATACAGTTAAAGAAGGCTCTCAGTTATCCAGGTCATGGTTATTCTAAGCGCTGTATCATTTTTTGAAGATGTTTCATCTTTCATCCAAGAGGCTTCTTCAGACACCCAAGACTAATTCACAGTCTAAATACCACCTCTTTGCACTCAGATTATCCACCGTTAGCAAAATGGACTTGGACAAGCCCTAAACACACTAGTTTAGGGCTTGTCCTATACACATTGGGGGGCCGAGAGACTAGATGTAAATTTTTAAAAGCTCCAAAGTTCACTATGCTATATGTTAAGAGTAATTGTCATTCTTACTCAGTACAAACTTTCCTCCTTCATTTCCTTGACCTCAAGGCATTCGTCGTCTAATGTATTTTAACCAACAAGCAAATTGAATTAAAAGAAATTAGAACATAATACTGGACTGTTGCCATTATGACAGGTGGAGGCTGGCTACATTTGTTCAGTTTAATTAGTGTGTTGTCAGTACAGTGTAGTGCACCCCATTGTACAATTAATCCGGCTGTACTTACAGAAGCAGAGGAAGAGTGTATCAACACATATGGCATAGACGTTGAAGAAGCCATGAGCAATCAGGTAGGCACCTATCACCACCGTCTGATGTGAAAAACACACAGGTTAAGCAGGACTACAAATGTTTACAGGTAGGAACCTAAGACATCATTTTTCTCAACAACGAATTCATCTGTATTCATCTTTTGCACCCCAACTACTGTCAAAATACACTGACGAGTTTTGCATTTTCCAGGGAATGTGTAAAATTCCTAGAAGTGCTGAAAAGCGTATTTGTTCAGAGGCGCACGGGTCGGTGACTTGACACCACAAATATCCACATTTTATTTTCAATTCAAGCGAGGAGCAGAGAGCAGCATGGAAAGAGGCCATCCCTTTTTTTTTGTATATTATCATTTTATTCATGTATGACATTTCGTCATGGAATTCACTTCTGAGAAATTTCGAGGTGAGAAGTGAACTGCAGATTATGGACACTGGAGTATGTGCTCAAAGTTTAGAAGCTCCATAAGCACAGGCAGAGCAACCTACTGGCTTTTATTATGAAAACGATGCAGCATTTTGTTAAAGCTGGAGGGAACGGAGGGATTTTTGAGACATGTACACAGGGAGTAACTGTGAAGTAGACAAGGTGAGATGAAATAAATGCATGGACAACCTTCTCCAGATCACAGAATGACAGAAATTACATCCTTTTTTATGTCTGCATCAGAGTGCAATAAAACGCCCGACTTTGTGTGCGTTGAGAATGAGGAGAGTGGAACGAGGAGGAGGTGATCATCAAATGTGAGTCCTGATATGGTCGGAAGCGATGTCTTGTTGTTGGGTGAAGATATTATTTACATTTCTGTATTTTCATGCCTTTGTCAGCTTCTTGATACATAATTTATAATCCCTGGCCAAAAATGGATTATATGAAGATTGAGGATGTTTCCCTGACAGAAGTTGTATGGAGCGTGTTATCCCCATCCAATCTTAAGACCAGAGTTTGTACTGTCAGATCCTGTAGGTTCAAATTAAACAATGTCTGGGGAATTGTGGTTTCATTGCTCAAATATTATTGTTTAATGTGCACAGTGCACAATGGGGCTAAAAGATTTTCATCGTGTATATGCATGCATTTACAGTGTTTATGTGTGTTTGTGTATCTGACCAGTAGAGGGACCCAGTAGTAGTTGAGATTGGGCACTTCCTCCTGGATAACAGGGATCTTGCTGGTAAAGAAGAAGAATGCAACCACACCTGGAAAACAAATATGCACACACACACACACACACAGACACACACACAGGGTGACACACTGTGCTGGTGTCTTTGTGTTATATTTGTCTGACACAGTGACACATTCACAGTGGCTTGTCTGCCATACATTGTCACTTACCAACTCCTCCTGCTATCAGCACTTTGCCCAGAAACAACAGAAAGTCCGTCACCCTGTCCAGGACGGCAACCCTACAGACACAGTCAGTAAGTTAAGCGTTGCTCCTCATCTAACACAGGGAGGTTCAGAACAGAGTTCCAGTGAGCTTCGGGAAGTCACAGCCAGGGTACCTTGCTTTGATTAGCTGATTAGTCTCTGTCACTCACACAGGGAATGTGTGTTCACAGGTAATAACTGTAATTGTCATTATCAAGCAAAAACGTATCGACTAAAAAAAAAATATATTTCTCAAGAGAGAATTAGTGGACACCTGAACGGTTCTGGAGAGTCTCCTTACCTGACTACATTCCTCATTATGAGGAAGACGGCTTCTCTGGCTGAGGTACAGAAGTTTTTACCATAGATCGCCACCTGGTGGAGAAGAGAAGCAACAGCTGAAGTTTGTTGGTGACACCATGAACAGTGGATAGGTGTTCATACTGTTATTATTTGGTTTCTGTGCCCTCCCTAATGTAAAGCTTCCTCTGGTCTCTTGAAAGGCACTATATAAAACCAAGATGTATGATTATTATTATTGATCATACACTGCCTTAATCAACTCACCATGATGTAAGCATTATGGTTCATGTAGCGTAGGAATTTCTCCAAACACCAGAAACAGCATTTCAGACAGTGCAGAATGAACCTGGACAGACTGTTGTCAACACCTACATGGATAAACAAGGGCAAGATTAGTATATTGATAATGGTAGCAATTGTAGTAATTTGTGTGTGTGTGTGTGTGTGTGTGTGTGTGTGTGTGTGTGTGTGTGTGTGTGTGTGTGTGTGTGTGTGTGTGTGTGTGTGTGTGTGTGTGTAAACCTTTTAGTTTCTGTTCCAGGTATTCCAGTATGATCCGGACCAGCTGGACAACTGAAAGAATTAGAGCTCCGAATGCCAAAGACCCTGTGTGATACCTGAGGACAGATGTATTACATTATTAACTTTGGAGGAAAGATCAAACAGGACCACACACTTCACACTTTGAAACATGCGTTCTGAACATGCCCTGACCTGATGGCCCTGCTGAATGATGAAAAGAGTGGACATGGTGGGATGTCCTGAGGCTTCCTCTTGGCCCAGTAGTAACTAGCAAATGTCCCAGCCAGGGTGCACTGCTCCAGGGCTAAGCTGAAGTTGACTAGCCAGAGGAAGACCAGGAGGTTGGACAGCTGCAGCAGGAAGAGGTAGCGGTGGTAGGGTGTCTCCCCACCATAGAAGGCGAAGAGACACTGAGAACCCTGACACAGCGCTAATTTGGAGACGTTGGTTCTGTTAAAGGTCTGACAGACACGTGAGGGGGGAGAACAATGGACAGTTATTTACTCTGTCTTCAAGTAGGTTTGTACAATTTCTGAAATATCAATTTTATTTATTCAATTATGATTATTTGAATACAGTATGTTTACATTTTTAAATAAACTGGTCCAACGTTTTAAGTGAAGGGGTCTGCATAAGACTGGCATGATACTGTCATCATTTATTATTTATTTGGACCAAACACAGGAACACAGTGTAAGTGTTTATTTTATTTCTGTTCAGTTTGAAGTGTGACTCATGTTGAGATAACAGAGTTATCATTCTGTGTGTATGCTTCTTTACTTATTGGCGTAAGGAGCAAACTTCCTGCTTGCATACATTTGAACTAAGAGTCTCGCCATATTTTAGATGTTGCTCCTTATAGAAGGCATTAAACATTATATGACCATTTTGAAAAGTTGGATGTGATAGTAAACATTCATGTAAAGTTGTGATCTGAAGCAGAAACAAGTCACAGACACCATTCACCCTGTTACAAGACACTGTCCCATCAAAATTTTAAAGTGGTTATTTTAGGTTTCAAAAACATACACAAATGTTGTTTTAAGTTGTGTCACACATTTATATTTATGTGTCTTTGTTCAGCTTTGTTGTCCTTATTCAGCTGTATGTATTTTTCTTTCTCTATTTTTATAGAAACATTTTATAGAAACAGTAAAATTTTATAGAAACAGTGTGTAACATTGAGAAAACTGGAGACAAAGTCCTCTTGTATGTGTACGCATACTTTGCCTATAGAGCTAAGTACAATTCAAATCTATTAAAGACCTTTGCTAACTTCGAACAAATGCTGTTAGACTGTTAGTGGGCCTAAAAGACCAAAAACATTCAGTACAGAAAAATAAATTAGGTTGGTTTATAATGTACTGTACCTCAGGTTTGCAAGTACTGTTTGCGTAGGGGCAGCTCACATCAGGCGACACGACTTTGTAGATGGGATTACCTGAGGATGCTAGGTGACTGATTCACAGTGCTGGTTAAAGACACATCTTACAAGCTGCTTTGAGAGGTAATGAAATAGAAAATCAACCTGCCATACTTTGGATACTTAAGAGTTTCAGAAATGATCATTTTGACATCTTGTGAACTCTTCGATGAATCTCTCAGCTCTGAACTATCAAAAGTCAACATAAAACTCTTTGTTTTTCTGTTTACTCTGAAGGATACATAGCCGTCATCAGCCAGTAGGAGATGCAAACAGTCAACAAGAGAAATGTGACGATTGGAAAGAATAGCGTGGACATCATGTGACCGATGGCTCTGCAACAACAAAGAAATCATAAGCCCTGAACATCAACCCATGGGCTGTATTCATTGTGGGTTGTTAAATCAGTGAAGGGGCGGCTGTAGCTCAGGAGGTAGAGCAGGTCGTCTGCTTATCGAATCGCTTGATTATCGCATGTTGAAGTATCCTTGAGCAGAAAACTGAACCCCACAATTGCTCCTGATGAGCTGCTGGCACCTTGTATGGCAGCCTCTGCCATCAGTGTATGAATGTGTGTGTAAATGGGTGAATGTGACTAGTTCAGACATAATAATCATCAACATAATGATACAGACATCTGCATCATAGTGACAAATATAGTGCTACATCATAGTGATACATATGCATGACAGAGATACATACGTATCACTATCACTATTTAGAATTACAGACTACACAGGTAATCAAAATTGATTCTTTTTTTTATCATCCTTTGATGTCATGCTTCGCTCAAATGCTGATATCAAGAGAATAATGTTGTACAATATTATTGAGTGCGATGGTATTATCTTCCCTGAACCAACACTAATCTTTTTTTCAGAAACGAGACAAACTAGTCATAGTTATCTTCCACCAAACACCCAACAATCAAGGGTCCAAAACCCAAGGGGCGCTGGTTGCTGTGTAACAACCTTTTCCCACTGGCTGATGACACACCAGCTTTTAACAAGAAAATCGTTTCACCCTCTGTAGAGTGCTGTGTTAATGTACTGCTCATGCAAACTGCACGTGTCCTACTGCAGCTTCACATTCAAAGCATTCAATGCTGTAACACCAGCTGATTTTTATTATAAAGTGGGCTACTGACAACAAATGTGTTCCGTGAGATCCAGTTGAAGGTGTACATTTGATCAAACTTCTGTCAAGGATAAAAGTAAGCAGGTACTAGCAGTGACCAGGTGGTGTCATGGTGGCTTCAGGGCACAAAGACCTCAGTACAGAGACTCACTTCATTTTTGTTGAATCTCTTTTTACAGATAAGAGATAACTTTGCATTAAGTTTTAAACCTGTTCCTTTCTATTTATTTCCACATCATCTTAATGGTGATTTCATTATGCCACTAATTACTAACTAACAACTGAATAATGACAAATTAAAGAAATGTCCTTTCTATCAGTGCTTGCAGCGATCAGTGTTCAGTGATCTGCCCCAAAACTTGTGTGGATTGTGTGTTCACACACACCGCGGCTCCTGCCCGCCCTATCTGTCTACATGGAGTTTGACTTTGATAACTATTAATAAATATGTTGAGTTGTTTTTCCTTTACCCCACTGATAGAGCAAGAAAGAAGGAGAGGAAACGAGAGTGAGTAAGGGAAAGAAAGTATTGGATGCTGAAAAGAAAAGCGAGAGGTAACACCATGCAGCAGCACACACATCCTGTGTGTCCAGCCTGTAAGCCTGATTTCTAGATAGATAGATATAGATATAGATATATATCATTTAACACATTATAAAGCCCTGCTAATCACTTAGAAGAGAGAGTCATGGAGTTTACATGAAAATGAGTTGAAATCCCTTGAAATATGGCCTGACGTCCCTCCCATATCAACTGTCCATCATCTTTTTAGCTGCTGATCAATGGGAAAGCGGTGAATTGATGATGATTTATTAGTTTCTATATACGTCTTGCACCCTGGAGCACAGCGGTACAACACCATGCTTTTGATATTAACATTTGAGCTTTCCACCCTGAGCGTAACATCAGAGTAAAATGGCCGCCGTGTGAATATGGTCTACTGTACAGTATAGATTTTGTTTGTTGTTTTTTTTTGTTAATCCCATCATTCCCATTCACACAACTTGCAATTTCGATCCCGGTGCCTAGAGTTCATACTTGCTGGCCTCTCTGAGCAGAGCGATAGCCACTCGGACTCTTCTCCTTAAGAAGATCAACATCAGCAGGATGGAAACTTCTGTCACTCCCAGAGACACCACTGACAAACACAAACAAGACTTTATGCTGTATATATTTTCAGGGCCAAGATTGTTGCGCACATACTCTTAAAAACATTACCTCGCACTAGCACTGAACTGCTTTATTCATGATGCATGATGATTCATGATGAATAAAGCAGACCAGTGAAGGATTCAATAATTAGCACATCCTCTGAATAGTCTGAAGCTGATGTAAAATAATTAGATGACTGGTATAATAAATTGACTTCATTAAAACAAGAAATGGTTAACAGGGCGATATGATGTTACTCTTAACTTTCTAAATGTTACAGAGGTCTTAACTGAAGAACACTGGCACTAAACATCTAAAAGTAACAATCTGGATTCTCATGATTTCCTGTGAGTTTTTCCAGAACAGACTTACAAAATATGATCCATGTCTGTGTGAGTTGTAAATAGACCTGCAGGTCAGTCTGCAAGCTGACTTCTACAATGGTGACGTCAGAGCCTGGCTTGTGTCTGAGCTGGGACAACTTCATGGAGCAGTACCACATACCTGCACACACAAACATACAAATATGCATTCAATGTGGAATTTGAAGTCAAATTAACAGGAGGTTACAGAACTGCCTCTCGCAGTGTTTCTTTTCAAGTCACGTCTCTGCTGTTAAGTCCACAGCACCTTAATGCAGGACATTAGAATGATAGAATGATGACTACACACACCATATGCCAGCAGCAGTATGACAGTGATGATGGTAGTCCACAGCAGCAACCCAGCTGTGAACCTCAACAGCAGGATGAAGACCAGACTAACAGCCAGCGATAACAGCAGCCCCCTGTAACACATGCATGGACACGAGGCACAGATAAAAAGATCAAGTGAGAATATGATGCTGTCTGTGTAACAAAGCAGTTATTAAAGGATAATGGTGAATGCTACAGGTGGGTGAATTTTTTTACTGACAACAGTAACTAGCAACTTTAACTGTAAGATAATAAGTGCAGTGAATTAAAAAGTACAAAAGTGGAGTTGAGTGGAACAAGTAGCAGTAAATTACATTGGAATGCTCAAGTAATGTGCAAGTCTCGACCATAACCTACAAATTGTACTCAAGTACATGTTCTTAGTTGCATTCCACCACCGCTCCTCTTTTAAACCCCATTCATTCTCAAGCAGGCTATGACACTAATGTTTGCGTCTCTGTTCCACTTCAAAACCATTTCTTTAGTGAATTTAACCCCAATCAGTGAACAGTGTTTCTTGATAATCAACACATGTCATCTTTAGCGATATATTCACTGTTAACATGCAGCATTAACAAGTTTGATAAGCTTGTTGCCACAAAGAGTAGAAGATGGGACGTACTTGTTTCACCTTCCAGCATCGTCACTCACTAATGAGGTAACCAACGAGCGTAAAATTATCGCCGAACAGATTCAAAAGTGTCTGCCCAGCTGCAGGAACCTGCTCTGACATTTACCTTTCAGTCTGCTATGTTACTGACTGTACTGACAAACTAAAGCTGGCTAGTTGCTACCTCACTAGAATTAGCAAGCGTGATGACTTGATGGCTGTCAGGGACAGGGTAAGGTTATACTGAAAATGGGAAGTGATGAGCTCGTCATTTACTGGCTTTTCAGTATGAAGGCCTATCTCACTCACAAAACAGTAAGCAAGTTGATACTCCTCTCACTTCACTCAGTACTACTGTCTGATCAGCTGTGAAGCACTATGCTACATGTGCTGCTGAGTCTGAGAAACAACCAGTCATGCTCACATTTACACCAACAAGAAATTTAGAGTGACCCATAAACCTCATTTGCATGTCTTCGAGCTGTGGGAGGAAGCTGGAGTTGTCACATATTTTACTGTGAATGTTATTCAGAGAGAAGACGATTTCTTGTCACTGTTACTCTTTTTCTCTGTGTGTTGTTTAGTTACATGAGTATCCAGGTCCATGATTTGGCATAATCTTCCACTATTTTCATGCCCAGTTGCTTAGTGTCCACAAGTTCTGTCACATCCCTGCATAAAGGAGAGAGAAGTCAGTGTCACTATGCAAAGAAAAGTTTGGACTTTGACTTTAGATTAGAAGGATTCTGAACAGACAGAGGAGACAGAGACTGGTCCCATCAATGTTACATCAACGACAAACACAAAAGACAGGGTACAGATAAATGCCGTTTTTTTTTAAGATTCATGTTCATCAGCTAGACACTTCATTATACAATTTGCATTATTTTTGTCTTGATAAGATATTTCATGTTTCTTCAGCAAGTATCGGGTAAAAAAATCACACATACGTTTTTTTTTTCTATTGTCTAAACCCTGAAACTGTGTGCACTTATCCATAATCGCCTCCCTTCATTGCCTGACAAAGACTTTTTTTTGTCTAACAAGGTTTGCACATGAAGAACGTCTTAGTCTTTGCTGGTGATTTAGTCACAAGTGTTCTGGGTTTGGGGAGTTTCAACAATGCACAAAAGAAATACGAAAATAAACAATGACAGAAGAAGTTGCAGTACTTTGCAGGAAGTTGGAGTTCAGTATCGTTGTGTGCCATTTCTAGAGCATCTTTAAATCTGGTTCTGTTAGCTGTAGTCACAGTCCCATTCAGAGTGATGAAGTCTGGTAGACATCTCTGAAAAACTGTTATAGATACACACACATTCACACACACACACACACACACACACACACACACACACACACACACACACACACACACACGTGAACACATAAGTGAACGTTACGAGAGCTGATACTTTCCATTTAAGTTTAATTTCCTAACGTGTAACTATTTATAGGATCAATTTTTTAAAAAATGACACCTCCTCTCAAACAGAATTTACACCATGAGAGAAAAATATTTAGCTTATCAATGCAATCAATTATACAAGTAAAATCAAATCTATATGACAGAACAGATGGTCAAGTTATTTCATTGAATTAGGCACACACAAAATGTCACATTTTATGAAGTGGGGGTCCACTTTTAAATGTAAATGCTGTACATATATAATTAGTTGAAATTCTAATGAGAGAAGTTTCTAATCCTTACATGGTCTACTGGGCACAATCATGGAGGGACAGTCCTCATCTCGTAGAACCTGAGATAGTGGCTGGAGGAAACAGAGGAGAGACACGAGTGTTAGAATAGTGTGTGTGTGTGTGTGTGTGTGTGTGTGTGTGTGTGTGTGTGTGTGTGTGTGTGTGTGTGTGTGTGTGTGTGTGTGTCTTCTTTTGGTGTGAAGGTTAAAAGCAGGACTACATCATCGCTGAACACGCAGAGATTCTTGAGATCTGATATCATCGTGCTGCTGTTGTTCCTGAAACATCAGAAATAATGTTGCTCCAGGATTTTCATTGCATTACATTTTGTAATGTCATAGCTTTGCAACGCAGGGAAACAGACAATTAATGGGTACTTTGCACATATGCTTAGGTCATGACTGGCTACTTTCATTTCAATATAGCAGGAAAGTGAAGGTACCTCAAGTAAAAAGTAAAAACTAATTCTGTAATGACAAATAATGGATGTGGTACATATCACATTTATTATCAAGTGACATTGTTCAAGTCTTCTTTTCGTTGTTTTTAATATTGTGAAAAGTATCATACCATGGACTACAAATCATGATTATATGTTGCCTTGAGTTCTTGGCATGGTTACTTCCCTACTGTCCATCCACTTTAACTGCGTTTGAGCACCAAGCATCCGTCCTGTGCCCTGTCGGCTCTGATAATTCTTCAACTTCGTGTAAAAATAAAATAATGTAAAAAGTGAAAAGTATAACAATATTTTCCAAGTGGGATACAAACTCTGGTCTCCTGAGTGACAGTACAGCATTCAACCCGTTCAGCCACAACTGCACAATTGTTGCTTTTCCATAAATTGAAATTATGATTCCAGAGAAACATTAATCATAAGGAACGCTATCAAGAGTCGCAAAGATATGACATCAGAACAGCGTGATTAGCCAGTTTCAATGAGCGACATCAATCATGATGTCCAAGGAACAACACCAGCACAGCGATATCAGACAGGCCATATCCTCCATAAGTCTTGGCCGTGCCTTAAGATTCTTTCCATTCGAATTTAAAAAAGGATTCACTTTACTGTCATAATATTGTAGTACTGTAATTTGTGCTGTGCATTACTGGTTCTATTTGACCACAGCTTATCAAACCCCATAAAGTCCAGTAGTAATCCCTGTGCAGTTTGTTCATGTTTCTAAATAACTGGTGTGAAACATAAATCAGTTTTGGTACCTTGTCAAGGTTATTAAAGTCAGGCTTACAGAACTGTCTGTAATATTCCCAGTGGCTCTTGTTGAGTTTGTGTTGCAGCTGCATGTCAGCGTAGGTGGCAAACTTGTCCGGACACTTTGCCACACACATCTGAAAGGAAAATTATAATGATTAATTGCTAATTAATTAAAAGCTATTAGCCACTGCTATGGATATATGTTTTAAACAGATTCTCTATCAATGCCAATATACATACTGTCAGCTAGTAAACATCAAGCTGTCTTCAGTTACGTGAAGGGCACTTGACAATATGTGCGTGTTTGTTAATGTAAGGTATGATAAATTGACAAATTGAATTCAATTTGTGTTGTACTACAGTGTTTGAAGTGAAGAGTAGTTTAGTCCTCACTGTTCTTTATGTAATTCTCTTTAAACTAAATGATAAATCAGAATCACGTTGTGTTACTGCAGCACATGATTGGTTGTTAATAAAGTACCTGAGTTGTGGGGCACTGCAGGTTGATGAGTACAGCCGGGTTGGTACATTTCAGGATGTTGAAATAGAATAGGATGGGTTTCTTCCTGCAGAGAAGTGTTCAGTGTTAAATCAAACACATACACAGTGTGTCATCAACCCAAAGGTCATCAAGTCGGATAAACTGCAATATTTGCTTCTTTTTAAATTTTCTACATGTCCCATGTCTTTCGATAAACCCCCAGAGTGGGAGTAGAGATCGTTGCTTTATCTCAGAGTAGGGTAGAACCATATTAAAAGATAAGGTTAAGGTCGTTCTGAGCAAGAGAAAAAGCCTACATGGGAGTTTGATTCTGAGTCTGGTTTAATGTGATGTTTTATGATCTCCTACATGCTCTCTCTACTCTGGAACCCCACAGCAACCCCCTGTAGAGTGTAAAAGAAATCTATTGTTTGATTGATATCGGAGACTTACACATTGGAAGTTCCCTTCTGACCACAGAACTGGCCATAGCTGTCTGTTGGATAGAGCACTTTCTTGGAGTCTCCATGTAACCAGGCTGGCCAGACAGACAAACAGGCAGGTAGACAGAACAGATCATTTCACAGAGAAACATGAAGACTTGCTGGATCCATAGGATACTATCAATTAACTCGATTTAGACACAGTCAGTACAATAATATTATGTATCTGATATTGTTTTAATTTTGTAGGCGTAATAGTTATATATTCTATACACACAAAATTCTGTGCAAAATACCTCGCTATTTGTAGTTTCACTAAAAAAGGAAAACAATTATGATCCATCCAGTAACCATGGAGAAATCTACATCTCTCTCTCTGTATGATGAACTTCAGCCATCCATTATCCCAAAAACATTGCAAAGGAATTTAATTAGCAAAGGAATCTCATACATGTGATTTACTTGATTTTGTGGTCTGGAATTTGGCTCGTCTATGTAGTTATTAATATTACAGCTATAAAATGCATTTCCTGCTGATAATGCAGTGTGAATGCTGAAATGTCCATTGCTAGAAATGAAAAAAATTACAAACAAAAGTCTCTTCCCAAACAGGTGACGTCCAGTGCATGAGCATCATGGAGCAACCGAGTGGATCTGAACACTGGCCACTGTGGTGAAAACACAGCCTCTGCTCATACTACTAATTGAGCTACTAAATGTGTAATATTTTTAATATTTTAACCATTTAGTGTTGTCAAAATTGTAAAGAGACTGTGACACATTTTGACGTTTTTTCAGTGTTCCGAGTGTGTTTTTTCACCACTTGACAAGAAAAAACTCTGGCAAAGGCATAAAAATCTATCATTAATTGTTCATATTTACATATTTATATATTGAACATATTTAAAACCCTTCCGACACCACTGGAATTATTAGCCATGTGCTTTACCCACTCTGCCATGGAGCAGCAGTGGCAGCAGTAGTTTAGCAGTAGTAGTAGGGCAAGCATTATCGGTATAAAGGCTGTATTAGTATTAGTGGTAGTAGCAGTAGTCATAGTAAAAGTTGCAGTAGGTTAAAACACATATATCCATGTGGACTATGATTTGGACAACACAGGTTGTTCTGATCAACTTCACAAGAAATCTACATTCTGTTGGGTTAACACATATACCTGTGTTAGCCAAACAAATGTCAGAGTTCAAGGTTGTTTCTACCCAGAGCTGTTTCTTGCTATATGCGGACTATGCGGGTGCATAGGGCCCCCGCACCACTAGGGGGCCCCCTCAGGTTCGAAGTCCAGTCTCAATATCTGAGGACACTTTGAAGGGATACTGTACTGTACATTGCAATGTTTAATGTAAAACCAGATTATGAATTTCTGCATTAGTGTAACATAACTCAATTATATAGTATGAATATCTGCTTATGAACTATTTCATCATTATTATATTGCTAGTTAACCTAAGGAGTTTTGTTTTCAGGAGCAATTCTGAAATATTTTGGAGCTGCGGACCAGGAATCAGAATAGCTGCTTTCAGCACCACCGGACCAGGATGTTTAAGTTTAAAAATATTTTACAATTTAACATTTTTGCGGAACACTGCATCAGTTTCAATTACTGACCTATAGACGATCCCCATTGTTTACCTTGCATTATCATTTTCTATCAGTTCAACTTGCTTGGGTGGGTCAACTTAAGATGTTTGATTTTAATTTCAGAGAGGTTTTCATGACTCCGGCCTGTTTTCCTTATGAAATGTAATAGATTGTTGCATCTTTGTGGATCACTAATAGGGTTAGGAATCTATCCTTGACAAAATAGTGGCCCCAAACAGCATCTTGCACAGGCCCCCAGAAAGACTGAAACGGCCCTGTATCTAACAACACTACTGCCCATGGTGGGAATCAAACCTGGAAGCTCTTATACATCTTATATATGCAAAGATGCCTTGTTAGGCTAGATATGTAACAAGCTATTCTCAGGGCTCCATGGAGTACTTCACAAGGTTTGCTTACTAATAGCAGTTACCAAAATTATTAATGTAAATGTTTAATAATGGGACCAATAACCAAATAGGAAAATGCAGCCTGTAAAAATGCAAGGATGTTCACTTGCAAAATGCAAATATTTATTAAATATTTACAGTCAAGTAAATGAATCTGAGCACTGACTATCATGAGCAAAACTGACCAATAAACAATAATACGTCAACAAACAAACATCATGACAGCTACCACTACAGCAACAAAACAAAACCGTACACTTAAGCATCACCAAGTGTGTAGCATTTGTGTGTGTGTGTGTGTGTGTGTGTGTGTGTATACTCACCTACTATTCCCAGTGCCACATATAAGAGGATGACAGTGATGAAGATCAAACAACATAAGACGTCAGTGCAGCTTCTAAAGAGACAGAGAAGTAACAAGTTGTCCATGGGACTTTCAGTTGAGCTGAACTGATTGACTGTGACTGAGAACATTGTTTGTGTACACAGAGTTTACTAGAAGAAAAGAAAGTTTTTGAACAACTCACGTTAGTAGCTGTGTTTTCCACTCGCCGCCGTCTTGCCAGTCAAGAAGTGTCGATCTCCGAAAGAGTTCAGGTGGACCGCTACTGTCTTTCAGCAACAACTATCCAAGTGAGATCACGGGACTTTTCCAGCTTTTTATTCTAGTATTGTTTCTTATATCAGGCTCCTTTTGCAACTTCAAGGTCAATATTGTTTTTCGCTAACGACAAAACAGCAAATTAACCATGTATTTATATGGAACTAAGCTTTAGGAGGGGTCCATTGTAACTGTCCTCCATGTGCATTCGGAGAACGACACTTCTTGACTGGCAAAACGGCGGCAAGTGGAAAACACAACTACAAACGTGAGTTGTGGTACCATCTACAGAGCATCAGTGACATCAGTGAAGTGAGATGTCTGCACAGAGTCAAAAGATAATAAAAGACACCAGCCACCGAGACACAGTCTGTTCATCCTGCTGCCGTCTGACAACAGATACAGAAGTACCTGCTGCTGTACCACCTGACTACACAGCAGCTTCACTCCTCAGATTGTGAGACTCCCGAACTCATCCGCAACACCCACATCATTTTTCAAAATAGATGTAGCAGGAGTCAAACATTGTTTAGTTTTTTTACAATAAATGTATCTTGTAACTTTGTAACCTTGTATAAGTTATTCTATTTCATGTGCTGCTGTCAGTTCACCAGCGTACCAGCATACTTAAACTCGCACCTTTACAGCAACAGTGCAACAACATGGGCAGAGATAAGTGCATAGTCTGAGCTTAGTGCCTATTTGACACACACACTGACTCATGTTTGCCATCATTCCAATGCCAAACATTGCAACATATTACAAGAGAAAGCAATACATAACACAGCATTGCTCTATCTATACAGTAACTGAATGCATGACTGACTGCCATGCATCACTGTCACACAGAGGTCATCTTTAAATTTTATCTATTTGTTGGATTCTTGTCTATTTCATGGCAATATTCATATTTATTTACATATTTGTCAGATTCCTTTTGGAACTAAGCAACAAAGAATTTCCCTGTTTGTTGTATTCTGTGTGACATTATATGTGACGATAATAACTCAGGACAGACTACTACAGCATCCGTTCAAAGGCAATGAAGGAAGTATGGAGCTACCTTTTACGGACTGGACCTCTGAAGAATTTATCAAACTTCTGTGGTTCCCCTGGATGAAACAAAAAGAAATGTAAAGGGTTAATGTTTTCAGACAAAACATGGGGGGGGGGGACAAATAAATAAACTGTGATATGTAACGTTGTTCACAAATGTTCATGTAACGGTGGTAATTAATGATGTATTAGTACTGTAATACTACAATCATTATTACTTGTGATACAATATAATGATAACCATTATAAAAACTTGAGTTGGGAGAGGTAGATTGGAGTGAGAAGTTAGACCCTGTAAAGGATGATCAGCTCTGACCAATTCTGTGTTTACTTGATGTCAGATGGCGCTTTACCGTTCAGGAGACACACTGTGGTGAAACCATAGAAATAAACCACTATTTTGTTTGTATGAATTTGTAGATACATGGATAAGGGTGATTGCAGGTCTGTGCCCTACTCAGGACTCGGATTCTGGCTGTTCAATAAAACAATTTGATGTAAAACTTGTGTTTTAATGCCCGTCTTTGTCATCTGCGATGTGAAAACATCAGACTTCCACACATTTAGAGAAAGTGTGCATCCTGCTCACTGTTCAGTTATAAATTCCCAACACCACAGAGTGTCTCAGCTGCCGGCTGTGACAGGCTGTCAGAGCAGGGCCTAGGTGAGATTCTGTTTTGTTGCCCCAAAATTGCAGCTTCTCTCAACAATTAATGAACATCTGTGTTGTCAGTAAAATTTATTTTTTTTGCAAGAGTAAAAGGTGTATTTATTTCTCCTTTTTCTATTTTATTGCTAACTGTTCTCCTTGTGTATTTTTCAGGCTTCTGTTTTATCCTGCTGTTGTAAAGAACTGTGGTTTTGAAAATCAAACAATAACGAACGAAAAGAAAAACATATCAGGTTTTAATCATATTTAGTCAACCTCGTACTATTTCAAAATTTAGTTGACCAAAAGTCCAGGCAACCAAACTGTTGTTGAACCATTTCAGTACAGGCACGGTTTAGGGATCTTTTGAAAATGTTATAACCTGATTTTCTCAAAAGCTGTGACTCTGGCATTACACTATAAGGGTTTGAAAACAATGAATGATTTATTTATTTTTCTTGTCAAAATGTTTTAATGCAAAAACAAAAACATTTTACATTTAACATTTTCAAAATAAAAATAAGTCTAGGAAAAGGTTGATATCAATTCAAATATAATTTTGATTTAATTCTGATATTCTTTTGAATAAATTATTGATTTTGAATTTTTTCGGTTTTAGATTTTATGTTTTCAGATTCAGATCTTATTTTTGGGTGGTAAATGTGACTTAGTTTAATTTATGGAAGCCCTGAGGTGTTAGTGAGTTTTTTCCTGTTTTTTTGATCCGTTCTGACAGATGTTTAAGGTCTCTGACTCTTGTTAAAATCCATGTAGTATTTATCCCCAGCAGGTGAAAAAGTAAACACGGGAAGCAGAATACTGCACTTGCAAAACTACATCCAGTTAGCCAAGCCTTCCTGTCTTACCAATTCAGAGAGAGAGGCTCCTCTGGTGCACTGTACCTTTCTCATGTGTATGCTGTGTTAAATTCAGACCGGGCTTCTCAGGTCCAAGTTCTTTACTACAGAGTTTTTCCATTAAAGGCTCCTTTTGAAGGGGTTTAGCAAGAGAGATTTTACAGAATGTATGGGTAGCTGAAGCCCTCTGTGTTCTTGTTCGCCATCTTGATTTCCAACACTTGTTTCTGGTTGCCAGGATACTTAAACATAGGCTTGGGGTGATATTTCCACCGCCCCAAGCACGCTAACTGGCTAAATTAGCTGTTGCTATGTGTTTATTTGTCTCAGCAACCGTCTACGATTGGCTGAACTGCTGCAGTGCAATGAAATCAATTCTATTCTGTGCTATTGTATTCTATTCTCACTTCAGTGTCTTTTATATTCATGTAGGTAATCTGGTGCTGAGTGGGCAGTTATCGTACAACAAAACAAGCTGAGAGAGATGCACAGACCTGATGTCAGCTGATGGCATTAGTGACCAGTAATGCTCAGCTAATCTTTATCCTGCTGACCAAAATAACCACAGTCTGCTCACAACAAAGCACCCACACCTCTGTTAGCAGCTCTTATTGGTTCTTTTTACACTACTCATTGACCATCCACAGTATTCTGCAAAAAGTGCGAATCAGTATGAAACTAAAATAGTACTTTTGCAAAGTACAACTTTGGTTTTAGCTCATGCATTAAAGACATATTAACAACCGTCCGTATGGGAGCCTTAAGAGGGAACAATGCAACATATCATGTGTTATCTATTATCTGCATGTCTTGTCTACCTAGTTTTCAGCATACCTGGCCATTTCAATGAGGATATAGTATTTTAGCATTTCAAATCAAGTTAGATTAGATTGTGCATACTTTAAGAGAAAATGACAGCCCCTGCTGCTGGTTATGAGCGTTTGTGTAGGTTTGTTATTGACAACTCTACCTGTCACTCTCTCAGTTTACCACTGCAGTAACAGCCAGATCTGGAGCACCTGGACCCATAAAAATCCAGCCTCTAACTGTACTGGGTCTCTCTCTCTCTTTCTCTTATTGCCCAAACCACCACCTACACCCAACCATCTCTCCACACACCCATACCTACACTGATACCACTACTATTGCCATTTATAGTTTGATTAACAATAAATACGAGTCAGTTTATTGATGTTTTTCTTTTTTATTTATTTGTACATGTTTGGTATTGAGGTAATTCAAAAGAAATGGAAATCGACACGTTACTGATGATTACTTGACTATTTTAACTGGTAGCCTAATTTTTAAAGGAGCACTATGTAGATTAGGAGAAATAATTCAAATTCAGAATTTTAATAATTACAATATTAATTAGGTAATTATATGACTCTCTGTGTGAATAAACCAGCTGTTCTCAGAGAAAAATAAGGTCCTAGAACACTGTCTTAAGCTAGAAAGGCGGCAGGGTCCGCCACATATAAACAAAGTAAAACAGTATAAACTGTGTTGTCATTTAATGGCAATTTGTTTATTCAGTTTATTCAGTCATGGAAACAAAGAGTGTTTGTTTATTTAGTTTGAAAAACTCAGCCAATGAAGATCCTTCTCTGCTCATTAACATTTCTTCAACAAAAGTACAGAGTGCTCCTTTAAATGTCAGCGTAACCTAGAGTGAGCACCCATCATCTACACCAGGCAGTCAGAGCACAGAGTGTCTCAGGAGTTTAAAGTGTACGGACAACAACAAAGATATCGAATTTTATCCCACATGTAATGTTTTCCAAAGATATTAATCTGAGGCTGTTCCTTAAACATCTCCGTGGAGCTCAGTCACATCAGACTGCGGTCCTGACTGCCCAGTGTTTCTTCCCGCTGTTACATTCGCCCTACCTGTAGCAGGAAACAGTCTCAATTATTTTAAACATCCTCTTGCCAACTGTCAGCCGTCCACACCGCTCACGCTTCTTACCGTAGAAGGGGGCCGGCGGTGCGGCTCCGGCGGCTGCCTCGGTCTGAACGGCGGAGGACCTGCCCGCGATGTACCGGTGGGGCGCCATGGCACGCGGTGCTGCTTGTGGACGGCGGAAAGATGAATGAAGAGGCAGCTGACCGTGAGAGTCAGCGCCCCCGCGCACACACACACACACACACACACACACACACACACACACACCAATCCCACCCCCCAAACCGCGCGCGCTATCTCTGTTAATATCAATATCTGTGTTGAAGAGTGCAGTACCGTGGTGGTGCCAATTTCGTACAGAGTGCATTTCAAGTGGAAAGTACACGTAAGTCTGACTAAAAGTCCAGAACCAGGACTATAGGAATATTAATACAAATTCGTAAAAATACCCAAACAACAGCAACAAAGCAAATTCAGATTTCTCAAACCATAAGTAGAGGAAGCATTTAAAATGTGTGGGGTAATTTTACTTAACCATGTGTATGAAGACTGTTGGCCTGATGGCCTGTCTCATCTTGTCCTTCCAGTCCTGTCTGTTGATTTATTTGTTCTTCAGTACCTTAACAATCAAATTGCTGCTCGGTTGTGTGATTGCTGGACTTTTCACGACATGTTCCAAATCCTGGCAGTGGACTACAGCGCAGAGGCTTCCACGGACACTGGAGGAGGTGAAGGAGAAGGGCAGGGCTCAGATGGATCCTGCCGCTCCACTGAATAACGTCCACATGCACATGGTCGAGATGTCAGAGTCTCAAATGATCTCACTGCTGCTTTTGATTCTGTGGACCACTGCAGTGTGGGTGATAATCCCAGGCAGTAGGCAGGTATCTGTAGATCAGCTATGCAAACAATATTCAGTTACACATCTTGTGTAGGCCTTGAAATGTTTCAAAATAGAGAGTCTGTTCTACAAAATGGAACCTTTAACAAGCTGATCAAGATTAACTTGCTTGGACTTTCTTGTTAAGTGTTTATTATCATGTTGACTTTTGCTCTTTTAACATTTTAATGTATCGTCAATGTCTGCAAGTCATGTATGCTACTCTGCCTCGTATTTGAATGTTGTCTCTCATTGTAAAGCACTTTGTGACTGTCACATTGAATGTGAGTAATTCTGTATTTGGAATTTTCACAGAATGCAACAAAAACAATCAAAACAGACTGCCAAACAGGCAACAGACAGACAGTTTGAACTTTACCATGCCAGCTCACAAAATCCAGATCCAGCTGTTAAAGTTTCTCCAGAGGTCAGTGTTTGGGAAGAGGACATGATTGGTTATGATGCAGGACACTGACAGCAGCTGAAATAATGCAAAATAATAACTGCAAAGGAAATAATACCTTTATCCATCTTTTAACCCACATGTAAATCAAGTTAATCACAGTCTAAGTCCAAGTGTGGGCCTATTCACTCTAACTTTATACATGCACGTGTCTGAGCTGATGACACTTCAAACTGCATTATTTAAAAGACAAAAATAGTTTGTTTTTATCACAGTGGTGACTGATCACAGGTTTATCAATGCACACCACTGGAGGTCTGTGTGTTGGGCGACATTAAAAGAGCTGTGCACAAATTCATCTGACGTCTCTACCGCTGTTAAAGCCGCCTGACAGCTCTGCTGACAACAGTCTTCTGATGTCGCGTTATTCTGACGAGCACTTTTCTCCCGTCTTTGGCGGTTGTCGGTAGCTCCAATTTCCGTTAATTGATCACGTGAACACAGCATGCTGTAAGCACGCACGGCAGTACACAGGTTGAACAGTAGGTGTCGCCAACACACCATAGAACCCAATTACATTTGTATTGTCTGCGTCGGCCACACAGAACTGCGGCTGTTCTTTGACCAGGAAGTGTCAGTATCCTGCCTTGGATACATCACTTTCTCACAAGTGCAGCGTAACCACATTTAAAGGGTCACTGCCATAATGTGTGTACATCTCCCCATATTTTTTTACTAATGACCAGAAGTGTCGCATCTAAATCCACATGCCTCAAACCTCTATTTTCAAGATGAAAGCCATGTGTATAAATATATTGTCTAATATATTAAAATAATGTCATAAAAGTGATTTAATAAACTAAATGGAATTCTGTAAATAAGGACATCAACCCATGTGTCAGAATTGTTTTAATCTGTAATGTGTAGCTCCTCTAAAGAATCTGACTATGGTCACTTGAGAGTTATCTGCAGCCCCGACCAGAGCCCAGCCAAGAAAACTGATCAAATCTGAGCTGATGGTCCCTACTGACAGAACCTTCCTGTGGTCTGATTCCACAGTGGTTGTGAATAGCATGACACCAGTCTGTGTCATGAAGGTATAAAACCTTTGTAGTCAGCAGGATTGTAGAGATATCTGAACAAACCTCAGTCAGTGAAGGCTGGTTTGGACACAAAGAAAAGCTCAGTAGAAGATAGGAGGTAGGTAAGCCACTCAGAGATCTACCACACTGATGTCCAAATGTGCCATCCAAAGCAGTACAGCACCTGGACAAACCTGATGGACGCAACATGTCAAACAATGCAAAAATCAACTTGTCATCTAAATTCTGGTCCCACTGACGAATCAACGAATCTTCTTCCTCCCTTTTTGCATTTATTGGAGTGGCGTTAACCAGACTAATAGATTGTAAGCTGTCATAAATACAAGATATTGATAGGTGAGCCTGGTGAGAGTGAAAGTAACGCATCAAGACTAGTGCCCCCAAAAGTTCCAAAATTCTGCAGATGTTTCTTAATACATTCTCTTATTTACAAAAATCTGAAAAAGTTGTTCCTTGTTGATTTATACTTTACTGTAATTGTGTAAACAAGGTCAAAACAACCCAAATGTACAAATCTCCTATTGTGTTGATGCTTTCCAGAGTTTAAAAGGATTATGCAAAATGGATATTGTAAAATGTGATTTAATTTGTTTCCAAATGCACAGTGTACTGTGAATCACTCCATTCCAACTGTAAAGAGATTGTCCAATAGGGGAAGGAGACAGAAGGATGGCAGTTCGAGCTTCCAGTTCGAGTTTGGTGGCTCTTGCACTGTGATCTAGGCAGCATGTCATGATTCTAATACTTGAGGCCCAGTAATACGATAAGACATTTGGGAGCTCGAGTCATCCCTCTTTTTTAGATTTGCAAAGGTATTTCCTGCCAATTCTGTGAGTTGATACACTGGATACACTCATGTGAACCCCCAGTACTCCCCCAAATGAATGCATCTTAACTGTGCACTAGACCAGTACTCCAGATGTATGCATGTGCATTAGCAAAACTACAAATCAGAGGGATGATTTAAACACATGTAATTTAACTGTACAAATATAATCAAATTAGAGAAATAATATCCCGCCAGGCCACCTTGGTGGCACCTCGAACAGTTTGCAATGGGGGGGTTAGGACATACTACACCCCTTACAGGTTACATAAAATTGACAGCAACATTTCCTCCAGATGTCAGAGATGTAAAGTGAACAATGGTGATCTTATTCGCATGCTATGGAGTTGCCCAATGAGAGAAGAATTTATGAAACATGTCACTGAATTAACCTCAAGGGTAATAGGAAAACAAATTGAACAGGACCCAAAACTATGGATTCTGGGGGACACAAGCTCTATTAATGTGAACTACTACAGGAAATACTTTATTTTACTAAATTTACTCTGATGAACTGGAAATCTGAAAATTCACCATCAGTAAGACATTGGGTTAATGAGCTTGTGTCTTACTGCACACCTGAAACGATATTAAATAATGTGAGAGGGAAGCATGCAGCCTTTGGAGAAATCTGGGGCCCCTTCACAGACATTCTGCTTTCTCTGGACTTGGCTGACCGTGCTGGTGTGAGCCTTCCTGGACCGGCTTCAGATTAGCCCTCTGCAGGTTCATCTTCTATGACTTACTCACTGATGCATTTTTTGCGAGTAGTGTGTTGATTTATTCAGATATGAATGTGTTCAGATGGGTGTATGTATAAACTGTATATATAGACTGCGCAGATATATAAATGAAAGGAAACTGAGAACCATAGAAGGGAGGAGGGTGGGATGGGAAAAGTTTGTCTAATATTTCCGTTTTTGTTTTGTATTGATTTTATTTTCTTAGTTAAGTTAACTAAATTAAAAATCATCATCCTTGTACCATGTGTCTGTAAGGTTATACATTTGTGTATGTTCCTTTTGTAAAAAATGACTTTCAACGTATCAAACTGTAGATGCTTGCTATACACCATAAACATCTTGTAAGAGCTTCTGTTAATAAAAACAAATATTTAAAAACACCTGAACAGTAAAACGGTTATAATAGACCTAGTCTCTGTGAGAAACTTGTAATATTGTAATGACAGTGGGAGGAAGAGCGTATTTGTTGGGCTGAAGAGGCTCAGGCCACTTGAAAACAAATCAGACCAACAGGTGAATAAAAACAGTTCCCCATTCAGATAAAATTTCACCTGTGCATCAGTCCTTTTTCGTTGGAGTTGGACTTCGCATTGTCCGTGAGAGTTTGTTTGATCAGTCTGGTGCATTTTGTCCTTTATTGCAGTATATGGTTGTGGAGCGAAGTGTTGCTCGGCATAGCTTTGAGCCTCCTTTGGGTCGGTAAAGACACCTTCACTTTTCCATGCATTGTCATTAGTCTGAACAGGGTACACATGGCCAGGTCCATAGCTGACGTCTCATATTCCTTGTAGCATCTCTCTGACTTTGGTAAATGCGGCTCTCCTTTTGACCACTAAAAAGGGGGGGGGGGTCTGGAAAAATGTGTATTTTCAGTCCTTGGTATTCCAAGTGTTTCTTTGCTCCGGCCCTCAGCAGTATTTCCTTAGGAACATGATGGTAATGTAGCCTCAGTATAATGGGTCGCAATGAGGCTCCTGGTTCGGGGCGCTAATGACTGGTTCTATGTGTGCTGTCTATCAGTGGTTTTTCCTCCAAAGACAGCAATTCAGCTAGGAGTTAGGAGATGAAGTCTCTTCTCTCCTCTCCCCTTCTTTACCTTCAGGTATCCCCATGGTCCTGATATTGTTCCATCTAGATCAGGCTTCAAGATCCTCACATTTTACATCCAGTTGCTTTACCTCTGTTATAAAACCACTGTGGCCTTAAGTGTGGAAAGGGGGTGCATTTCTATAACTCCTTCAGGCTGGCATTGTGTGCGGCAAAGTGGTTTTTCAGTTCTGAAACAGACTTCTGAATGCTTTTATTGAAGGATGAAATCTCGTCCCTAATGGTAGCAGATATTTCAGCCATGCAGGTTTCTATGGTGGCACACAAATGTGACTTAATGGAGTTCCCCTCTGGGTTTGTTCATGGGTTCTCCCTCAATTCTGTTATCAGCATCTGGTGTTTCGTCCGGCCAATCCGAGGCTTTTAGGTTTGGTTCGATCATCTTGTTCTTTTTGCCTTTGCCTGGTTAAACCATTTGGAGGATCAAGTCTCAGTGAATTATATGATATTTAAATCAATCAGGAAGCAGTTCAAATTGACTTCATTTATCCCAAAAGTCTCAGAAATAATGGGAACAGAGGTTGGACGAGATCAGGCCTAGGCATGCCCTGACATGACGCCATTAGGAAAGCCACTGAAAAAAGGCGAGAAAATACACCAATAGAAAAATCTATGTGGGAGTGTTATAAGAAAAAAGGTGGAGACTCCTCGTAATCTCCGAGATTACAAAACCAGGAGCCTGAGAGCTCCAGTTCAGTGTGGTCCCAAGATTGGCTCGAGTTTATTGTTTCGGTCTGAGAGAACACAATAAACTCTTTTGCCACAGAGTCTTCACAACTCCAGCAAACCTTCTGAGCATCTTCGTCTGACTGATAGACTTTTGGTTGGAGGGTCCAGGTTCCTCTGGCCCATGAATATGAACTCCTGTGACCCGACAAAGTCTTACGGTCTGTACTAAAGAAGGAATCTATAAATCCAAGCTACACAGCCTCGGTTAAAGCAGATCTTAACCCCATTACCCCAAATCTCCTTCTCATGGGGAAACTAGATGCTTCTGTTCCACAGGCTGTCTATGCAGATAACATCTTGATTGGTCAGAGAGGATGGAAGCACAGTCAAATACTCGCTCATCTTCCTAACCCACTGGATGAAAGAATCTGAAAGAAGATACAATACTCAACTACCTTGAGGTCTACTGCCATTGAGAAAAGTTTCAATAATACTACTAATAATAATAATAATGTCATGTCATTGTCCGTAGCCGCTTATCCCTTTCCATGGGGTTGCGGGGTGTTGCTGCTTGTCTCAGGGCGAGGGCAGGGTACTCCCTGGATAAGTCGCCAGCTCATCACAGGGCCCTCACTGATGAGCAATGTGGGGTTCAGTATCTCGCTCAAGGACACTTCGACATGCAGCTCAGCCCTGCCCGGAGCTGGGATTTGAACCACTGACCTTCCGATCACTAGTCGGCCTGCTCTACCCGCTGAGCTACAGCCGCCCATAATAATAATGATAATAGTAATAATCATTATTATTAGGAGTAATAGTAGTAGTAGTTATAGTAGTATCTTGTGTTTTATACTATTTGGACATGTCATATTTTCATTTTAATATATATGTATAGAGAAAAATCATCCACACCCACCATCCATCCTGTTAATATATTGTAGTTCACCCCTAAAAACAATGTATTGTTGGAATGGATCCCTGGATCCAGTTTAAATGTTCACCACATCAGATGTTCTACCAAAGCCACTACACAAATGTATCTGTTTAACCAGTAGCATGAATTTTTCTGACCCAAGGATGTTTCTATCAGTATTATTTGGCAATGAGTCGCACTTTTGTTATTTTACGCCCACTTACACTCACTGCTTTGATTAAGGCTACATTTACTGATTCATATATTCATGCATTTTAATCATATAATCTTCCTGTGGTTCAAAGCATTCCACAAAGTGTCGTTTTGCAGACCTTTCACTCGCATATCACTGTCTACATCACTTTTGCCCAGTTTTCATGGAGATGGCTCAGTTTGTGATCATGTTGAGTTTATGTTAACAAGTGGCCCAGTAGCAGCTGAGAAATAGGAAGAAGAGTGATTGAAAATATGAAGAAAATAGAAGAAGCAGAGAAGTGTAACGTTTTAGATCTGTGTGGCTATCAGAAAGTTATACACACGCTCTAGTCAATTAAATTTTATTATTTATCATGACTGTGACTCATTTCATATGGTTTCTGAATGATGAGTCTGTCTCCTACTTTTCTGCTTTTCTCTGTCATGTTTGAAATGTCCTCTCTGTGTTCTGATATGCAAACACACACACACACACACACACACACACACACACACAAACATTCAAGCTCATACATCTCTACATATGTATATAGCAGTTATGAGGAAAGGAGCAGCAGAAGCGCTGGGCACCTGCAGGACTGAAAGTGAACTGATGACCGTGGCAGGATACTGTCCGCAGGCCATATGAGGCATACTGAAGCCTACACACACACATACATGGCTCGGTTAAAGGTTCTGGTGTGGAGATGGAGTGTATCGGATTATTGCGACAGGCAGTGAATAAAGATGTTTGGCTGCTGAGCCATGGCGCAGCTCCTCGAGCTAACGGCAACACACACCAGACACACTCAGCAGACTGCAGTGTTCTAATTGGAATGCCTTGGATAGACTGTGTAGAATATGCAAGCAGAATGTGGAGAATGTGTGGTATGTACAGTGACCGTGTTCATCGTTACAAAAGTCTACAATGGCGAGAAATAATATTTGAGCTGGTGATGATTATATTTATAGAAATGCTGATGGACGGACTTCCATGACATGCACTGTTCACCAGCAAAAAGAAGATGATATTGACACAGAGGTCAAGGTCTGGGCCATTGTCTTAAGAAATCCTAAAAGAAACACTCAAGTATGTAAAGACTTTTTAGTGGACCCTGAAGATAAAAGTATGAACCTTAAAAAAAGCAAGCATAAAATAACATAATATAAAGGGATTCTGTAGGTTTTATTATGCATTCATCTCTTTTTTAATAGCCATACGTGAGGGGATTGTAACATGATGTGAAAAATGAGACCTCTCTGTCTCTCTTGGTTGTGTAAAACAAGCCTGTGGACTATTTGATTAATTTCTTTAATGCTACTGGACTGTGGATTTCTTCGTGAGGGACTCGATTTAGATTTTCTGCAATAGTCCAAGAGATGCTGCCTGATGTATGTTGTCGAGTGCCTCGTCTCAGTACCTCTATCAACAGGGCGCAGCAGTAGCACACATTAATATAGAAATGGAGTCTGCTAACATAAACTTATGATGGCTTCCAGCGCAACACAGAAGTTCCACAGAGCACCATTTAGTAAACTGACCTTGGGAGGGATTGTGCATGTAAACATAGCCAAGTTTGAAAAAAGTCTTAAATTACATCAAAATATGCCACATACATCATAATAATTATCACTGGAAGGATGCATGTAAGAGACTCTACCGTTTTTCTGGGAGGATACCATTATGTTAACGATTATGCATTGTCTTCTATGATTATTTATCATTTTTTCCAAGGCTTGAGGACAGCAATTATGAAGAATTTGATGTGAGCTTATTAATGAAAGTGGGTTGTCTACCACTATGAGGCACTAAACTCAGGAACTGTCACGTTCTGTTTGTTTTTATTCTCAATATCTGCTGAGGAAGGTACTAAAACCTTAAATCTAATATCACAGCATGTAAACATGGAGCACTACAACATTCATAAGAGTCACATACTGATCATAGCTTTGTAGCATCTGGCATTCAGTGGTGCTTTGTGCCCTAATCAGTTAGAATACATTACAGGCAGGAAAAGCAAACCAACTAAATATAATTTGAATGCCGTGTTGTAGACATTGACAACAGTGCCAAGAGTGCCAAGCCATACAGAGTTTAATCCCATAAGCCAACATAGAGGAGGAGGGCTGAGGACTGAGGTTAATTGGTATTTTCTGGAAAACAAACACTTGCAGCATCACTGAGGACAAACTGCAAACTGAGGCATATGACTGTGTAATACCATCAGCAGTATAAACAACAACTAAAAGCTTGTGCCACATGGTGATAAGAGCATGATGAAATCGTGTCCTGCAGGAATTAATCACAAACCAATGTCACTTGGTTGAAAGGAACCAAGTAATGTACCAGACAAAGATTTAATAGCTGAACAACAAAGATGACTCCCAGATCCCTTACAGTGTGCTGGGGGCCAGAGTAATGCCATGCAGAGAGGTTATATTGTAACTCTCAAAATGTATTAAAACATATAGATTTATATTCTACAAAACTTTCTTGGCAGGGGCATGCCCCCAAACCCCCCCTGCTGGGCTAGGATGCATTGCCTCAGCATTTCTAATATCCTGGCTATGGTCCTGCAAGCATGATATTCTGTATGTAGCCGATCTCCTCTCCTCTTACCAGACTCTTGTGTTCTGTCTGCCCTGAGGCTTGATTCAGGATGTTAGCTACATTTTGATGAGAGCACTATTAGCACTATAAAAAGGACGTCATATTGGATTTTCTTCCTGCAGGCTGACTGTAATAAATCATACTGAATATGTACATGTCATCAAAATAACCATTGTCCTAAGAACGTATATGCTGCCTGAAATATGGTGGGCAATGGTAACATTTAAGTTTATTAAATGTAATTAAATCAATATGAGCAATGCAAACACAATTTAGACCATTGAGAACAAGACATCCATCATTCAAACCATGTGTTCCTTTTAAATCAGCAGGATGGTACAACTACAGATGCTGAGCTCTTTTCACCATTGAATACTTTGCAGCAGAGGTAAGAGATGCAAAAATACACACATTCTTCCCTGTTACAGTAAAGTAGAGGAGTGAACTACACTATTGTGACCTGCCCAATACTGGCTGCACCCAGCAGAGATGCGCATCTCTGCTGGGTGCAGCCAGTATTGGGCAGGTCAAGAGAAACAGACGGATGTTATTTAAAGAGAACCAGTTTTTCACAATGAAGCAACTTTCAGAATGTGATCGTCAATATAAATCAAAATAAAATAACTTATTTATTCTTTCTATGGTACCAAACGACCCACCGACCGGTACCGGTCCACAGCCCGATTGATTTAAACATCTCGGCTAGATAGAGCCCCAGTTTAGTCAACTAACCAACTCTAGCCGAAGAGATCTGGTTCAAATTTGCTTTTCGCTACTGCAGCTTGCAGGATGTATGATATTTCATCACAAAAGAAAAGTCTACACTGATCACAAGATCAAACCAAGGCAAATAGTGAACATAACTGCAACGTCTTGACTACAGCCCTGATTAAGACTGGCAGCAACAAGCTGAAATGTATGTGACCTGTTTGTGGCGTGTCAATCAACGTGTCAAAAAACACACATTTGTGTCATCATTTTCATAATTGGTTGATATGTAGGTAGAAATAGAGATGATATTGAGGCATCAGGGCACAGCAAAGCAGTCTCTGTGGGCTCTGGCAGGGCTTGCAAGAACATGTTTTCGTCAAACGCAACCTAGTGGCGTTCACATGCTCCTTGGAGGGTTTCATTTCCCGGCCTGGGGTGTTATTTGATTAGCTTGATTAGCTTTTATTCAGGAAAAAACATGGACACTTCAAAGAAGATGAGTTGTATTGTACTGCTTAGATCGTTTTACCAACACGATGACAGCTGTTTCCTCTAGAGTATTGCTCTATGGTAAGGAACTATAAACAGAAATATTAGAAATGTTAAAAATCATCCAGTCTGGAGATTCATGGTTTTCACTAGACATGAAGAAAAAATGTCATCTCAAAACTAACTAGTAACTAAAAAATTCAGACAAATGTAGACTTTACAGTTGACAGGGACCCAAATGCAGGAGTCAAGACAGACTGGGTGCAAACATGCAAAAATCTTTACTGGAATCAGGTTCGCTACACAGGAGACAGGAGTCAGCAGGGCAAACAAAGATAGAGAGATCAGACACAGGCAAAAAGTCAAAAATAAAAACAGGATCAAAACTAGGGATGTCCCGATCCAATCACAGGTTCGGAAATCAGGGTTGATCACGTGGTTTCAGACTTGAATGGAATTGGACGTTACATCCCAATCAGAGATCAGATATATATATGTATATCTATTCTCATTATTTGTTATCAGATCTATAATATTTCAAAACAAATGGGTGGTACTGTCTGCAGTGTGGAAATAACTGAATAAATAAAGCTGAAGTAGTCCAATGGCGACATTTAACATCTGCAATACGACCTTTTTGCAGGGGGGGTAACAAAAGAGCAGCATTTAATACTGCACATTTGATACAGCAAATAAAAAACAAACACTCAAAGAATACAACGAGTTCACTCAAGCAATACAGGCAAAGACGCCGAAGCAACAAACACTCGCAGATACTTTGAAAAGGACAGAGAAATATCCTGGAGACAGCGACATGGCCACAAATATTACAGAGAGGGTGATTAAATTAATCTCTCTGAATAACCAGCTCATCTCTGTGGTTGAGGATCAGGGTTTTCTTGTCATCTGGACTTTTTTTAATCCTCCGTATGCCCTACCATCTCTGCATGACATTACATTGACTCCAGTTTCGAGTTACAACGTGCCGGTATGTGCACTAGTTTTGTGGGTCTCATACAGTAGAGCATGTAAAACAGGCAACTGAGGAGAAGCTGAACGCGTGTGAAACAAAGAAACAACGCGTCCATGTCATTTTACATGACAATGTAAGGAATATGAAAAAAGCAGTGGATGATATGGAGGTACCAAGCATAGGCTGCGTCTCACACACTTCAGCTGCTGTACACGAGTTTCTGCTGTCACAGCGCAGCGTCACAGACTCACCTGCTAACACAAGGAAGGTGGAGGCCAATGTTGGAAAAGCATATGCAAAATAAGACAGAGCCATCTGAAAGTATTTACTCTGTTTCAACAAAATAAAAAAAACTATTAAAGAATGAAGGTACTTATTTTCTTAAAACAGCTGTATGATCCAAGAAAATATTAGTTAAGTATCGGATCAGGACTCGGTATCGGCAGATACTAAATATTAAAGGACTCGGATAAGGATAAAAAATGATTGGGACATCCCTAATCAAAACACAAGGAAGGGTATCACTAGGAGAAGTGCTGGATGATTTGAAATGGGACACAAAGACAAGTTAACTCAGAAGACAGGGAGCACGCAGAATATATACTCAAGGGAAGAGGGGGTGATGAGACACATTAGGGAGGGGGAGATAACCACAGTGGTGGGGAAACACACATGAGCAGGAAAAGATCTGAGAGGAGAGTCACACACTAAAATAAAACAGTAAACAGAAATAAGGACAAAAAAAAAAGAGTGTGAGGGAGTGAAATGCTTGCACTGTCAAGCCCGTTTTGATTATCACAATGGCACGTCAGTAGGTGGGATTTATTAGGCAGCAGGTGAACATATAGTCCTCATATTTGATGTGTTGGAAGCAGAAAAAAATGGTCCAACTTAAGGATCTCAGCAACATTGACACTGGCCAAATTGTGATGGTGAGATGGGAGAATCAGAACTGGATCATGGAGTAATGGAAGAAGGTTGCCTGGTCTGATGAATCACATTTTTTACGTGGATGGCTGGGTGCATGTGCGTCGCTTATGTTATCGCAGATGAAGCTACAGCAGCGCTACAGGACTGCTTTGAGTGCACAGACTGGCAAATGTTCAGAAATGCTGCCTCTCAGGATAACATCAATCTTGAGGAATATACAATATCTCACAAAAGTGAGTACACCCTGCACATTATTTCATCATATCTTTTCATGGGACAACACTGAAGAAATGACACGTTGATACAATGTAAATTAGTCAATATACAACTTGTATAACAGTGTAAATTTACTGCCCCCTCAAAATAACTCAACACCATTATTTTCCAGCACTGCCTTAACCCTCTTAAGCATGGAGTTCACCAGAGCTTCACAGGTTGCCACTGGAATCCTCTTCCACTCCTCCATGACGACATCACGGAGCTGGTGGATGTTAGAGACCTTGCGCTCCTCCACCTTCTGTTTGAGGCCCCACAGATGATCAGTAGGGTTTAGGTCTGGAGTTGTGCTCGGCCAGTCCATCACCTTTACCCTCAGCCTCTTTAGCAAGGCAGTGGTCATCTTGGAGGTGTGTTTGGGGTTGTTATCATGTTAGAATACTGCCCTGTGGCTCAGTTTCTGAAGGGAGGGGATCATGCTCTGCTTCAGTATGTCACAGTGCATGTTGGTGTTCATGGTTCCCTCAATGAACTGTAGCTCCTCAGTGCTGGCAGCACCCCTGTGGACCCAGACCAGGACACTCCCACCACCATGCTTGACTGTAGGCAAGACACTTGTCTTTGTACTCTTCACCTGGTTGCTGCCACACACGCTTGACTCCATCTGAACCAAATAAGTTTATGTTGGTCTCATCCTACCACAGGACATGGTTCCAGTAATCATGTCCTTAGTCTGCTTGTCTTCAGTAAACTGTTTGTGGGCTTTCTTGAGCATCATCTTTAGAAGAGGCGTCCTTCTGAGACGACAGTAAGGGTGTCACAAATTAAATTTCACATCAAAATCGACCAAAATTAAGTCACAATCTCGAACTTCGAATTAAAAACTTAGCTACTAGCTAAGCCAGTAGCTACTGCCAGCCAGACGATAGCATGGTGTTACACCATTCCTGTTCAGCTCCTGGACCGTGGTCGGGAAGCACAGGGGAGATGATTTCCTCCAGGGCTGAAGTTTGTGTTTACCTTCAGGGTGAACCACTTTCATGTGTTCAGCTGGTCAGGAAATAATATCTGGAGGAGCCGTCGCCTTTATTCACAGTCAAACTGCAGACTATACTGTACACTTTATTGTTGTCGCTACAACTGCTACTCCTTTGGCTTCTCCTTCCTCTCCCATTCATTCACTGTCCGCATGTATGCACGCTCCCTCACTCTCGCTCGCCCACTCACACCTTACACACCTTACGCACACACACTTCACACACTGCCCTATTCCTGAAAGGGGCTACGTCACTCTTACAACAATGGCAACAGCAGATGCAGGAGACCCATCAACAGAACTTGAACCCCCTCCTCTTTCACTGAAGTCGCAGGTGTGGAAGTATTTTGGATTTCCAGTGAGTTATGTTGACAATGTTTGTGAGCTCTGCGGAAACTAAATGGCAGGTTATTTTGTTTAAGTTTCCAATTGACCGAAGATATAATTTATTGTTACATTATGTTATTAATAAATGTTTTAAATTTGACAGTGTAGTGTGTTACATTGCGAACAATGGTCAGATATTATATTGCATAAAAGTCTAGTCTAAAAATGGCATAGCAACCGGTGCTTTAAAAAAAAAAAATGTAAAAATCGAGAATCGAATCGAACCGTGACCTTAGACTCGAAAATGTAATCGAATCAAGGATTTGGAGTATCGTGACACGCCTAGACGACAGCCATGCAGACCAATTTGATGCAGTGTGCGGCATACGGTCTGAGCACTGACAGGCTGACTCACCGCTTCAACCACTGCAGCAATCCTGGCAGCGCTCATACATCTATTTTCCAAAGACAACCTCTGGATATGACGCTGATCATGTGCACTCAGCGTCTTTGGTCGACCATGGCGAGGCCTGTTCTGAGTGGAACCTGTTAAACCGTTTCATGGTCTTGGCCACCGTGCTGCAGCTCAGTTTCAGGGTGTTGGCAATTTTCTTATAGCCTAGGCCATCTTTATGTAGAGCAACAATTCTTTTTTTCAGATCCTCAGAGAGTTCTTTGCCATGAGGTGCCATGTTGAACTTCCAGTGACCAGTATGAGAGAGTGTGAGAGCGATAACACCAAATTCAACACACACACTGTTCCCCATTCACACCTGAGACCTTGTAACACTAATGAGTCACATGACACTGGGGAGGGAAAATTGCTCATTTGGACACTTTCACTTGGTGGATGTACTCACTTTTATTGGCAGCAGTTCAGACATTAATGGCTGTGTTGAGTTATTTTGAGAAGACAGTGAATTTACACTGTTACACAAGCTGTACGCAGACTACTTTACATTGTAGCAAAGTGTCATTTCTTCAGTGTTGTCCCATGAAAATATATAATAAAATATTTACAAAAATGTGAGGGGTCTACTCACTTTTGTGAGATACTGTACATCTTCACTGACATCGCAGGTTAGCAAATGTGTTGATGTGAGGTGAGGGCTCTACCCAGAGCCAAAAAAGCTATCTTTTGGTCAGGTGACAAGGAAGCATACAACACTGCCCGAGCAAGACAGAAAGCTGGCATCAAGGAGGCAAAGAGGAGACATCAGCAGAGACTGGAGAGGGACCTCAACATCAACAGCACTAATGATATGTGGCAGGTGATTCAAAATGTCACAGGCCACAAAAGCAGAAGTGCCCCCTTCATGTGTGAGGCCACGCAGCAGGATGAGCTGAACACATTCTCACCTCCAGCAGACGGGCCTGTGTCAGTAACCGGAGTAGGCGGATGTGAGAAAAATCTAAACTCAAAGGTTACATCTCAGTGAGGACTGTGACTTATCCCTGTACATAAAAAGACTCCAGGCTTTGCTGCTACACTGTGCAACTGGATATTGGATTTCCAGGGATGTGTGCTCTGCCCCCTGCTGCTCACACTGTGCACAAATGTCTGCTAACCCAGGCATGGCTAACCTCTATCATTACAAACTCAACATCTGCAAAAAAACAAGGAGCTGATTGTTGAGTTTGGAAATGAAAAAAAGAGGCAAAGACACATACACCTGTCTGCAGCAGTGGAGCTGAGGTAGAGCAGGTGAATGGTTTTAGGGTCTTGGGGGGAAAAACATTTCAGATAACTTATCTTGGTCATCTCTCAAAAGCAGAGAGAAGACTGCATATCAGTGAACTTAGACTCTGGAGCCAATTTCAAGTCAACTTTTACAGAGGGGCAATAGAAAGTATCTCAACTAGAAACATCTCAGGCCACAGATTCACTGTGTTTTCTGAGGTGGTTTGTCCCTCATAGTTATCATACGCCAGTAGTTACTCATTCGCACACCACTGCTGTCGACATTCTCACTGTCACACTGACCTGTCACACCGAGCAAAATGTCCCGCCCCACCAACAACACTCTGCATTGTATAAGTGTCATCGTCACTGTATATGTTGGTAACTTAGCTGTGAACTTAGCTTGAAACAAAGTTATATTGAGGAAGCTATGCAAAGAAAATGCAAACTGAAATGGTGTGATTCATTTTCTACATATGGTAAAATTCAAAAAAATGCACCCACTCTGAGTTATTCATCTGGTAATGGAAAAAAAAACTATTTCAATACAACACTACAACGAAGAGCAGTTTTTCGGTGGAAAACAGTTTTGGGTTATTATCATGCTTTATGACCAGGCCAGGATAGTGTGGTTCCTTGAGAGATGAGCTCCTCCTCTGCCCTTAGCTGTCACTAACCTCCACCTGTTGCATTGTTTGGTCAATCAAATGTTACTAAGCCACAGAAGAAGCCAAACCTTGATCCCATGCCCTCCCAGCTCCCTCCTTTTCAACAGCTTTTGACCTAGTGTGAATCAGAGAGGGAGGGATGTCACAGCTAAGATGCCATCAGTGAAGGGGATTTGCAGGTTTTAAGTCTCTGCTCTTTGGCCTCCTCACAGTAGGACTTCCTGGGGGCATGGGGCTGCTCTGTGGCACAAAAGGTAAAGCTGCCTGCTGCAACAATGACACATTTAAGGCTTCCAAAGACATTGAACTTAGTTGGAGTGGCGACCTGAACTCGTGGTGACCAATGGGAAGTCATGCATTGAGAATGAGAGGATGTATCATGACATGGTGACACATAATATCATAGCCCAGAAATGTGACCAAGTGAGGTGACATGTGGTTTGCTTTTGTTTAACTTAATCCATGGAGGTTATGCATTTTTTCTTTCATTCTTTCTCAAGGTATAGTTCGACATTCTCCCAAATGCAAGCATTTCACTTCCCTCTGAGGGTGAGATGATACCAGGAGTGTGGGCCGCCAGATATGAACAATTTATACAGGTTTTAGTTTTGTGTTCTGCTCAGGCACCATAGCACCAATAAAGACACCTTCACTGTGATGAGACTTCAGGAAGCTGCAACTTTTCTCCAGCTAAACATAGTTCCAGCACTGCAGCTAAAGCCACCAACTGTGGATTAATAGCTAATACACTGGCTAACAGTTACATTTATTAAGTAATTGGACAGCACAAGAGGATTGAACACTGTAGAGTGTGTACAGTACAAAATGTACAATGATATGCTGCTAGAGTTAGCTAACTACAAACTTACATAGAGTTTGTAACTTGCTGTGAGACCTGACTTGCTGTGAAAGAACTGCACAAAGTGGTTAAATCTCTCATGCTACATGGTGATTTAAAGGAGCACTCTGTAATTTTGGGGCAGAAATGTTAATAAGAAGAGAAAGATCTTCATTGGCTGATTTTTTTTCTAAATAATCAAACTCTCTTTGTTTTCATGACTGAATAAACAAACTGACCTTAAAGGACAATACAGTTTATACAGTTTTAATACTGTGGCAGACCCTGACACCTTACCAGCTTCAAACAGTGTTCTGCAAAGTTGTTTCCCTCTGAGAACAGCTGGTTTATTCACTTATGGGATTATTGTATTATTACCTCATTAATATTGTTATTATTTAAGTCAGAGTTTGAATTTCTGCTACAAAACTACATAGTGCTCCTTTAACAGTGTTACAAGTAGTATATAAATCATTGTGTATCTAATACCATCTCATCTAGTAACTTGTTGGTTCAATTCAAATTCCTAAGGTGTCCTTCCACTATATCCTAAATCTGTTGAATTTGTTTGGAGATACAGCTTCTCTGTATTTCATTTATTTACCATTTCTGATGTGTGCTGGATATATATATGTGTGTGTGTGTGTGTGTGTGTGTGTGTGTGTGTGTGTGTGTGTGTGTGTGTGTATATATATATATATATATATATATATATATATATATATATATATATATATATATATATATATATATATATATATATATATATATATATATATATATATATATATATATATATATATATATATTCAAATACTGTTTGTACAGTTTTAATGCTTCGTCACCACCACAGAAAGATGGCAGATCTGACTAATTATCTGATGTGAAAAAAAGTGCAGTTAATAGTTGCTCTTTGTGTGCGTTCTTAAACAACTCTCCTAAACATGGTGTTATTAATAATGCACGGTGACACTTGAACTCTCCCTTATTATAAGGAACATTAACATTTTTTAACCCAGAAAAAGCTAGTTTCATTACTTTTTGTAACATGACCACCCCTGTCAGCAGTGTTATAGACTTTATTTTATCATGACAATTCAACTTACATTACTATAACACATTGTTCACATTAAAACAAAGTCAGCATTTTGTTAAAGTGATTCAGGTCAGTAAACCAAGTGCTGTTTTTTATACTAAGTTTATCAAAATATGTGTAATAATGACTTAAAGGTTCTGAAATTGATGCCCTACTCTTTGACCACAATGTCCCATTACATTAGTAGATCAAAGGCCCAAAAAAATGACTTAATTCCAGGGTTGGGATTAAACAAAAAATATAGAACATCTAAAGCAGTAAGCTTTAGAAGTGTCAGTAGGTGTATTTTTTAACTTGAGAGGGTTTACGGATGGTCACAGCGAAGTTAAATTTTTTTCTGACAGAACAGTGAAGTTAGCATGCTAACCAAGTAATCCTAGCATGTCCTGTCTTTATTTTCCTTGTTAAACAAAAACAGAATTGTATACCTCTTAAATTCACGTTTCTTTCCTTTACCGAACTATGACAAGTTTAATAACATTATTAGCTCATCAACTGAAAAAAAAAACATCCTTCAAACTTGACAGTTACAAAATAAAACTCACTCAGTTTTAGTTAGATTAATACTCAGTACACCAAGTAAGATGATTGTAGGCTGTGCTTGTCCTAGTGTGATGTCGAGCCTGGTTGAGCCTGTGGGGACTCCCCCAAGATCCAAGCTGCATGGCTAGCTACAGCCACAGCAACTAGAAGCTACAGACAAAGCATACAGTTAAAAAGTATAGTAAGCAGCAGTTGGTGGTTCATCTCCTTATATGTCCCTCCTACCCTCACCCCAAAAATGGCCACAACTTATATATATGACTTAATTTAACATGGCTTTAAAGATGCATGTCATTTACGATTGCCAGCTAATTACACATCATTTTAATATTCCTCTCTTGTCATAATGAAGTGATATTATTATCATCAAATCTTTATAATAGATATTCTGATTCACTTACCCATAATTGCTTAAATGGCACAGTGATAAAATAACCTTTCAGCTTCCCCATTAACTGACTGCTTTGATGACAATATCATTATTATTACTATTTTCATTCTTCTTAATATTATTGTTATTATTATTATATATTTATTTATTTATTTATGGGTGTTCACTGGTCTATATCCCCAGGATAATGACATTTGAATACCGCTGGACAGCGGTGCATTAATGGCTCCCTGTCCAATGGCAACTGAATGGAGGATAGCATCCCTGAGAAGCCTATTCTCTGCCCCCTCCCTCCCCCATCCATTCTTCAAATAACACTGTGACTGACAGCTCCCTTTCACAGGGCTGAGAGTGGCAAGGAAAAGGTTTAATTTCAAACCATTTTGTGGCATGGCATAATAATGACTCAAACCCAAGCTCACGGGCTGAGACGGGCGGACATGTCAGGCAGGGGGAGAGCAGTTATTCTGTTTTTAATGGGATTTGGATGACATTGAGCATTCAGTTTGGGTTTAAATATCAAACTAAATTTCGTCAAATTCATACATGACAACAAAAGACACATTTGAGTAGTTAGACAATTCTAACATCATTTGATCATATCATTTCAGACAATAAAAATATGAGTCAGGATTTGAAGAAGAAAATGTGTATATTCAGCAGGACACCTGTACATTCTGCCTCATTACATGTTCTGAGCAGATACACTGTAAACCCCAATCCATTCATGACACAAAATTGTAATACTTGAGATATTACATATGTAAGACAACACAAATGTTTAGGACTGTCATATCAACATTAAAACAGACATCTCTTAATGACCTTAAACAAATTTCATGTTAATTTCTTATTTATTTCTACAAAGTTAATTTGTAAAAATGCTTTAAATGGTAATGTAACCTAGCAGAGAAGGCCAATTAACAACACATACCTTGTGAAAAGCATATTATATGATTGTTTAATGAAGTAAAAAAAAAAAAAATGTTAAAATGTATTAAAAAAACAATTATGATCATATGACAGGTGGTCATATCAATGAAACTGAAATGTGTGATTAATCTGCATAACAAAAACAATCACTACAACAACAGTTGCGCTGTGTATTAATTTTATTAGTTGTTTGAACTTACAAATTGGTATAAAACACATCTACCCCTTTATTTTTTACATTTATTTGAAAACCAGTCATAGTTAAAAAATAAATAAATAAATTTTAAAAAGGTGATAAATGTGTGCTCACTCTACATAACAAAAACACATCATTACAAGAGCTGCAGAGCTATGCTGGACACAAAAACATATTGCTGTGATACAACTGACGTGTTTTTACTAAGTAATTATTTTTAAGTACGCGTAATGTAAAGAAATTTAATTAAAGCAACGTTAAATTCAAAGGTTGGTCACAACTTCCATCTGTGTTACTTAAAATTGTGATTTGTGTTATATGTTTACATCAATGCAACTTAAATACCTAAAGCCAGAATGGCATATATTGTTCAGCATCTGGTTGAAAATTTGTCTTAAACTGACAGAAATGATCATACAGACACGGACAGGCAGACTGGCAATCAGGAATCTTGAAGAAAGATAAAAACTATTACCAACCTAAACAGTAGCGGAGACATTTTAAATAATAAACCATAATTCAAGCAAATGCTGTATATTATAGGGGTAAATGTTTGGGTCCATAAGCCCAAGAAAATGGTTTAAATGTGTTCTTAATCACCATAAATGTGTCTTGGTGCACAATTATTAGTGTTGCTGTTCTTGACACTAATTTGTCGAATGTTCCTAATTGCTAAAATTGCCGTTATGGTAAAAGACATTTTAGCGGCATGACTGAAGTGATCTGCACTGTTACTGATGTGTGAAATGAAAATGTTAAATGAATAATTTGCGTGAGGTCATCTGTGTGTCTGATATCTCGTCACAGGGTTTTCTAGATGATGTGGAATCGACCTGGACTGCTGTCACATTCCCTGCTTAGTAATTATCCCAGTCTACCCCTCCAGACAAGGGTCATGTGAATAAATGATTATGTGTCTTCATTATTGTATATTGGACTTGATAAAAATTAACTATTTAAAGTAGTGACAAGTAGCTTCAGCTTAGCCAGCTGAAACTCGAAAATGCTACTTAATGAGAAGCATCTATGATAACTATGATAATGATGAAATCTATGTAATAATAAGAATTCCTGAAAAGGGTTGTTTTCCATTCATGAATTTTCAACTTTTAACTAATTAGCCAATATGTATACATTTTGCTGGCAACACTAGCTTACCTTCCAAAGTTTTTATTTCATTTTTTCTATCTTCAATTTCAGAATACATACACTCTTTGCTGAACTGAAATATTTATAACAGAATGAAATTAACAAGCTGAAATATAAAAATAGAAGATAGTTCGAGATAAAATGATTTCAAATGCAACATTGAATTTGATCGTTCATTGTTGACATTTTTGTCAAGTGTAACTAAATAAACTTGATGATTTTGAGTAAAGATGACTTTATATGCTATATTTGGAGATCGAAGAGATCGATTTGGCAGATCAACTGAAAATTAATCACCAATCATTTATATAGTGGTTTAAGTGTTGACATTTAAATATGTCAACATGGGCTCTAGGAAATTGTTATGGGCAATTTGTACAATTTTCTGAGAGCTGTGTAGACCAAAGGCTTTATTAATTAAGTGAGACTGGAGTTTTCCCATCAGTGGATGATAAAATGATCAGCCACACAAATATCCATATGTGCAATAGGCAATGCTATATCTAATCACTGATTACACTTCATGACTGAAATGTTGCAACTGGTGTCAAAGTCATCACAAACTGACTTTGATTGATAGGTGAACCTCATCGTCATTGGCCTGCGTGACCTACATCCCTCAGTGCTCGGCCTCCAACCTTTGGCCCTGTGCTGTAGCACATTCTGTTGACTTGCCAACTTCCTTCCTCTTCAGCACAACAGTGTTGTCAAGCTCAAGGGATCTTCTGCTGAATTAATTGGTCAAAGAGTTGGGTTGACCTTAAAGACAGAAGGATTAGTAATTGGTCCGATTTATCTTTACTGTGAAAAAGTTATTTGTTCAGCAGAGGAATAGGCAGAAAACAGAACGCAAAGGAAGGATTTGGTGGCAACAGATGGCAAAGGGACCCTTTGTCACTTTGTGACATCTCTTGGTGTGTGTGTGTGTGTGTGTGTGTGTGTGTGTGTGTGTGTGTGTGTGTGTGTGTGTGTGTGTGTGTGTGTGTGTGTGTGTGTGTGAAGCCTTGGCCTAGAAGGGAACACAGCCAATTCTGAAATGAGACACAAAGGGTCAGGGAATAATTTATCTACATTGTTACAAAATCATGCTCCAAAATGCCCTCCCACCCTCCCCTCTTCCGGTCTTCTGTACCCCCCCCCCACTCACATCCTGCCACCTTTTGACCAGGGAAGACAAGGAAGATTTCCTCCTTTGATCAGTAGAGGATGGAGGGGGATGAATAGGCCACAAAGAAGCAGCAGGAGCAGTGCGAGGGCTGGGAAGATGAACTGTTTACCCTGCACTTGGCTTCTGTTGAGGCCTCCTGCTTCTCCTGTTTCCTCTAGCAAGCCCACCATTTCGAGGAAACCCACCCTCCAGAGCATTACCCCCGTCAAAGAACCCCAGCTGGGGATAGTGGGAACAAGGTACCGCACCTGTCTTGGTCAGTCTAGACATCGCTGCCTTGCTGCCCACCAAGTTAGCAGAAGAAATGTTGGATGGTGGAGATTGGATGGAGGGGTAAGGAGGGTATGCATGCAGGTTAAAAGTCAGTGTTGGAGGGTTAGGATTTTAGTGAGGATAGTGAAAACACAGCAGAAACAAGAGGTCACCCTGCTGACCCACATGGAGCCTGTGGAGTAAAACAGCTGACAGCAGGGCAACCCAGACCCCGAGGAGGACTGTCGACATCAGAGTGGCCTGTGAAGTTTTGTGGGGGGGGGGGGGGCTCAACGTCAGCTAACTGTTGTTTGGTTGGTGTCCATGACAGACACTAGTGCCATCTTACTTTTTAGATTTTGAGGTTAGGTTTATTTATCCATGTGTATATTTCCATCTTGGCCTATGCGTGTTTCCCCAGCTTTCAAAAGCATGCATTTGAGCTGGTATAGTAAACTGTGGTAAAATCAGAGGAACGCAATATGAACAAAAGATGAAGACCAGACTGAGCCCAGGACATTGTGACACTCACAGGACAAAACAGCTTTCTTCTCCTGTCTTCCTCCTCTCTCTCAGTTGTATGGGCAGGTACCTCTCGCCCACTCAGAGGCACATATCAGAGAGCTCCTGAGGAGGGTGTGCAAAACCATGAACAGCTATGCCCTACACGTGGATCCCGATAGGCAGCTCAGATAGCGCTGAGCTTTACTTCCAGCAGCAGCAGGGCCACAGAGGACTTCACTGACGTTAAAACCTCCACCATGGTGAGACAGAGGCAGCTAACATCCTGAAATCACAGTGAGTGCAAAAGTACATTATCAGACTGGAATATACCTTATTTGTGACAACTGTAGAGTAAGTGAGAATGTTGGGTACACACACACACACACACACACACACACACACACACACACACACACACACACACACACACACACACACACACACACACACACACGTGCGCGTACACACACACAAACACACACACACACACAGACACACACACAAAAATATATATATAAACCAGCCTTTCTTATAACACCAGAAGCTTAGCTCGATGGATGACTTAAATGTCCCAGGTTCTACTGCAGTCCATTTCATTTGAGCAACAGCTACATTTTTTTTAAGCGCAAAATTATTGTATAGTTATTTGTCAAAAATGATCAGTCATTGTTTGGAAAGATCATAAAAATACCAAAACACACTGGAGCGGCACTTCAATAACGCCCAGATGGAACTGTTGACTGGAGCACGGTTTTGTGCAGTTTATGCAGCAAGGAATTTTTTTATTCCATCGGAGTTCTACAAGCTTAAAATATCACCTCCTTTTAAAGTTCAGAATGTCCATTTATTCACTGATTCACTCATCTACCAAAATACATTTGCACAGAAATATTTTTAAATGCTTGGGGCAGATATTGGCATATTTGATAAATTACAATTCATTAATCACGATCAATTAATGAATCGCAAAGCTTGTAAAGAATTACATACATTTTTCTAATTGCTTAGCAGCACTAATATGTGTGTGTGTGTGTGTGTGTGTGTGTGTGTGTGTGTGTGTGTGTGTGTGCGTGCGTGCGTGCGTGTGCGTGTGTGTGTGCATAAATATATCTTTGCTGGATTTGCTGTCATTGACTGATCTACTAATACCTAATTTCCATGCTGTCTCTAAATATATTATTTTCTTTTTCGGACATGCCACCACCGAAATCATATGGGTGCATTTGGTGTCTGGGGTTAAGTGCTGCTGGCTTGCATCCTTAGGGGATGTATGGACAATATACACACATTAACTAATATGTCATTTACATTGTAGGCAACATGGAGGAACTGCCCTGCGAGTCCACATGACTGAAATGTTTGGATTTTCTGGGTTTTTTTCCATGTATTTGATCTGTTATTATATTGAAATTTGTTGTGTCTGAGACTTTCAATTAAATACATTTTTGGTTTGTTTATGAGATCATTCAGTTCTGTTTAGAATTTGTTTAATTCTTATTGAATATTGGGTTGGGGTTGGCTGCATGTGTTATCCAGCTCTTTTTTTTCTATATGATGTTTCAGTTCTGTGTCCTTTTTCTTGTTATAAGGTCAGTATGAAATTATCTTGCCCTTTCAAGAAATATAATAGATAATATGCTAATTTTCAGGCTCATAATTTTATTAGGGGGTCCTTGAATAGGTTTACACACTTTAATTTTCAAAAAACACATTGTTTTTCTCATATGGTGCAATATTGCAGCCTCCCTTTTCACTTTGTGTCTTGAATGCTCTGTTTTAGCAATGGAGTGGGACATCTCCTCTCTGATCAACCTTTGGTGAGAGCTGCACATGTACATTACTTAATATGCAGGAAGTAGCCAATCAGAAGCAGAGTAGGGGGAGTCATGCCAAGCAAGGTAGTGTGATCCACAATAACACTGCTACAGCAGTAGCAACTGTATGTCTGCTGACTGTCTTGAACATTTTATAATAGACACATAAAAATATATATGTATATAAAGTCTGTTACATAGTGATGCAATTAGGTTATAGAAATAAAGGCCTGGTGTTCAAAACCAGGTGTTACTGGCAGTGCAGGAGCAGCGTCTCAGTGGGAGACAGTGACTCCTCCCTCTGGTGTGGACCTTTTACATGCACATAAATGCTATATAACACAAATGAATAAGGGGCAGTATTTGTCCCCTTCTCATATCTAGTTTGAACTCATCATTTTTTATTAATTTTGCATAATGTGTTTTTCATTTATTTCAATTTGATATGATCAGGCCAGCATATATACAGTGTGATACTGTAGTGTTTTGAATGTTTTCTGTAGATTCTTCAATACTCATAATACATTTTTTACTTTTGTTTGTATTGCTTATTCTTTTACTATTATCATCGTTCATTACAATACCACTGTTCTTTTGCTGCTGTGATGAAGAAATTTCCCCGTTTGCCTGACAAATAAAGGAAATTCTGATTCTGATTCTCTGACATGCATCACAGTGCCATCTGCCCTCCTTTTGGAAGAAAGTAAAGAACAGTTGTGTACAAAACTAATGATTTTATATTGTCACATAGCAGAAACATGGACTACAGAGAAAAACATGTTCAGCCACATATTTTTCACAGGCCACATGGTTTACTTTTATAAGTATTACAAGTGAGACCTTCAGAATCTTCACTGTCACTTTGTCCCATCCTTGATACAGCAGGACCTTCCAGCTCTTAGGGCCTGCTCATTTCTTCATGGGGGTTGAAGCCAGAGCTGCTCCTAGGAACAAGAATTGAGTTATTCATGAGTTATTAACTGCAGCAATGACATCGATTGATATTGAGTACACTTAGACACACAGTCATCTGTTATAAATGATGCCAACTAATAACCAACAGCAGAGCAAGAATATGAGAAATTCGATCATACTGCAGAACCTCCGTCAAAATAAGACTGCAATGTTTTAATCATCACATGTGGCATAGCAACACAACAGTGGTGAGATGCCATTTGGAAAAAATTTTTGTCACAGTTTGTGTTGCTCCAGCTAGGCCTACCAAGCCATGGCTATCTCTGCAGTGCAATACATAGGCATTTTCTAGATGCCAGAACTGTTGTTTCTTCACCGTCTGTTGATAGGACTTTTTTTTTCGTTTTTCTTTTTTTTTTTTTTTTTGTTATGTTTTACAACAAAATTATTTCCAGATCTTTCAAATCTCAGAAATTGTACGTTGGACTAGGGTTAGGAGAGTAATTTATGTCCATAGTCTAGCCCAAAAGTAAGTGCTGGAGTCTTTGTCTCTCGGCAGAGACATGTTAAATCTTCATCTAGTGGTTGTTTATTGATGGGATTTTAATAGTTAATGAAAGAAGGATGTGTCATCTTTATTAGGCCCATATAGATTAACAATTGTGAGGCTGTTATTGTGGACAGAGATATTATCAATGATGAATCATTCTTTTGGGGTCAGAGATTGCTGTTTCATGGGAAAATTGAATTTTATATGGTATACAGTATTTTGACTGGCATCCAGACCAGATTGATGTGAGTGTGTAACCTCAGGAAAGAATGAATTTTAGCTGAGTGACATAGTACCCTGCCCTCAGTACCTCAGTCAACTTTCCTGTTTACCATTAAGCTGTTAAATGAATATTTTAATTTGTGTTTGGTTGGTTTATATTGAAAAAAACATGAGTCAAGAAGTTGGTTAAAAGATATTGCTAGGGGGCTTCTAAAAGAGACATTTGAAACCCTGACTATGTGGGAGGTGTTCCATTTATTCCAGTCCCAAACATTACAGTCACATTACTATGCCCAGTCACATTATTATGATGCCAAGATCAGCACTGACACATCATAATGTTTACAGTCACATCTTCAGTTAGCCGGTGTTTGCAAAATGCTAGTTAAAGCAGTAGTCTGTAACTATTTGTGTGATTTATTTGCTAAAATTGTCATTATGATATGACAGTAGAATAAGATACAGGTCACCTGTGTAAAAATCCACTGTCTGTGGCTCCACCCAGTGGCTGTAAATTGATTTGCAAGAATACACCACTCCTGGGTCAATACAACCAATGAGAGCTAAGGGGAGATACGTACAAGCCCAAACTGTAAACAATGGCAGAGAACAGACAACAACAACAGAGGTGAAAAATGCCCCACCATTGCCCACGTCAAAGAGAAGAAATAAGAAGGCTGGCGAAGAAAAGCAGTGTACAAAGAAGGAATTGAACCGAGCCAGAGAGAAAACAAGGACAAATATCGGAGCTTCATTTCAGAGTTGGGGGAGCTGCAGGATTTGTAAGGACATTCTGCTGGACAAGTAAGGACTGCTGCTTGATATAAGTTTCATTCTATGTTTTAACCACAAGGCTATTACAGTAATGCTCGCAATAGTGCATAGGGCCGTATGATGTTGCAGTCGAGTTATGTAGCTTGTTAGCTTGTATGATAACTCTGGTGTTTATCTTTGTGTTTATGACCACTGACATTTGTCTTTCAAGTGACCAAGCAGTTATGATGTTAATTTGTGCTCAGTACGCTCTGAGGTGGTTGAATTGGTTTAGAGCAGTGGTCCTCAACAGGCGGCCCCCGGGCTGCATCTGGCCCACTGGCCTCCTATTTGTGGCCCCCGAACTATCATTCCTTCACCATGTGTTTTGGATGGGTCAGCACATCTATACCGGGACTTGTCTCCATGTCAACAATACACAGACAGCTGGGTCGATTACTCAGTGCTGCAAGCACAATTTTTAACTTTCACTTTTGTCTTTGGAGCAGTTCGCATAGTGACATTTTGCCTGCTTTAGGGGCCAAGATTGCATGAAAATGGCGTGTTCCAACTTCACTGCTAAAAGAAAAGTGGACAGTGAAAATTGGCAATTCAAGAGGAATGGACTGAAAAATTTGCATTCATTCTGCCTCCAACCAGCACAAGACCCATGTGCTTTATATGCCAGGAGACTATAGCTGTGATGAAGATTTCCAATTTGAAACAGCATTATGAGACGAAGCATAGGAATTTTGAAGCGACATTTCCTCAGTATTCAAAGGTAAGAACAACACAAATAAAGGCACTGAAATCGTCCTATCAAGCTGCAAGCAGGATTCTTGTCACATCTATAACACAACAATAAAAAGCAACAGAGTGCTCACTTAGAGTAGTGTGGGTTTTGGGTAGGCACAAGAAGCCATTCTCTGATACAGAAATAATAAAATAATGTATGACTGAAGTGATGGACACAATGTTTGAAGGCAAACAAAAAGAGGAAATATACAGCTATGTATTTTAATTTATGTCAAAATGGAAATGGACATTTTATTTTAGTTCCTATTTTTGTTGTTGTTTTGAAGGAAAAGGACATTTTGTTTTGAATATTACAGTATTATTGCATGTGTCCTGACCAACCTCAACACATGGACCTTTGAGTCATTGAAAAAAAATGTTGTGGCCCTTAAGATTTGTATTTGAGTACCCCTGGTTTAGAGAAATAACGTTACTCATGCTTCAGAAAGGCAGCATGGCAAACATTTGCAGCAAGTAATGATTAAGTGGTAACTTCGCCTACAGCGATGTGAGGAATATTGTTTGTTACTCGGGATAGCAACAGTGATCTGCATGAGGCACTCGTCATTGTAATTTAATTATATTGGCTTTGAAGGCAGGGCTGCAGCGCAGCAGAGAGGAAGAAGGAGGGACCTGGGAGATGTGCTTATTCAAATATTCTAGGTCCAGTTTTTTTCTCAAAACTCCAGCAACTGCAGCTTTAACTGGCTAGTGTACATATAACCGTGGTACCATGGTACACCTTAGTGCTACTTAATTATGCTTGTGCTTGCTGTCCACCTCTTGAAGCTATTTTGCTTGGCTACCAGATATCTACTAAACACTGCTGCAACCGGCTAAACAAGACTGACGTCGCCATGTTTCTCATTGTCAAGCTTGTCCAACCTAGCAACAGTAACTAAGGAGGTCGGGACTTAGGATCAGGCCAGTTCTGGCAGGATGTTGCTTCCAAGCTGACAGTGCTCATTTCAGAGACAATAAGTGTGACCATTCAAGCTTTGATTTTAAATGATATCTCTAAGCTCCCTAAATATCAGAAGCACATAGTGTTGGCAGGTCTAGCAGCTGCTAAGAAAATGATTGCAGTGAGTTGGAAACCCTCTGAAAATTCAAATTTTCAAGCAATGGGTTCTAATTTTCCTTGAGGTTATGCAGCTATCAACACCTTGTAAAACTGGGGCCAAAGAGGTGAATCTGAATACATGGCTCATTGCAGCTGAAACACTGAAGGATCATTTGTGAATCATTTATCTACCAGGACGTATTACTGCCTGGTATGTAAACCATCCAAAGTCAATGTGCTCATCCTTGATTCTACACCAACAGTCCTACAGGTCCCGGGGATGAGTCTTTTTTCACTGCTTTTTTATTCTTTTGTGTTGTATTTTAATATAAAAATGTTTGGCCAAAAACAGATCACAGGTAATGTTTTGCTTTTACATATTGCATTATTGAGCAGTTCAGGTTTAAAAAAGGACTACATGCTGAAATGAATTCAGCAGAATATATTGAATATCAAGTTCGCAGTGAATTATTGGGGTTGTGGTTTAGCAATGTGACCATCAAGTGTCAAAATGGCTGCACAGTTTGGCAAAGAGAGGGGAAACATGGTCACCATGCAAATGGCATGTCCACCATTGTGCTAGTGTGTGTGTGTGTGTGTGTGTGTGTGTGTGTGTGTGTGTGTGTGTGTGTGTGTGTGTGTGTGTGTTGTGTATGCATGACTGAGCAGCTTGAGCTTTGATTCCCCCAGGCCAAGTCTTTCTTCCTCAGTTGTGTTTGTATCTCAGTGTAAAACCAAGGTGGAAGAGGCGAGGGATGAAATCATGAAATCTATGCCAAAGTAAATCATTTTTATCTATTATTTATCAATTTAGCTCTCAATCTCATAAAACTTTGGACAAAGGTAAAATATGGTGGAAATGCATTTATTTAATGGGTTTCGGCCATGGGCAAGGCAAAATGGTTGTTGCATGTTTAGAGGTTGTCTCCACACAGTAGGTACATCACAATCCACTAATTTACCTATTTAGATCTTAAGTCGGTAATACAAACTTGGAAATACGGACTGCTGACTTGCAATGGAACAAAGTACTTTAAAGGATGGGAGACAATGAGACACAGACCAAACTTTTCAGTGTTTGATGAGAGTCCAAGCCGGCCATATGCCAATATTCATAGTCATAGCACCACCTACAAGAAAAGGAAATGAAATGTTTCACCTACACCTCGCAGGTTGAACAGACTCATCCCAAATTTGATCAGAAGGTCCTTTAAGTCTTTGCTGATGGAGCATACGCTGTGGCAGTTGCAGAGGCAGCTTGCTTGATCAGATTCCCAGCTTGAAGACATCTGATGAGATTCAAAATTGCGTATGGCAAATGGTCTTTTTTAGAGGGCTGTCACTCCATACAAAAAATAAATAAATGTCTGTCATCAAATATTACTAGTAATGGACATGCACATCATATAGATAAATACTGAGTGTGTCGATCTTTGTTTAGATTGATTAAATAGTTTGTAAGCAGTGAAAATAAAAATATCCTTCTGTGATTAAGGGTGTCACGATTTCAAAATCGACTGAAATTAAGTCACAAGCTCGATCTTTGAGTTAAAAAATGGAATCGTCGATGCTGTCACATCCCTATGTCACGTCCGGTCGGCTTGCCAAGCAGAAAAAAAACACACGTGTGTTGAAGTGCTGCGCGAGTCAACCTCCTCTAACTTAGCTAATAGCTGGTCAGGAAGCACAGGGGGGATGATTTCCTCCAGGGCTGAAGTTTGTGTTTACCTTCAGGGTGAACCCCTTTCATGTGTTCAGCTGGTTGGGAAATAATACCAGGGAGCTTTGCTGTATCTGGAGGAGCCGTCGCCTTTATTTACAGCCAAACTACAGACCATACTGTACACTTTGTTGCTGTCACTACTACTGCTACTCATTTGGCTTCTCCTTGCTCTCCCATTCATTCACTTGTTTCTGCATGTACACACACTCCCTCACTCTCACTCGCCCACTCACACCTTACACACCTTACACACACACACCTCACGCACTGCCCTATTCCTGAAAGGGGCTACGTCACTCTTACAACAGTGGCAACAGCAGATGCAGGAGACCCATCAACAGAACTTGAACCCCCTCCTCTTTCACTGAACTCACAGGTGTTGAAGTATTTTGGATTTCCAGTGAGTTATGTTGACAACAAAAAGAAAACACAGTTTCCAAACTCTGCAGAAACTAGATGGCAGATGGTTTCCAATTGACTGAAGATTTAAGTTATCATTACATTATGTTGTTAATAAATGTTTTGAATTTGACAATGTAGTGTTACATTGCCAACAAAGGTCAGATTTTATATTGCACAAAAGTCTAGTCAAAAAATGGCATAGCAACCTGTGCTTTAAAAAAAATAAATGTAAAAATCGAGAATCGAATCGAACCCTGACTTTAGAATTGAAAATGTAATCAAATGGAGGATTTAGAGAATCGTGACAAAACTAGCTGTGATTATTACTGTTTGACATTTTTAATTTCATTTGATTTTTTAATAAATTTCACCAAACTGCTTGACAATACAACAGAAACTAGCAAAATGGTGTGTGACTTTCAGAATGTATCACAAGGAAGTCCTGTGAACTTTCCTAATCATCACTGTGTTATCTCATTCAGCGATAGATAGTTACTCAACTAACTAACTCACTCACTAACTGCTGATATTGATTTACATGAAAGTCTTTGAGATTATTACTGTAATGTACAAAACCAAGGGGCAGATTGAGCTGAGGTGGAGCAGATATCAGTTTGAGGTTCCTTGGAATCAACATCACAGAGAAACTGCCTTGATCTTCACACATTTCCACAAAAAGGAAAAAGGAAAAATGTTACAAAGAAACAGAGGAAAGGAAAAGGAAAAGATTTTCAATCACGTTTTAAGGCAAACATCATATGAAGAGACAATACCCACATGAATAATTAAACTTAGTAGTAGCAGTAGTAATTCTGATAATAATGGATAAAATAATAATCAAAATAAAATTGATAATAATAATAATAATAATAATAATAATAATAATAATAATAATAATAATAATAATAATAATAATAATAATAATAATATAGAACTTAAAATAATGAACCTAACAACATGTATATCAAAATGTTTTATGTTGATTTCAGCTCTTCATTCAGACTCTTACCCATGAAATTAGGTGCAGAGTGGTGAGAGCAATCTACTGCTTAAAGTGGCAATCCCAATGATTTCCAGAAGCAGTAATTGCGGGTTTATTTTTGGACCTCACTGGTTCCCGGAGATCCGGTGTTGCCTGTGTGATCTCAGTCAGTTGGCAGTTGGCAGCTTTGTCTCGCCTTCATAATAAACTACATGGAAGCATCTTCTGAGACAGTAATTATAACACTTGCTATCCACTGAATACAAAATGGTTGCTACAAAAGTAAAGTTATGTACATACATGGGGTTGGGTGATGTCTGCTGAATGTTTACAGTGAAACATAGTGATGGACGATGGTATCGTTGTTTATGAATCTGAGGCAGAGTGTCCCCTCAACTGTCTCACCCTGCAGAAGAAACTATCTCCCGTTACCACCGACATACATGCCTGCTCCAGGTTTAAAAGCATCTTCGTCTACACACCACATGACCGTAACTGAGCTTTGTTCTGCCTCATATGCATAAAACAGCGATCCATAACTGAGAGAAACAGTGGCCTGCAGGAAGAGAAACACTTTTCATTTCCTCTCCCCATATATCACAAATAACAACAGCTCTTGCCCTACAGAAATTCTAAGAGGACATGATTATGCTGTGTGGTGGGGAGCCTTCTAAATCACAATAGTACGATGGTCAGGGATTAGTGATCCAAGGCCGTCAGCCATTGGCCCAAAACTAGTAGATACTCATTCATTGTCTAACATTAGGCTGTGATATTTTACAGAAAGGTTTCCACCAAGTGTATATCTTTGGTATTACAGAAACCAGGAGCAGATTGATGATTTTAGGACAAGGAAGTGAAGACACACACCCGTGTCTACATCAGTGGGGCTGAGGTTCCTTAGAATCAACATCACAGAGAAACTGCCTTGATCTTCACACATTGCCACTCTGTTTTCCGTTCCGTTTTCTTTCCGCTTATCTGTGAGGGTCGCAGGATGTTGCTGCTTTTTTCACCCCAAGGGGTTCAGTCCAGTTCACTCGACGGGCGCCCTGGATGAGTCACCTGCTCATCGCAGGACCCTTACTGATGGCAGCGGCTGCCACACAAGGTGCCAACTGCACATCATGAGTTTGATACTTCAACATGTAGCTCAGTCCTGCCCCAGGGGGAGCCGGGATTCGAATCAGCGACCTTCTGATCATCAGTCCACCAGCTCTACCCACTGAGCTACAGCTACAGCCACTATTTTTTTTTTTTTTTTTTTTTTTTTTTTCAAAAAATAATGTGTTTGCCGGACAACAAGAGGGAGAGAGATTGGTCGGATGCATTGGTTATTTAATACTGTGATGTATATTGTATTGTAGACTATTTATCATGATGATATTGTGTAATGGGTTGTTTTCATTTATAAATCCCTACTTGCTGCGTGAACCATGCAAGCTTGATTTCTTTTTTAAGAAAAGGGAAAAGGGAAAGAAAGAGAAAACACTCACTTCTTAAGAAGGACACCAAGAAGTTAGACACTTACTGAAGATAAAATCCCATGCCGAGTTCTCATCAGTTCTGACTGGAAACTTGCATGGTTCATGCAGCAAGTATATGATCAGCATTTGTCTGATGTTAATGGGTTTATGTGTTGTTTTCTTGCAGTCTTGTTGTTTTCCTGCTGGTTGCTCCACCACGAGAAACACACACTTGCAGGAAGTAGCAGGTTCGGAGGATGAGGGACCCTGACAGGAGCAGCAGAAGACCAGGAGAGAGGCCAAAGAGGTCGGTGCTCAAACACTGCCGAACGCAAACTATGTCAGAGTTGATTAATAGTTTCAGTCAAGATCAGAGAACGCAACAAACAAAGCCAACCAATCAGAGGCAGAGTAGGGTGGGTCAGGTAGGACCCGTAATCTGTCTTCTTGAGCCGTATGAAAGCACTCACTGCTGTTCAGAAGGAGAAAGAGCAGAATTCATTTATCACTTGTTTGTTATTTTGCTCATAAAGCTTAACAAACTTTGTGACATGTTGGTAGATATCGTCATAATCCCATGATGGCATCATAAAAACTGTGTATTGCGATATCCTGAAATTCAAAGTATCATTAAAGGTCCCATATTATACTGTTTTTCATCAATTTCACACAGCTGTCAGAGGTCCAGCAACACTGTATTCGAAATGTATTGCCCCAAACCCATCCATGGTCCTGAATTTCAGCTGTCTAAAAGTCACTCAGGTGAGCTCTACTGAGAGCAGACTGTTGCTGTGCCTGCATCTTTAGATGCTAATGAGCAACGTCTGTTAACGCCCGCCTTGCCTGCTACACGCCCCTCTCAGGGAGAGGATGCTGCTACTAGCGGTAGCATACGCTAATGTTTTACGGTGGATGTATCGCTATGGCTCGCCGAGATGCTGACGTTCAACCATACCAGTTTGACCCAGAATCGGACCAAGAAGGAGAGGGTCTCCAACTCAGTCTCCAAACTCTTGGACACTGTTCACTTCGTCTCTGTCTCCAGTCTGCATGTTTCCAGACTTTTTACTGTGACAACCAAGCTCCCTCGTAATATTATTAACATTAAACTCGCTTCACACGCCATTGCATAGCGGACCACAGCGGAGCTAACTAGTTAGCCAATTTCCAGCTGACTTCACCATACGCGTAGGCAACTGTAAATACTATCAAACCGCGGCAACACTTACCTGTGGCTCGGGTGCAGTTGCTGGGTCCGCTATGGTTGGGACTGATCTTTTGACGAGGGTCAGTGTCGAGGCAAAGCCAGCTCTGTACTGACCCTCGTTACTGAAGCAGTCTAATGTGAAGTGGTTAGCACACACACACAAGCTAACACAAACTGCAGCCAGCACGCTGTCATTAAAAATGAAATGCAGCCACTGTCTCTTCTGTTGTTCTGTAGCTGGGACAGAATATAGGCGCTGATGTTGATTTATACAACCAACAACAGAGTCATTTGCATGTCTAGCTCTGAGCGACGACATTGTGAAACACTGCTATCTTACTGCAGGTCACACCGAACTTCACCTCGGGGATGGACGCCCCCCCTCTTGGATATCTCCGATCACCGCGTAGAGGAGGCCTATGATAGTGACTCCTTTCAGTACGTAACAAAGGGAACTGAATCTGAACAGCCTGTAGGAGCACCGTGTTACCAGTGGGTGGGCTGCAGAGACCATGCAGGACTTGTTTGCTTTCCTCATTCTGGGAGTTGGCAGGGTCAGGGAGGACCAGTTTATTTATGAAGAGACCAGAGAAAATGTGTTTTTCATAATATGGGACCTTTAAATCCACAGCAGCAAGTGATTAAAGTTAACTAGAACATTAAAGCTACACAACTACCAAACATCAGTGATATCAGTGAGGTGAGATGTCTGCACAGAGCCCAGAGGGTATGAAAAGACAACACCCACGACAGCCACAGTCTGTTCACCTGCTGCCATCTGACAATAGATACAGAAGTATCCACTGCCATACCACCAGACTACAGAGAAGCTTCACTCCTCAAGCTGAGACTACTTATCTCATCCTCTGCACTACACCATACCAAATAGTTTTAGTATTGTGTGCAGTACATACATATATACAGTCGTGGTCAAACATTTCCATCCACTTGTAAAGAACATGTACATCATGTCAGTCTTTATCTAATGATTACAGCTCTCATGTTTCTGAGATGAATGAGCGAACACAAATTATGTCACAAAACATTCATGTTTGTTTCCATAATTAATTTATTATATGTCCTCTGAAAATCAAAAATATACATACTGCAATTTGAACAATCACTTCTGGTGATTACAGAAAGTTGTGTGAATCTAATGTTCTTTGTAACATGGTCTCTTAACTTGTTCTGAGCGATTCTGATTGATACCAGCTGCTGACTTTTCTGGGCCCGTTTTAATAGGACCTGTTTGAGCTCAGCACTGATCTGAAAATAATGTGATGGGCTCCATTATTGATTTGAACAAGTCAGGAAAGTCACCTTGAGCCATTTCAAAGCAGTTACAGGTCCCAAGATCAACTGTTCAAACAGCTGTCTGTCATTATCAAGTGCATGGCTTCTGAGAGAAAACTGGTCAGGGTGGTCAAAAGTCGAAAACCACCAAAAGGCAAGTCTGCAATGAATAAGAAGCTGTTGGAAGACAGGTGTCAGTGTCCACAGTCAGGTGTGTTTCACATCATCATGAGCTGAGAGGCAGCCCTGCTAGAATGAAGCTCTTGGTCCAGACGCAGAACCTTAAAGCTCCACCGAATTTTGCTGCTGATCACATGGACAAAGAAAAAACCTTCTGGAGGAAAACTCTGTGGTCACTTGAAACAAACTGAGTTGTTTGACCTCATTGAGCATCAATATGTTTGGAGGACAGATGGTGAGGCCTTAACACCAAGAACACCACACCCACTGTCCAGCTTGGTGCTGGGAGTATGATGGTGTGGAGCTGTTCTGCTGTCAGTGGATCTGTTGCTCTAAAGAAATTAAATGGAATAATGAAGAAGGAGGATTATCTCCAAATTCTTCAGGAAAACCTAAGATCATCAACAGAAGATTGGGTCTTAGGTGCAGTTGGGTGTTCCAGCCGGACAGTTATCCCAACACTCATCAGAAGTGGTAAATGAATGTATCAATCAGGCTAGAATTGTGGTTTTGCAATGGCCTTCCCAAAGTCCTGACTAAACCCCCATCAGAACATGTGGACTGAGCTGAAGGAACAAGTCTGTGCCAAGAGGACAACAAATTTAGTTTAACTTCACCGACTCAGTCAAGAGGGGTGGTTAAAAATTCAGCCAAAAGATGACCAGAAGCTTGTAGATGGTTATCAGAAGTGCCTAACTGAGGTGAAAATGACCAAGAGACATTTAATAGACAACATTACTGTGTGTATATTTTTGATCCAGCAGATTTGGTCACAAATTACAGTTTGCAAATTTTAAACCACCGTAATCACATGTCAAAAATGTAGAGACACAGTCTCTATCTGCAATCAGCGGCTTACCAGCCTTCTTGCTTTTAACTCCACCACAAATACAAATTTGAATGGCTCAGTCAACACTGTCTCTGGCGACTAGGTTGCTTATGTGGACACATATTCAGATGATTCCTATGAGTTCTACAACTGAGCTTTCAAAGACGTATGACATGATGACATAAAGTGTTTCAAAATTAATACATATAGAGTGGATCTAATCTGAGATTAAGCAACTTTATTATTACACAACATTGATTTGGATGGTTCTGCCAAACCCCGACACCACACGCTTTCTTTCTGGTTTAGTACATTAAAATTACACACTATGTCCACAGTGACTGACTGATGCTGAAAATTGGCCTGATACATAAAAAAATATGTGTACAATCTTTCTCTGATGATACAGAGTACTGGATGGCTAATTAGATTTTTCTGTGTGTAGAAACATCTCTGTATGAGAAACAATGAAAGAATCAACCAATCACATTTGAATTTTGATTATTGTGCAGAGCACTATTTTTCAAGCATATGCAGGTTTATCGATATAGTCAATAGGAGAATATATGCCACACCTTGGTCTATCAGTTATTGTAGGACATGTACTTAATGATCTCACAGGTTCTGGAGAGCTTTATGACAGAAACTATTTGATAATTGCTTAAATGTTTTTTGTTTGTTTGTTTTTTCTGTGATTCAGCATTTACTTGTTGTGTAAAACCCCCTTTGAGATCAACTGTGGTTTTGTATTCTTGTATCCTTCTACTTTTATTGCATTAAGTTTGTTCACTGAGCTGACCCATTATCTTGTATTCTAACAAGATTAAAAATATATTTATCCTGGAGATTAGCATAGTTAAGTCTCCCTCTTGTTTCGGCTTTTGTTGCTGCTGCAGCAGGCTTTGATCAGTGTAGCGCGGCGATCCCAGGCTTGGCCTGCCCATTGGAGGCCTGAGTGTGAAATTGGTCTGATGTCATCCCCCATTCTCTACCTTCACCAGCTTTTAGCAGCCGTAATTATATTTCCGCCACAAAGCCCTCATCTCTTTCATTCCATATTCCAAGTTTGACTAGGAAGCATTTAGAGAACTATGGCTAAATTACTCAGTGGGGGGAAGGGGGACTTGATGGGCTGTCTTTTGTCTGACGGAAACACAGGGGACGTCAATACTTTGTGATATGTACTTTTCTTTTCTTCGCTCGTCTGCCCTTTGCCTCTGCCTGTTGGAGAGGTTAAGTTTATGACAAGAGGATGGATGAACTTTAAGTAATAATAATAATACTTTTTTTTTTATTGTTTTTCTCCCTCATACGGGACATGTTGCTGAAATGTTACCATAAAGACATACATAACACTTTGCTTTCTGTCTCTAAAAGCAATCAAGACAATTGTAACTGTTACTGTTACCGCTCTCTTTTGAAAAATATATATATATATTTATACAGATTATACTATATTATATTATATCCCTTTCCATGGGGTCACGGGGTGTTGCTGCTGGAGCCAGTCCCAGCCTTGTCTCAGGGCGAGGGCAGGGTACTCCCTGGACAAGTTGCCAGCTCATCGCAGGGCCCTCACTGATGAGCAATGTGGGGTTCTATATCATATTATATCATATACATATATATGTATTTATATAATAATATAGTATATATATGTGTGTGTGTGTGTGTGTGTATGTATATATACTATATTCATATATAGTAACTGCTAGTTAGAGGACAAACCTAAGGTGTGTATATATGTACAAATTACATATCTATAAATAATATATAATATATACACATACATACACACACATACATATATAACCTAAGGGATATATATATATATATATATATATATATATATATATATATATATATATATATATATATATATACACACACCTTAGGTTTATCTCTAACTAGCAGTTAGCCTGAAATTTCGCTAGAAAAGTGACACAGCAGGAACATCAGATAGCTTGGACCATCATGTTTTACTTTATATCTTTACAATTACAATTATGCTGTAAAATGAGAACCAAAAAAATAAAAAAAGTGGTTTGCCAATTTCACATATTTGCATGATGCAAATCAACTACCAGGTGTCTAGCAGGTAGTGACTGTTGTTGTTAGCATGATGTCATGGTGATTCTGTCTATGTAAAGTAAAGCACAGATTGCAGGGTCATTATTGCTTCAAACACAGTGGTTGACAGATCTTTTAAGTAAGAGATAATGCCTGCGGAGTGCGGTTTTGGCAAGGAATTTAGACTATTCATTTTTTTATTATTAATATTTTTCGGTGTCGTTTTTCACAAGCGAAAAGCCTGTTCCCCTGGCAACACCTGATTATTGAACTAATAGCTGGAACAATCATAAGAATCCCATTAGATTCTTTTAAAATGTAGAAATTTTGCGCTACTTCAGTAAATTGGACAAAAAATTGGATGCTACTTGATGAACCAATAAAACATTCCACTCAGCTCCTTGAGCCCTTCGGCTCAGCTATTAGCCAGAAAGCTAATGTTATGCTAGCAAGATTCAGGTCAATATCATTGCATACAGTTGACAGATATTAAATGTAATTTGATGGTATGATCAACAACAAGACAAGCTAGCTAGCCAGCCTTGTCCTTGTTTTCAAATCAGAATCAAACAAATGATAATCCATGTGTACCGTCAGCCACAGCCTGGAGTAGCGCGTTGAACAGTGAGTAGAAAGAGATGACCACCTGTGTTCAAGGACAGTGTGGGCGACATCTTGCAGCTTGTATGTTACAGGCGCCACCCTGTGGTAGTCAGAGAATGATGCACTGCTAGGACTACACTACAAACTGGCGTAAAATACGATATTCCGATTTTATGTTCATTTAATTAATCTGTAACGTTGAGCCAGCTGATACCAATGCCACTCATTTCAGATACAGGTTATAACACATTCATTTTGAATGAGCAACTACTGTAGTTTCCACAGGTGCCGTACGTGAGAAGTTAATAAATACACTATAGCCAATCAGACACTTTTCAAATATTTCAAAATATTAAGGGTGTTGAGCTTTGGATGGAAGATAGGAATGTGACACATTTAACCTGTATGTGGTTTACCCAGGCAAACATCTCAGCCCTCTGCTTTTTTTTTTTTTTTTTTTTTTTACCACAATCTTTAACTTATTTTCACCATAGTAGTAGACACTGGCAGCCACATGACAGAATAATACATTTAGACTCAATGGTTTGATGATGATTTCAAGAGGTTGTATATGATCATTGCTGACATTTGAAAAGTCACAACAAGCAGGGTCAATGTGTCAGAGCCACAATAACCACAAATACGAAATATGTTTCAGTTTGAACAGAATGTAAATGGTGTGAAGCCTCAGAGTCATGATGAACAACAGTAAAAGTCGTTTTCTCTACAACTGTGGATTGAGAATATCCCCTGTTCTCCACAGTGGAACGAGGGGAAAAAGACATCCATTTCTCATCAAAAACATTTCTCACCTGCTGCTTTTTGCATGGACACCCAGAGCATTTTGATCTTCGTCCAGGTTCTCTGGCCACTGCACCAGCCACCACCACCACCCCCACTTTCCTAAACCCCTTGACACCCCCTTTCTACTGACAGTCTTACATTGTGCATAGAAACCCAGCTCCTAGCTGTTTCCCCCTTCCCTTGCACAAGTCAAGACTAGCTCAGTTCATCAAGTCAGCGACCGTTGGGCTATACTTCCAAATACAAGCCAGCTAAGAAAGGAAATGTAGATGAGGGCTCCTGCTGCCGTTCACAGAGCCCACGTCAATGCTGCTGCTGCTGCTGCTGCTGCTGCTGCTGCTGCTGCTGCCGCCAATGGACACGTAACAGACAACTCTCAGGCTTTTTTGTTGATGGATCTCCCACTGCTCTCTATATTTCTTTTCCTTTTCTGTTTCGTTGTTCTCGACTGTGTCTCCACATCGCTCAGATATTAAGGTAAACAAATAAAACATGAGTGGGATGTTCAGAGATTTCAGTGATGCTGTTGGAAGATGTATTTGATATGGCTACTGGATCAGTTGTGAAGAGGAGTTGTTTTGGGTTTGCAGATAAATTTGGCTTCACACCTTCATCAGTGTTAGTTTGTGTGTGTATGTTTCCAACTGCAATGTTCTGCGCATTGTGTCGCAGACTTCTCTCGTGTGTTGTAGACAAACTGATCGACACTAAAGCGAAAATGCTAATCAAAGTAGTAACTAAGTGGCTTATACTTTACATGTTTCACTTATCTTTTTTTACCACTGCATCCAGTCTCACAGACTTTAGTGGCATTTCTGCAGTATTTTGTGTATTTGTTGTGTCATTTTTAGTATCAGAATCAGGTTTATTACAATATTACAAGTACATTTCTACCTTGGAGTAATTTGCAAGTCAGAGGCACTCAGTTTTTAATGGAAATTACATGTTGAACAATGTACTGAATAACCTTCTTCATCAAAGATTCCATTTGGTACTGGCTTAAAATGTTCACGGAAAAGAGTTACAATAACTTTTAAACGAATTGATCTGGGGAGTTATTGTGTAAGGGTTTGAATGCAGCTAAGGTGTTCTAAGGATGTTGTCATTTGTAGAACCATGTGTTGGACATTGTCTCCGCAGAACCTGGTATCAGCTCATTGTAGTTATTAATAACTGGCTTTGCTGTTGCCCTCATTCAAAAAGTGTTTTTCATATTCTATTGGTGTTACCAAGCAGAATTCAGCAGAAAAACAACACGTTTGTACAATACACAAGAGAGGGTCCACCACCCTCATGACTCCAATCTGTACCGCTGAATGTCAGTGAAAACTGTTCATGTTGGCTAATTTTTGTGTTTTCATACCAGTATTGTTACTGAAGACTGAAATGGTTGTTTTGAAACACTACATTATAAAGAAATGCACCACGCTTGAAATCGTGCTGATCTAAATTCCTAATAAATGGACATTTTGAAGATGTGGTTCATAATTGACAGATATTGTGCATCTATGGATATAAGAAAACCCTAATTAGATATTTAAAACATAACTGTAATAAAACAAATCATGTATATGCAGCCCTCTAGTGATCCTGTACATCACAAAGCTAGAAAACTCAACTAACAAAGATCAGAACAGTTATAAAGTTTCAGGTCATATTCTGTAATTACGAGCATTGCGTTCTGGATGACAAGGTCCTGGAGATTTGACCACCACTAAATTCTCTGCTTTAATGTAATAAAGCACAATGTAGCTTAGCCAAATGCATACTCACTGCATCAGAATGTAGTTCAGCCGAAATTGAGTGGAAATCCAGGAAGAATTTCAGTGCTCTGAGGTGAAAGTTGTGGAATTGACTCCTTGGCCTCTGCAGGTATGAATATCTAAGTGAAAATGCTCTTTACCAGTAAAACCAGATGGTTTACAGATGCTGAATTGTTTTGGGTCAAAGCTCCTACTGATCATTCCTCCCTCAGCACACTGAATCTTTAATCCTGCTTAGCTCAGCTTACACTGCTTCCTGAGTCTTGTCACATGTTCAGTAAGGATAGCTATGTTTGAAGTGTGTATTATGGATGACCTCTGGTCAGAGTCAGAATATGGAAAATGACTACCAGTGTACAAAAACCCATTTTTACTTGGAATGTAAAAGTAGCTGCATGCTTTATGTGTGTCCCTTTCAGTCACATCACTTTCACACTACTGTATCCTATAACAATCTGTTTTAGCCTGAATTATATTCCAATTTTTCTGGAACTGTTTTTTTTTTTTTTTTTCAATATAATAATATTCAGTTTTTATACAAGTAATGAAAACAGTATGGTTGTGTTATTCTTTTTGCACCAAAGTTAAGAGAAAAATAAAATATGGATCTAAAGCTTGAATCATTGTCATGATTGTATTTTAATCAATCATTGTAAAATGTGTAAAATCATTTGAAGACACTCCTCACTGTGATTTTAAAACGTTTTGAACTTAAAGGAGCACTATGCCATTTTGGAGAATAACTTCAAACTTTACATTTTAATATCTACAATATTAATGAGGTAATATTACAAAACTCATAAATACGTATTTTCTCATAAGTGAATATACAGCTGTTCTCAGAGCAAAGAAGGTCCCAGAACAATGTTTGAAGCTAGAAAGGCGGCGGGGTCCGCCACAAAAAAAGAATGTAAAACAGTATAAACTGTGTTGTCCTTTTGTTTGTTCAGTGTATTCAGTCATGAAAACAAAGAGTTTGATTATTTAGTCTGAAAAAAAAATCAGCCAATGAAGACCCTTCTCTGCTCATTAACATTTCTTCAGCAAAACTGCACACTGGTCCTTTAATATCTGAGGCTTAAACACACAGGAGGCTTTGATGACTAGTGATAAGTTGTGCTTTCAATTTCACGGCGCTATAATGTAAAAGGTGAAGTGCGGATATATTGGTGAATACTAGAAGTGTCCTCCGTGCTGTGCCAGACCTCACTGCTGTTTCCTTCATTATCAAGATATTGCGGGAGAGCCACCCGCACACTCACTCCACAGCACAGTATTCAATATTTATGCCATTCTGGTTTCTGGAGCATTTTCTCTTGATGTGTGTTTGAGGTCAAATCATAGAATAACCTTGCGAAACGTCAAATTTGCACCGTTGTCTTTTATTAACCATCACACCATTAGGATATGAATTATTTACACAGGATCATATAAAAGAGACACAGCTGGATGTGTTCATTATTTTATCATTTAAAATCCTAATGTCAAAACCCCTTCATAGAAAACACAGCTGCTCTGTCTTTATAACACTGTAAATATTTTAGGGCGTATTTACAACTTTAAAGGCAGGAAGGAGCCCGTCCGGGTTCGTACCGACATACAAGAAACACGGACTCCCTGTAAGGCAGAAGAGCAAATTAAAAAAATAATAATAATTCTCAGCACCGTTATAGCACGAGATGGTTCAGATCCACGTCAAGTGCACCCGAAAAAGGCCTGTTAGAGAAGCATTCAGACAGTCTTTCCAAACTGGAACATAGGCGACGCGCACGCCTCAGAGCCCCAGTGTCTGCATGGCCAGGCCTGCAGGTATCCGCCCTGTCATAAATAAGCACAGCGTGGTCTTAGTTCTAACAAATTAAACGTTGCTTATTTCCATCGACATTCCTAAAAGAGGGCGCGCGTAACAGCCTATAGGTCCAGTCTGGCCCGGCGGCGCGGTGCCAGCAGACCGCTGATGTGAGGGGACAGGAAGGCGCTGGCCGGTCAGAGCCTGCCTCTCAAACATGCTGGGAACTGTCGTCAGCAGCAGGCTGACAGCTGAGTTTGGGGTAAAAAAAAAAAAAGAAAGAAAGAAAAATCGAATGCGCTGGTAACTAAACAGACGTTTCAGATGTGCGGTTCCTGCGCCTTCATGGAAAATAATAAACGACCTGTCTGTCGGAAATAAAAATAAATTATAAAAACACGTTGAAATCAACACTTTAATGGGCTTCTGTGTGCAGTTTGTGAAGGCTATTGCGGTATTAAAACACGATCCATCCTTATGGTATAAATTGTGTCGATACATTTTCAAATTTCGGGCGCATTGTTGGGCCCTTTATAGGCTGCAAAAGGCGTCTCACACACACACACACACACACACACACACACACACACACTGCACACCTGCAGGTCTGCTCAACATTCACGGCAGCAGGCCACAGACACAAACGGTAGGAAGAAGAAAAAGAGCAAAAGAACAAAACAAAAAAGAAAAAAAAAAAAAAACAGCCGATAAGTCAGAAAGAGGGAAACAACAGCGGGCAGCGCGCAGCGGGCTGTTCGTCACTGCGCGCTCCCCGCAACACGGCCGGAACAAATCTTTGGATCTCAGCATATAGTTTTCAATAAAGTTCATCAGACACAACAGCTGAGGCTGACGGTGGACAGGCCTGTGGAGCGCCTGGCTGCTGTCCAGTCCGCTGCACACATGTGACGGGAGCTACGTGTCTCCCATCAGTTCCACTGCGCTCCGATGTTCATGTCCAGGCAGAAGGGTTCTCCCAGGAAGGCCTTCTCTGTCTGCACGGGTACGCTGCTGACAAACCACAGCCTACATACTATGACTAAGACCACCTTATTAATTCCGAGGGCGACATCCCAGCATGCGGGCGCGCACATGTTGACACCGTCTAAACATCTGGCTTGAAAATGTGCAGTTTGGAGTCCAGATGTGTGTCTCCGTCTCACATTTGACCCTCCATCAGCCTGCGCACTCAGAAGGTAACTGATGTTGATGAGCAAACTGTCTAAACGATCATCACAGTCAACACGGCCATCGTCAATTTCAATTCATTTCGCTTCTAACATTTTCAGAATAGATCTTTAATGATTTTGATACATCAGTGGGATCCTATCTACATTTTTTTTCTTTTTTTTTTTTCTTTTTTTTTTTTTTTTTTGCCTCATCTGTCAGTGGCTGGTCAACTTTAGCAAACGAAATAATAAACGTTTTATACAAGACACATCCAAACGGTCTACAGCAGCTCCTCAACGTGGAATTTGGTTTCACATTCAAACCCACATTACTGGTGTCGCCATAGGACGGCGCTCAGTGGATCTGCGTGGCTGCGTGTTAACAGCATCCGCTGCCGTGTTTGTCTGGACCCCTGAACGCGCAGGTGCTGCGCTTTGTAGGCTGTGACAGGTGTATAGCTGCCGGGGGACATGAACGCAGCACCGTCTTTGACCTGGACGTGGTCATCGCTACAGCTCTGCGGACACACAGCCACACACACACACACACACACACACACACACACCGTCTGCACACACACACCACAGAGAAACACAATGTCACAGTATCGTCTCTTGATTCTTAAATATGAATGCTGGTACTGAGGTGATTATTAGTGCCTGGCTCAGAGCCCACGCCCTGGCCCGTGTCTCCTCTAGTCGCTGTCCGACTTGGCGTCCTTGGACGTGGAGTGGTCGTACAGTCCCTGCGCCATGAGGTGCAGCGCCAGAGAGTTCTTGTTTGCGGTGGTTTTCTTAATTTTGGCCCGTTTGTTCTGGAACCAGATTTTGATCTGAGACTCGTTGAGGCACAGCTCCTGGGCCAGGCTCTGTCTGCGCTGCTCGGTCAGGTACCGGCTGCCCTGGAACTCAGTCTTTAACCGCCGGAGCTGCTCCTCGGTGAAGGCCGTCCGGGGCCTCTTGTCCTCTTTAGTCGGGATCGGCGCCTTCTTTGGTTTGCGGGATCGGGGCCCTTGAGGGAAGACAAAAACGAGAGCCAGTGGTTTTGAGTTCTCTCGCATTTGAAAAACACAGGTGGGCTCGGCTCTAACGATGGTCACAGGACAAAAAATCGAATTAGATCGTAAAATCAAAATTATTATGAGACACCAGAAGGAAGCAAGGTCAGCAAGTTAATGATGTGTGTGTGTGTGTGTGTGTGTGTGTGTGTGTGTGTGTGTGAGAGAGAGAGAGAGAGAGAGAGAGAGAGAGACTACTATAACTAGCTGTAGCTTGGAATTAAACGATATTCGGTTTATAGAGCAACAAGCATCAAGTTTGAGGGGAGGCTGTCTGACCTCGAGCTGTGCAGCTGCACACTTTGCTGAGCCCGGGAGGAGGAGGAGGGTGCAGATGGGGGTGGGGTTATCGGGATATGATGGAGGATGGGGGAGTTAGGCGCCTCTTTCCCTCCCTGTTACCATAGGAACTCTTTCTTTCTTTCTTTCTTTCTTTTTGGTAAGTCCAAATATCCAATAAGAGTAAAAAAGAGTCCCAATCCATTTCTGCCTCTATAATATTCAGACGTTTCTATCCGGATGAATTCATAAGCAAAACACACCAGAGTGGAGAGAGAATGTGCTGCAGCTCTGATAGAGAACACGGCAGGCCTGAGTCAGTGGTGCCTCCCAGCAGCCTGGAGGAGCTGTTCACACTCACTCAAGAGAAAAGGCTTTAAAAAAAAAAAAAAAAACTATCAGTGATCTGTTTTACACTCTTTTTGAACACATCTGATACAATCTTATTTTCTTTCATTCATTCGCTCGCAGTTGAGCCTCGTCCCGCAGGCCGCACAGTGCAGGGGGGGAGCTGCTGACCTCTTTGTGGTCACCTCCATAAGTTAACGTGGAAAGTTTTTCTTTTTTTCATACAACAATAAAACAACAAATGCGACTTTTTTTTTTTTTTTGGTTTGTTCTTTTTTTGTTTTTGTTTTTTTTGTTTTTTGTTTTTTTTTTGCTTCCCGACCTCCCCTTGAACGCCTCTTCGATAGATGGCAAAATCTTTTCCCTCCGTTGGTTTCACTCGGGTCAAAAATGATTTAACGCTCAGTGCAGTTCCACTAAATCACGACAAAGGAAAAGTCCAAGTTCACCAGGCCGTCTCTTTGGGAAAAAAAATAAAAATAAATAAGAAATGAGCCCGGCTCACCAGAAAACGTTTGCTTTATTCATAAAAATCGAATAATAAGCTGCTTGGCCTTCTCAGTGCAAAGAGGCTGTGATGAGTGGGGGGATCGGCAGGAGATCATGTTTATGGCAGACTGAACTGCAAACCGCTTCACATGCGATCATTTCACTGAACGCAGCCGAAATGACTTGTATTTGTATTATTTGGTTGGGAGGGAAAGAGCTTTAAAGTTCTGTTGTTCAGCGTTTAAACGTCGAATCCTTCTCTTCAGGGACACTCGGCCCTCACTTTTTAGACCCCCCCATTGTCAAAAAATATGCTAATGTGTTATCAACAAAGAAGACTGAGGAACAATGGCGTTAAACTTGGTTTTAGGCCGATCCTCCGCATTATTAACTTTACTTTCGACTTCGATTTCATTCCTTCGTTATTTTCTCAACACTTCGATGACAGCTTCTCATCTCGTCCGTTTTCTCGTCATTTTAAGGCCAAACTCCACATCGAACGAGACCCAGAGCAACTCCAATTAGTTTTGAATCTCATGTTAAAGTCCGTTCTTTCCTGTGAAATAGGTTGTTGTCTATTCCGAGACGCCTGCTGTCATTTATAACAAATATGTAAAGTATGAAAGAGCTGATAACGCTGCTGAATATTAGATTAGAATGAGTATTTGATTATAACGCAGCAATGACTCGATTGTGGCTTGTTAAAGTGATCTGAGGATGAAGTGTGAGTGAGGTTCTTGTCAGAAACAGAAATAAAGCTTCTCGCTCTGTTTTGGTTTTTGGGGGCTTTTTTTTTTTTTTCCTCCACAGGTTTTAAACTTGGAAATGATGCACACTGAGCTTTTCTCTGCCGGATTTCTGCAATTCAGCCCTTTTCTGACCGACTCACATGAACTGTCCTCACTGCTCCGGATTAACACCATTTTTTCATGTTTTTTTCTTTTCTTTTCTTTTTTTTTTTTTTTCCTTCCATTTAACAGCAACTAGCCGAGCATTCTCTACCAACCTGAGGATGGACGGTCTGAGTAGCGGGTACAATAAACCCAGGCTGGCCACAGCATCGGCTTGGCCGCAGGGGCCGAGCTGGCTTGGAAGCGGTCCCCACCGCCCCCCCGGCCCTTCACAGCCACATCAGCGGCTCTCAGGTCAGGCCTCCTGGCCTCAGCGTCCGGATGCCGGTCGTCGGATGCTCCCGTGTTCTCCTCCTCGCCTCCGGCTCCACCCTGCTGCGGGTTGCCAGCTTTGGAGGACTTTCTCTCTTGCGCCTCTCTTCGTATGATCACTCCCAGACAGTCTCCCTCCCGAACCAAAGTCCCGTTCTTCCTCTTTCGTCCGAAGTCCGGCCTTAAAATGTTGTCGATATTAAAGTTGGAGATCCTGTGGGACTGCTGGTTGCCGGGCGGCTGGAGGAGAGGCAGCATGGCCCGGTTGGACTGCTCCTCGCAGTCCTCGGGGCGCTCTGGGTCTCGTCGAGCAGTTTCTTCCATAATGATGCAGGCTGTGCCCCTCAGCACCTCTCTCTCTCTCTCTCTCTCTCTCTCTCTCTGCACCCTTCAACAAAGTAATATTTCCAGTTTTGTGCTGCGTCCTGGTCACTTAAATAAAAAAATTTAAAAAACCAATTAGTCTAATTACTAGTCTATTTTTTCGATCCGAAAAACCCAAAAGGCGATGAGAAAAATATTTCCTGTGGTGGCAGATAGTTTATATTGTTTGTGCTGGTGGAAACGCGCCTCTTATGATTTCAACAAAGAAAAAAATCATGCTTCAGCCTCTGGTAGAGTCCCCATGGCTCGATCCAAATGCTCCGATGTTTTGTAGAAAAATAGTGGAAACTGATGAATGAAATCGAATCTGTTGAATTGTTTTCAGGTTGCCTGCGCACAATTATTGACGCCTCCAGCAGCACTAAACTGGCCTCATAAAGACGCCGCTCAAATACTTTCTCTACGGATTTTGGTTGTCATTTCTGATTGGCTGCGGGACGCTGCGATGACGTTGTACTACAGGCCTCTCAGACACGTGCCTCGGACCAATAAAGCTGGAGAGATGGCGTCATGTGAGGATCCCGGAATTCCCTCGAGGAGCAAATTAATTCAATCCGCTCAGTTGATGATGCGTTCAGGTTACAGCAGAAAACGTCTCCCTTTGCACGTAGGGCACAGATTGAAAAGGCCACAAGTTCGCCATATTTTTCAGCACATCTGGCGGTTAAAAGCAACCTAATTAAAGCCCATCTCGCTTCGAATCATCAAGTGAATATTATTTTGTTATTAATACATAAGAATAATATCACCGTGCAGCGCACAGGCTCATCTTAGCCAGAGGGCTGCAAATAATGAACATGTCCAGTCAAAGTTGACAGAAGACAGGAATGCAACACATTCACACACGCTGATGGCGGAGTGTGCGAGGTGCTGAACTGCAGGAGCAGTTTAGGGCTCAACACCTTGCCAAGTGTGTGCAGCCACGGGAATTGAACCAGCCACCGACGACTGGACGACCTGCTCTAATGTGCTGCATGTGTTCATGATTCCAGGTTGTGAGAGCTGGTGAGCAGCTATGGAGTATGTATCAGTGTTTTTAAACTGAAGAGGAATAACTATTCAACTAATACATGGAATTGATGGTGGTGGTCTGTTTTCCCTGAAGGGAATTTAAAGGCTCACCCAGTAATTTTATTTTTTTATCATCTGAATATTTCACAGCCATTTTCCTGATGAAAACACATTTAAACAGTTCACAGCTAGGTGTTGACTGGTGTGTCTTGCTGCTGAGACTTCAGGTACTAATCCTTGGTTTGGAATCAGCCCCTGTGTGGTAAATCACCCTATTTGTTAATGGATTATGCCTCTGAAGCAGCACAAGCCTTTAAACTGTGGTTGCTTTTAATACCTGGATTTGATCTGAGGAAAGCTCGTAAATGTGCATGGAATTTCCAGTGTTTCATGATTTGAGAAGCTTCTCCAAAGCTTATCGGTAAAGTCAGAGGTGTACAGGCCCAGTGGACGGAGCTCTGTGCATGTTGCTCCAGGTATCTCACAAACAAATGGGCCACTTATCCTCTTGCTTGGATAATGTAACTGTGTGATTGGTGTTATCGTTATACATTTTTGAAAATTAAGTAAAATGCTGAAGGTTTTAGTCAGACGTGAATTGACTTTGGTTTGCTAGATTTATTAATACAGTTTATTGGGCTGTGTACTTAAAGGAGCACTCTGCAGTTTTGTTGAAGAAATATTGATGAGAAGAGACATAATATTATAGTATTGCTATGTACTGACAAAAAGAATGTACAGTTTAGGGACACTGGCAGTGTAAGAAACATCAGGATCTTGTCCTCTTTCTGTTTATTTATTATTATTAATGATATTTTTATGCACATTCTTAATGAAAAAGCATCAGGACAGTTTAATGGTAATAAACAAAAATCTTTGTTATAAGGAGCAGCAGAGACCTCAACCTACCGTATGAATGTAATTATTTAAATAAGAAATTAAAAGACTTTGATCGCACTTGTAAGAATGCTAGATTATTGTGATCTGAGACATGTTTTCCATTCATCCTTTCATAATCTTTTTTTATTGTCTATGATGTAATGGGTTAACACCATAACATCTAGCATACACTTGCAGGCAATGTATTTAGTATGAAATACGAAGAATGCACTGTTTGATATAAATTATAAATAATCAACCAGGTGTTACATAGTTCTAAATAGGCAATATGAAAATGAAATGACAATGCCATGTTATATGCCCAAACCTTCGAAACCTCGACCTGATGATCTCAAATAAAATAAAATTAATCACAAAACCATAAAATGTAGCACACGTGCTCTGCATGACTTCATTAGCTTATTCTAACCTATGTGGAAAATTAGAAATATGCTAAATATGATAACAATAATCAATATTGAAATGTTCATATGGTGCTGTACTTGTACCAGGTGTAATTTTAGTCTGAGTTCAAATAGGACTTTGGAACATAGGAACATCCTCCTGTTGGAGCCCATAGAAAAGCTGTGGTGCTGTAAAGAAAGATTCACATGCTTCCACTCTGAAGTGCTTCTGACAGAATGCTTTGCGATCCCAAGAGAGCAGCAACAACCTGTTAAGTACCACATCTGGGATGTTTAATCTGATAAATAGATCCTCATTGTGATTACACTGACTTTTTGATTCATAACATAGAACTGTTAATATACATGTATACCAGATAATATTTGACAGACTTTCCTAGCTGTGTATAGGAAGCAAAATCAGAGAACACTGTCAGATCAGTATCATTTCTTTCTAAAATGAATATCCCTTCAGACGGAACAGAGGATTGATGGGGACCATCATATTCTGAGCTGACAGCTGATGGCCTCCGTGGCCACATTATCATCACACTCACCAAAAACAACAAGAGCTCTAAATCCATATCTGTAATATTATTTCCATATGTCAGCCTTTGGTGAATGAGCCTTGAAGATGATAGGCAGGTTTTGTGAGACTGTCATTGCATTGTGTCGGTGGCCAGATGTGAGATCAGCCCTGACAAAAAACTGAGGTCAGCTGGAGCTTCCTGTCCGCTTGACAAAACCTCCTTAAGGGAGAAGGATGAAGGGATCTCTGAGGTCAGGGGACACTTCCTACTTTGCTCTATCTGCTCTGTTTACCCAGGCACAGGGGATTTAGTGTAGGGACAGACCATAATCAAACACAGTTTGGCTCCCTGGCAGTGGAAATGAAAAAGCTGGTTGAGCTACGACTGCCAGTTGGCAATGATGAAAAGAGTCATGAAAAGGAACGGAATCCTTTTGGGTTCCTACAGCAGTTTATAATACTAATGCATGTTTCACCCTCGGACATCACCTGAGACCCTCCAACTGCAAGAACGGCTCTCTTAGAAAGTCCTTATGTTTCAGTTTCATTCAGCCTTCCAAAATCCATGTCACTAAAAGAACAGATGTAAAATAAATAGAATATGATATCTGAACAATAACTGAAGATATAGTTATCAGCCTTTGAAAAGGGAAAGGCACTCATCCAAATCAGACACTATTTTAAATATCTGGCTACTTATGTTGATATAAAACCGAACTGATCACAAAAAATTCAGGCTTTGTGTAAAAGTGAACCGACCAGGTTGTTTTCGCACAGGAAACTTAATTCATTTCAGGTCAATTGGAAGCTTTTAAAGGAGCACTCTGTAGTTTTGGGGCAGAAATGTTAATGAGCGGAGAAAGATCCTCATTGGCTGATGTTTTTTTCTGCCTAAACAAACTAAATAATCAAGCTCCCTTCGTTTCCATGACTGAATAAACTGAATAAACAAACTGACCGTAAAGGACAATACAATTAATACTGTCTTACTTTATTTATATGTGGCGGACCCTGCCACCTGGTTCAAACAGCGTTCTAGCACCTTGCTGTCCTCTGAGAATAGCTGGTTTATTCACTCATTGAAAAACACATATTTCTGACTTTGTATTATTACCTCATTAATATTGTAAATATTAACGTTTGAATTTCTTCTCCAAATCTACATAGTGCCCCTTTAAATGTTCTGTGCATGTTGCCAGTGTCTTGTTTGATACTGTTGCATGTTGGGGAAACAGCATAACTGCCAATGGTAGGCAAATGGTTCCAATGTGTATTACAAAGGCTTGCTCCATATTTAGTCTCAGTAGTAAACATCTTGGATGAGTAGGAACATTTGAACAAGTCTCCAGTTTGAAGAAAAGTCTTTGAAAGTCTTTAGGAATATTATCTGTCATTTCTGCCAATATTATTTTAGCTTCTTACCCAAAATCCCCACAAATGTTACACTGTGGACCTTTACTTTTATGCTTGCTTTTCTTTAAACTGTACTCTTATACTAAAATATATTTTTGAGCCATTATTCTTTACATCACAACATTTGTCATCCATACCATCGTTACAGTCATTCTGCTGTAAATGCAGGGCCTGAGTGTCGGGGGTGTGAGCAACACCTTTACTACAGATGTCAAGTTGCCAGCTGCCTGCAGAGCGCACCAGCTGTCTCTTGATTATGATACGTGATGACAGAGCAGGACCCAGGACAAGAGGCAGCTTCCAGTGACCATCCCTGGCAACATCTGGCCACCAATTCTATTCCAAACAGTGAGAGCTTATGTTTCATAAACTTCTCTTCAGACCTTAACAATCACATTGAAATAAGCTGTGCATACTGTAGGTCAGGGCTGTCCAAAGTTGGCCTGCTTTAAGGTTAAATTTGGCCCTCCAGACGTCTCTGCCTTAATAAAAAGATAAATGTTAAATGTAGAATAAAAAAAAAATGCTCTTTACATTTGTAGGATCCCTACTTTCATAATCTGATAATTTTCCTGTAAAGGCTGATTTATGGTTGCATGTAGGCTCTGCATAGAGCTGACGCCACCAGCACAGGAATGACACGCCAGATCTAGCTGTTGCCAGCTGGTTAGCATGCATCCAAGTCAACTAATGTGGAGATCAGTGGTTTCCACTGGACAGGAAGGGAAGGGAACAATGTCATCTGAAAAGTAACTAAAGCGGTCATTCAAATGTAGTGGAGTAAACATTTTGCCCCTTGTCTTAAGAGTGCACCTAAGCTGCACTCTTGCATCCGTGCATGCGCATGCACATATGTTATGGCCACTGGCATGCACACACATGGTTACAAAGGATTTTATAATTACTGAGGTCATGTAGGCTGACCAGAAGGAGCAGCATTACATATGAATCAGACAATTAGCAGCAAATTGACCCAGTTAAAGACAAATAATGTCTGAAAAAGTCATAATCATGCAGTAGAAAGTCAAAATGCAGACTTTCATATCTAAATGATGCCTTTTTTTATTTATTTATAATTAGGACTTTTTATGTCATATTTATGTTTTTATTTTTAGCCCCATAATTTCAACTTTTATTTATAGGCCTATCTCACAAATATTACTTTTTATGTCATAATCTTTATCTGCTGATTATGGCTTTTCTTTTTCTATGTCTTACCATGGGAACATGTATCCACCAGCCTAGTTTTCTCCCACACTTGTTCACACTGGTTCAGAGCCTGGACACGTCACGTTTGAACTGAATATAGGTTCATAGTTTGTTGGCCCAGATCCTGAACACAGCTGCTGCTTCTGTTCCTGTGCTGTAGCTCTTAGTTGTTCTGAGTGTGTTGGTCAGTGACGTTCAGCCCCTCGGCCCTCACACACACTGAATGACAGGACAATAATGTAGGGGGGCAGCTGGCTACAAATCTGTTCAGCCTTGTTAATGAGAAGTTGCCAACCTTTGTTCAACACACGCCTTATTTCCTTTTTGGATGAAAAAACTTCACCTATGACCCTAACCCCATAAGATTAAAGAGATGGAAGATAACACCATGAGCTCTGATATCTGCAGCCCCGATCCCCAAACAGTCCACCTTCCAGTCCTACCTGGACATACTCCGTGTCCTCCTCTCTCCTCTCCTTCGAGCTCCATGCGGTTGACTGTCTTTCTCTCCTGACCTCTGTCAGCATGTTCAAAAGGCCATGAGCGGGTTTGTTGCTATCAGTTACTGCTTTAATCCTCCTGATCATTGTGCTGTGGATAAACCCACTGTGAAAGCAGCCTGCAGGCCAGACTGATGGGCCTCCACTGGAGCTTGGCATCCTGGACCGTTGCTCAGTCCTGCATGAGTTCACAGCAGTGCTGGCTGACAATGGAGGGTTTTGCTCTGTTGCTCTCTGTAGAAGAAAGGGATGCAGCAACCACATAGTTCTACATCTGGGCACAAACCATTGTGATGTTTCTTAGTCCAGAAGGGACTAAAGGTACAATTTGTAAGATCTGGAGATAATTTTAGTTTAAAACATTCCAAAAAAATTAACCAACCTTGTCAACAACATGTAAAGAAGTAACAGTTTGGGAGTTATGTCCAAGATGCCTATGTAGCCATTGCGTTGCAGAGATATTTACTGCAGCCAGCGACAGCCCGGCCCTTCTTGTAATACCAGGACTGTGGTAAGAAGCCATAGTAACTGTGGCCTCTAGTCTGCTGCAGGAGAGGAAGAAAAAAAGAGTTGTGACACCCTCTGATCTCATCCCACCCAGTCACTTGGTTCACTTAGCTATATAGCTAACAGTTCCAAACAGTGCCAGTGACTCAAAAATGGGGACAATTTGGCAATAAGTACTATTTATTTGCAGAATTTGTGTATAATGTACATTATTAATCATCTGATGTGAATGATAACAACTTAAGCTTGTTATTAATGGTGATTCCCCCCCTAAATAACAGTTATTAGCATATCAAAACTATCTTATTACTTATTCAGCTGGGTGCAGACTGTTTTTCAGAATGTAAGTTTTTAATGACGAAAACACATCTGAGAACTAAAAAATTGACATATTCCTTAAAAGAACCCACAGCAATCAGCCATCCACACCATAAAATCTAACATGGGCATGGACAGGGCTGCCTTACATTTTGAAGTTAAGTGAGAGAGTTTAATTTGTTCCTCTAACATCACCTAAAGTTATCTTGATTAAATATCCCTTGTTGTGTCAGTTTGGTTGATTTGGATTGGTTGACTGAACTGCTCAGGGTATTTGTTTGAACGTGAAAATCTATTTAAGGGTGATTAGAAGGGTCTGGTCATTTGAATTAAACTCGCTAATTCATTGATCCTTCTCAGCATTTCTTTAAACTTAAACATCTATTTCAACATAAATAATGTGGTATGTTGTGTTAACTTTGTCATTGTACATTTGATTTAAATGTCTCAAATTCCAATTGTTTACACTTATTTTTTAATAATGTATCAGTCAGAAGGCTAAAAGCAGTACTTTTATGGAGTAAGATATAGCTATCTCACTCCATATACTCTTACTTTATAACTTTACTTACATTTAGCTACTGGTACTGTGGAACTTTCAAAGTAGAATCTGAATATTTCCACCACTGGCTATAATGTGGCTTGGGTGCTGTTATGGCCGTGTTACAGTGGTCACATATACTCCTCTTCAGGTGCACTTTTGAAATATTTTGTTCCCCCGCCTGCAGATCCTCGGCCACCTGCAGACGCCTCCAGCGATGCACCTTCCAATGATGCAGCAGCAAGTGCTCCTGTCCTCCCTCACATCAGCCAGGCCCAGTGATGCAGCACCAGCTTCTACTGTCCCCTCATTTCAGCAAAGCCCCTGAGTATAGCATCAAACCCTCCTGTCCTCTCTACTTCTCAAGGACCTGCACCAAGAGACCCTGCCAACTTCACATCTGTTTTAACTAACTTTTTACCATTACTTCTGTATATTGTATTTACATTACATTTTATGCCAGTGTTACTTTACTGAGCTAAACTCTTGTTTTGTTCTCGTGTTCTTCCTTGTGGATTCAACCAAGAGATCTGACTTTATTTTTGCTCTTTTGCCTTCAGCGGTCCTCTGTTTCATTTACCAGTGGCTCTGTTTCCAGTTACCCAGCCTTCAGCACCTCTGCAGCCAACAGCCTTGCACTGAGTCCCAATGAGCTCCACTCTTCATGCTAACCACAGTGCCACCATGAGCTATCCCACCTCCTCCTCCTCTCCGGCAGATACTCTTGATTCACATACTACTTTTGTTAATAAGATGCTGAGGGTGTCATCCTGTACATGGGTCAGGAGCAGCTGGTGGTCCTTACGGCAGGGCTCCTAGTCAGCAGCTGATTACTCCATGACTTCCGTATCCTAGCAGCTGAGAGTGGGTGGAACCAGCCAGCACTCAGCAGTTTTTTAAAGACGGGGTTATCTGACAGCCTACGGGACGAGCTAGTCTGCTTAGAAGAACTAATTACCCTGGTCATACAACTGGACAACCGATTTAGAGAGAGACAGAGGGCAAGAGCTTCCACCAGTCGTGGACCAGCTACAATCACCCCGAGTCAGATCTCACCTCAGAGTCCCCCTTATCCCTCCTGGATGCCCAGAGCTCCTCCTGCTGTCCTGGAGGAATCTATGCAGGTGAATGTCATCATGTGACCCCTGAAGAACGTCAACATCGCCTGGTGTATAGACTATGTATCTACTGTGACCAGCCCGGACACTCCCTTGCCTCCTGCCCGTCAATGTGAAAAGGGTCCAGCTCGCCAGTGAGAAAGGGCGCACTGGTGAGCCAGACTTCCCCACTTCCTGCTCTCCTGTACACATAAATCTTCCTGCATCGCTCCAATAGTCACGTGAGTTTCTTCCATTTTGTGCTTTTGAGGATTCCAGCCTAAATTTGCCAACATTCTTACAGTTTAGTTGTGTTTTTGATATATTACTTTGTTTTATTCAAAAGAAACTTAATAATTCAAATTAAAGTAATTCATTATTAAGTAAACTATACTATATATGACCTTTATTTCTGCCTACAGAATAAGCTTAAGACCATATCATCATCAGTTAGGCACGAGTAGTCCACTTTGTAATACCCTGTGAAATATACACAGAAATATTCATTCAGTATCACAAAGTGCTCATCAGTCATTTATCTTTGTTTTATAACTCTAACAAGTACAATGTGTTCAAAACTGCTTAAGAGTGACAACTTTGAAATTGGGTGCATGCTTTACAGTGACACTGTACTGTATGTTGCAATGTTTAATATAAAAACAGATTATGAATTTTGCATTAGTGCATAACATAACTCAGTTATAGAGTAGGATCTATTAGGATGCTTAAGATCTATTTTGCTAGCTAACCTGAGGAGTTTTGTCTTTGCAGGAGTAATTCTGAAATATTTTGGAGCCATGGACGGCCGCTTTCAGCACCACCGGACCAGGATGTTTAAGTTTAAAAATGTTTTACAATTTAAAATAAACATTTTTGAGGAACACTGCATCAGTTTCAATTATTGACCTATAGACGATCCCCATTGTTTACCTTGCATTATCATTTTCTATCAGTTCAACTTATTTGGGTGGTTCAACTGATTTTAATTTGAGAGAGGTTTTCACAACATTAGCGTCTTTTCCTCTTTAAATGTAATAGATTGTTGCATCTTTGTGGATCACTAAAAGAGTTAGGAATATATCCATGGTAGTTTGACAAAATAGTGGCCCCAAACAGCATCTTGCATAGGGCCCCCAAAAAGACTAAAACGGCCCTGGTTAGGCCTGTTCGGGTGTTATTTTAACCTGTCAGCTGTGTTTTCATGCTTGTATATCAGTTGAAATGCTATTAGTTGTCCATCCCCTTTATAAGTAATAGGGTCATTGTAAGCCTTTGGTTTGTTGTGTCACAGTTTATGAAAGTACAGTTAAAGCGTATTACTGTTAATACTACTAATAATACTAACCCATACCTTAGTTTTCCCATGTCATTCATAGGATATATATGTATATTTCACTGCACTTTACTGGTTCTTCTATTTCACCACCACCAGCCCAGTGACACAGCATCAGCTGCTCCTGTCCCCTCTACCCCAGCACAGCAGAGTGACACAGCATGGTTTTATTTTGTATGTAAACTAGGGATGTCCTGATTAGATTTTTTTTTTTTTTTTTACCTCAATCCCGATCCGAGTCCTTTAATATTTAGTATCTGCCGATACCGAGTTCTGATCCGATACTCAACCTTTGCTAATATTTTCCTGGATAATACAGCTGCATTAAGAGCAAGTTTTACATGCTCTGCTATATGAGACCCACGAAACTAGTGCACATACCAGCAACTTGTAACTCGAAAGTGCAGGGCATACCGGGGATTCAAAACTCCAGATGATGAAGAAATAAAATCTTAAAAACAGACAAGCAGTTTCTGTGTGAGTGTATGAAAATTAATTGCGAAATTGACTGCAATGCAAGTGGGTGCCAGCTAAAATCTTGCCAAGGGCACCAAACTGGTCAGGGTTAGCACTGCTGGTTACTATCGTCAATCAAATGGACAGACAGAAAGAGCCAACCAAGACCTGGAGACTGCCCTCTGCTGCATATCACAGCCCATCATCCCACTTCCTGGTCCTCTTTTCTCAGGTAGAGTATTCTCATAACTCCCTAACCAGCTCTGCTGCAGGAATGACACAAGTCATGGCTGCCTATGGCTTTCAACCACATCTTCTCCATCCAAGCTCATGTCACCCATTGTAAGGAGATTTGGAAGGCTACCCATGATGCCCTGCCATATCTATCTCGGTTTGTTAAGGTCTTTTAGGACCAAAGCATCTACCATCTGCATTTCACCTTATAGTGTTTGTGTGTCTACTCTGCATGCATACCTACCAGTGTATGTGATTGACAGTTGGCCTGACATTTAATATTAAATAATGAAATTAACTACAGCAGGAAAGAATTGTTGAAGACATCATATGACATCTTGTAAAATCTACATTACACATACTTCAGTAGAAAAGGAGAAACTTCCTGATGGTGGTTGTGACGAATATAGGCTGCTGCTGGTGGTGATGTTTATGGTAAAGTGAGAAAGATCATGTTGGTTGCATAAATAATGGTAATGTCCCTGACTGCAACCTACCCCTCCCCTCCTTTCATATCAGGCACTGCTAGTGATCAGCATTGCTATTTTTCTGTATTGTGCATATTCATCTGCCATGGTTGAACTCTTTAAACCATTTGCTCTCTAACAACTTCTGGATTATTGCATTATTTATTGTGCCAAAATCCAAACCACAGCAGAATGTCCTTGGGACAAGACCTGACTAAGAATGTGCATTCATTATACCTTATAATTTTCCAATGTGTTTCCTGGGGTTAGGGTTAAGAGAACACATTCTCATGATATTGTTTGTTATTTTGAAGATGTGTATTTAATATGGCAGGTAACATATCATTTTTTAATATGATTACTTTGTTTCATTCGAACCCACAAATTTAAAGTATTCTAACTACTGCCTTATATTCTCAGAGTAGTAACATATTGTTTTATATTTTGATATTATTGTTTTAATTTGTTTTAATATTATTCTTTTAATATTGTTTTAATATCGGCCCTATGAGTTCCAGTAAGAAATAATAATGATGAACATTAGAATCATAAAACCTTATTCTGACATTTGTTGCTGCTTTCTCAGTGTTAGGTTTACCCGACCTATTTGTATAATATATCAATATAAGAGATATCAATATAAGCGTGTATCTTTTTGTAAGTTCACTTTTTTTGTTTTAGTTAATTGTGAATAAAACAGTATTTTGAAACGCTTCCCCCTCACTGTCTGGTTGAGATTATCTAGGTTACACGTTTAGATAAAAACATAAATTTTCATATTACAGGGGGACATACAAATATTATCAATTCCGTCCTTATAAATATCTCGGACAATTACTTATCATTAAATCATCTTTATATAGACGTGTTTTAGGCGATACATGGCATTAAAGGGATTTTAAAACAGACAAAGTAAATGAATACAAAACTCTAAATATTTTTACGGCCCCCCCTCTCAGGGTTTCAGAATGCTGTAGTCCAAGGCGCGCTCGGCGATTTGGCGCTCGGCTGTCCCCGGTTTACTGTACGCTCCAAACCAGCTGCTGTAAGAGAGGCACTTCACTCCTTCACCCTTTGACTGGTTTTAAAATATATCCTCTGATGACATTAATGGACAGTCATGTCTGACGAAGAAAACAAGGTTTCCGAAGAACTTTTCAAAGACGTAAAATTCTACGTGGTAGGGGACATTGACCAAAAGGTGAGGCTCCGGACGTTAGCTTCTTGTAGCAGGACTGGTAGCATTATAGCTGACTAGCATCATTCAATCTAACTGAGGTGCTGCAGGAGAAGCAAGCCAGCTAGCTAACTGACTGACATGCTATATGAAAAACATTGAGCTAGCCATTGGGTCACTGTTGTGTCGTTCCCTTCGTTATGCCTTGTAAAGTTATGTTCTGGATTGTGATAATGATACTCGACATGACAGAATATTTTGCATAAGCTAAGGTTACCTAGTCCTGCACTTCCAACGCAGCCTCTTAGCATTAGCTGTGAGTTTCGTAGTTTTACAGATCCCTAGCTGCTAGCGTATAGCCTCCGGTTTATCTGTCACTGTCCTTTCAAACTAACAATAAAGCGAGCGTGTGTTAGCTTGCGTTTTCGATAACCACTACCGCCTAACAGCCCCCACGCCGATCTGGCGTGTAATGATATAGGGACTTGAAAAGGATTGTGCACGGTGTTATTTAGCATCAACTCAACATCTTGCTCAATTGGGCGCCCCTTACTGCGCATGTATCCCTGCTATTCCACTAGCTGGTACTGGAGACCTGTGGCATAGCGCTGTACTTCCTGCCAAATAGTGGGTCCCTCGTCCAACCTCTTTTTAGCGTGTTTATACGCAAAGGCGACCTTTTAGTTGTTGTGTTCCACTAAGTCATGTGAAAGGCAACAGGATTTTGTTGCGAAGTGATACAACACTGCGAGCTTATCCTATGTTAAATAAGCAGGAGACCACACACTCTACTGGTTGTAGTGTCTTCACCAAATGTGTAAACTTAGTGAACACTGGCCAGCCCAAATCTTATTTTGGATTCTGAGGGGACTCCGTTTGAGATGTGAATGAATGATATTATTTTCTGGTTGTGTGAAATATCCAAGTCATGTTTTATTAATTGCTTTCCTTTGTCATCTGTGCTGTGAAAACATCAGAGCACATGGAGAAAGGAAAAGTGTGCATCATGTCCTGCACATTGTTCCTATAAATCGTCCATCACAGCTGATAGCAATAGAAGTCGCCGGAGGTTGCAAAAAAACCTTAATCAGGCAAATTGTTTGTGCACTTTGGAGCTCATGTGCTCCTCGGGGGGGAAAAAAAGTTTAGTTCAAAAGTGGTGTAGCTGAGTTCACGCACAGTAATCATCCAAGCTGAATGTCTCTGTACTTGACCTTTTTAAGAGGGTCAATACGTCACAAACCGATGAATTTTTTTCAAGATAGAGAAGAAAGTAACCAGATCCAAGCAGTGAGCATGGGCGGAGTCCTCAGCATAGTGGCTGAAAACATTTTGGAATGTAGCTGAAGGTTAAACTCCTTGAAATAACAATGTCATCAGTTCCATAGTATCTGTCATTGAGTGATTTTCTATAGGTTCAGGTTGTTGAAGATACCGAAACCATGTATAAACAGGTGATCACCCTTAGTACTGCTATCTCAAACCACGATTTAGCTTGGGGAGGTTTAGGGAGATGGTGGCTCAGATGTAAATAAAAAGTTGTATTGCTCCTAATGATTTGAAAGTTTCTTGTGTAAATGCACTATTGAGTGACATTTTACATATGAATTACAATATTGTCCACTTAGGGAAATCCTTCTTGGGCTCACTGTCAGTTTCCAGCCCTTTGATTACATATAAACCTCATAATTTCACACGCAGCGAGAAACATCGCTCTGGAAACGTGTGTATGCGTGGTCTGAATTATGCGTGAGGTACATTCTTACCACACATTTTTCCTTTATTAATGCCGACTGGTGCCATAATGCCAATGTGGCGGAACATTTGTACACATGGTTTTTGTGGGTACACATCTGGCCCTCAGTGGCTTACACTGCAGATTTAGATTTATTGTTGTAAGTATATTATTTCTAATACAGTCTCGCTGACACCCACTCAAAAAAAGAAAAATCAACCTCAGCATATGATGAAATCTAGGATTGTTCTCTTAAAATGCATCATATGATTAAATGTTGTGTGTAGATGGAGGACCTGCCAAAGAAAATGGATGGAATTATGAAGTCATTACAGTTAATATCCCTAAGGTCGGAGGTTAAATGTGCTGTGACTAAAAGTATTTGACAAAAAATGTTCTGGGCTTTATTTAACACCATACCCCAGGAACAGCAACCACAGTGGAGTGCAGAGCCCTACAACCACTTATTATTATTCTGTTTAGCACAGATGTTAGCCTTTACGCCTTTTACACTTTGTATGTATGTATGTTTGTGTGTATTAGGTGTGTCACGATTCTCCAAATCTTCGATCCGATTACATTTTCGATTCTAAAGTCACGGTTAGATTCGTTTCTCGAGTTTTACATTTATTTATTTTTTTGAAAGCACAGGTTGCTATGCCATTTTTAGACTAGAGTTTTGTGCAATATAATATCTGACCTTTGTTCACAATGTACCACACTACATTGTCAAATTTAAAACATTTTTTAAGAATTTCGGTGAAAGAGGAGGGTGTTCAAGTTCTGTTGATGGGTCTCCTGCATCTGCAGTTGCCAATGTTGTAAGAGTGATGTAGCCCCTTTCAGGAATAGGGCGGTGTGTGAGGTGTGTGTGCGTAAGGTGTGAGTGGGCGAGCGAGAGTGAGGGAGCGTGCGTATGTGCTGAGACTACTGAATGAATGGGAGAGAAAGGAGAAGTAAAAGGAGTAGCAGGAGTAATAACAGCAAAAAAGTGTACAGTATGGGCTGTAGTTTGGCTGTGAATAAAGGCGACGGCTCCTCCAGATACAGCAAAGCTCCCTGGTATTATTTCCCAACCAGCTGAACATGAAAGTGGTTCACCCTGAAGGTAAACACAAACTTTGACCCTGGAGGAAATCATCTCCCCTGTGCTTCCTGACCACGGTCCTGGAGCTGAACAGGAATGGTGTAACACCATGCTATCGTCTGGCTGGCTGTAGCTAATAGCTAATGGCTTAGCTAGTAGCTAAGTTAGAGGAGGTTGACTCGCAGCACTTCAACACGTGTGTGTTGTTTTTCCACTTGGCTAGCCGACCGGACGTGACATGGGGGTGTGGCAGCATCGAAGATTCCATTTTTTAATTCAAAGTTCGAGGTTGTGACTTAATTTCGGTCGATTTCGATTTAAAATCAAAATCATGACACCATTAGTATGTATATATGTATGTATTTATTTATTTAGTTAATGCTATCAAAGTAACGACTAGAGGTGTTTTTGATGCTTTTACTTTCATGCTTGTGTGCTGTTTTAATGTTTGTGTGAAGCAGAATTTGATGGATACCTCTGCTGATATTCCAGGTGGTGCAGTTGCTGAAAGCAGGGAAAGGGAAGGAGGTTTCTTACAATGCTCTGGCCACTCACATCATTGCAGAAGATGGGGACAACCCTGAGGTGGGCGAATCAAGAGAGGTTTTTGACCTCCCTGTTGTCAAGGTAAGGATTAAGCCCCACTATGTTTACCAAGGTTAGGCGTGATGTCATTTTTAATTTGTCTTTCTGTAGTTAATAGACAGTGTTATTAATTTCAACCATTCCACCTATTAAGATTACGATTGGTACTGAATTCAGGAGCAGTTATCCCCAAGATAAAACTCTGCTCTTGTATGTTTGGGCGATGGTGCTCCCATGCTTTAAATTGAAGGCCGACATTAGGCTAACGTTACTTCTGGAGGAGGATTGGATTGGATGTTGTAGGGAGATCATCAGAGAGTGAAAAATAATCTCTCAGAGTACTTTTATAAAATGGACATGTCGGATTTTATTAACTTATTTTATGAAGACCCATACTGAGCATGACTTCTGCCTCACAACAGTTACGAATAATCTTAGCCATTTTCACCTGGAGCTCATGGTCGCAACCATAAATAATAACAGCAAGCACAGCTAATCAGCCAAGATCTGAGGAGGTGCAGTTTTGCCGTCCAACTCTGACAAGTGTGGAGTCTATAAATGTTTTATCTTAAAGCTGCAATGTGAAAACAATATTAAGATAGTACCTGACCCCTCCCATCATCTCTATGTACTCCTGGCATCTGTCAGAGCATCAGAGTCAGAAGATTTTGCAATAACTTCTTCCCCCATATCACAACAGTCACAGAATCATATAGTACACTGTGGAGCAGTGCTGTGTGTGAGTCCAAAAACTGCAACAATGTAGCCCTACATTTTTTCAGGCAGAAATCTCTGGCTGCATGCTGGGATGAAGAGCTTGTACAGTGAAGGAAGAAAAATGCTGGACGTAAAATCTCTCAATGCCTTAGCAACAGTGAACTTTGCATGATTGAAGTTTACTAGTTACATTCAAGTTCAGTTGTACCATCACCATGTGACAGAATGGCATGAGGTTAGAAAATGAGTGCTGATGGTATCAGTCGGTGTGAAACTTCACTATTGGGATAGACTTTTCAGCCATATTGTCAGGCCTAACAGAGACTGATAACCAATATTTGGAACCCATATACATTTGTAGTAGAAGTGAAAATCTCAGGGTTTAATTTTTTTTTCATTACTTTATACTTGGACTCTCCTATATTTTAGAGGTATGTGTTGTACTTAACTTTATTAACTACTTACTATGCAGATGCAGACAAATAAAACTGTAAAGTAAAAGTCCTGCAGTATTATGTAATTGTAATTATCAGCAATGAGAAAAAAGAGGTACAGATTATGATAATCCAAAAAATGCTAAGTATCAGATCAGCCAATGATCGGCTGGTCAATAATTCAAAGCCACACACAAGAGAAGCAGGATCTGTCATTAATTTATTGTTCTGTTAATGTTTTCCAGCCATCCTGGGTGATCCTCTCAGTCAGATGTGGAGACCTGTTACCGTATCCTTCCACCATCAAGTCCAGAGAACCTTAAATTGATGTCATTGAAACTAGAACATTGTTTAAAATATTATACTATTAATGTTTAGAATTATAGAAATTTCAGAGGGGTGTTGTAGGGGATCTGTTGGTTTCAAGTGTTAGATTTGTTTAAAACCTTGTTTTTCCATAACCATGAACACTGCAGAGTAACCGGATTCTCCCCAGAATCAGGACAGATATTCTTTGGTGTGACCGCTTGTCTTCCCAGGGTAAGTGTTGTAAGTTTGTGTGTGTGCATCTATCTGTCTGTCTGACTTGGCTATATTATTCATTACTGAGTGATATATCAAATGCTGGACCCAAATATTCGGCTATTCAGATATTCAATTGTTGGGTAGGTATTTAGTTTTCAATTTTAATATTTCAAGCATGAGCTTACAAAAAAATTGACTGTAAAACAGTGGATGCATGTTTTGAGCATCCCAACCCCCGTGGAATCGCTCGTTTCACTATCAGAATTTGAGCCATTCAGTCCAGTAAAATTGGAATGTCTGGAAGAGCTCTATCCAGGTAAGCTCGGCGCTAAACCAGAAGTGTAAAACAAAAAACCTGCAACTAAGTATCGAAACATGTCTTTTCCTTTTGCCACACATGTCCATTGCGTTCTGGCACCGGTATGGTTTTGCTTTGTCTGCGTTTTGAGTCCGGCACGGTGCAGCACTGCCAGACAGCTGGAGGTGCTGGACCGAGGAATTTCCGCAATAATTACATAATCGCGCACAATGGCTGTTATCGTTATGTGTTATAAACACAACAACGAGAAGTGTCCCCAACCGATGGATTAGAAGAAGGGCTTGTATTTGTCTCTTTCCAGAGAGTTTTGTTCTGGTGTCAAAAAGGAGGGTTTTATTTTGAAAATTAACCGTTATGTTATATTGTTGTTTCGGTGTGTGACTTCCTGCCTGCTCTGTGCTGAATTCAGCTCAATTGCTGCGTCGTGCAGAACCAGTGGAAGTAAACACTTAGACCACCACTGCCGTGATAGAGCAGAGCCAGCCTGGACGACGTATCTTATCAAATCTGGCCGTAATTGGAGTACATCTCTGTTTTAAAAAAAAAAAAAAAAGTCATTTCCCCCCCCCACAACGGGGTGCTATGACTTTGCCCTCCTGTATAGGTTACAAACTCCAGCAGACCTTCAAAAAGGGTTAAAGTTGTTTGACACTTTTCAATCTGTTGTAAGCTTCAGTGAAGCCCAGCTGGTATTTCTTCATTAGATAAGCAGTAAGCGACTTCAACCGGCCTGGCTAAAGGGGAACACACACAATGAAACATTAAAGTGCATTTTCATAACTTAAATGTGCACTATGTGGTTTTGGAAAAGTATTTCAAACTTAGAATTTAAAAAATTCTACATGAATGAGCTAACAGTACTAAAAAAAACATGTCTTTGTCACTATTGTTTAATAATCGACTAATCATCACATTGTGTGTTGGTGCATAGCTTCCAGATGATCTCAGTGCACTGTGGGCCTACATAACCTTTTATGGAGGGGAATGTCAGCTTAACCTCAACAAGAAGGTTACCCACTTAGTGGTGAAGGAACCAAAGGGGGTAAGTGAATGTTCAGTGTGTAATTTCCCTGATTGATCACCATGTTAATGTATGAATTTGGTCACTTCATAATATACCATTTATTTTTTGGTTGCACTTTCCCCAGGCTAAGTTTGAGTGTGCCCTGAAACACCCTGGTATCAAGATTGTCACCCTGGACTGGATAACCGATTCTGTCAGAGGTAATGTTAGAGCTGCCGATCTGGGTCGTTTATGCATTAGGTTTACCTTTTAGTTTCCGTTGGCTATTACTCAAATTTTGGTCAGTCTCAAAACAGTGTTGAGCTACATCATAAAGTCAGCCATGTTGGCAATCATCTTGAAAATGTTTTGATCATTTCTGTGCGTAACTGAATGTCAGTAAAGCCATCATGAGTGTTATCTTTTTACAAGACGGTTTTCATAAACAGCTACAAATTTGAAATTGCAAATTTGCACGTTTTCTTCAAGTTCATTGGTTCCTTGGACAAGCACTTGTTTTTGCAGTACTGGCTCAGTTCAGTAGTTGTGTCAGCAGTTATCTGCATTATCAGACACAGCATCACTTTGTGGCTGTTTGACTGTGACATCCCACCCTCTGAGCTGCTTAAAAGGATATTGCACACCTTTACCTGCAGAGCAAATTAAACTTCAGTTGCTAACCTTGGGTGATTGCAAGCACGTCTGCAGGAGCAAGTTGCTATCCATCCTAATTATGTTTATTATACTGAAAAGGCAGTCTGGTAGTGATGATACTATTTGAGAAAGAACATATCATTAAGACGGTTAGAAACACTGGCTGGATTGGGACTTTTCTATTTAGTATGCTCAGCAGTATTAGTCATCTGCCTCCATCATCATTTATAAAACTGTAGTTGAATGTGAAGGGAACGTGTTCAATGAAGTCTGGTCAAGGGGCGTTATAGAGCACAATTAATTATGTTACTTAAACGCATATTTTGTAATTAATTCATCCATAAAAAGATATTTAAAAAATATAAATGTCAACAGTTGTAACTTATTGACCCTTTCTATCCTTTGCAGACAAAAGTAGGAAAGATGAGGCAACCTATCACCCCAGACTCACATGTGTGGAGCGTGAGGAAGACGAGGAAAGTGAAGCAGAGTCATATGACCAGCGCTCCCATTCAGATGGAAGCTACAGCCCCCGGCAATCCCGGCTGTCCAGTGGTGGCTCATCTGGCGAGGAGTCAAGCCCTCACAGACGACCAGGACCAAAAAAACTGAACTCCATCTTCCCAGTCTCTCCCCGCAAACCTGAGCGCAGCAGCGAGCTTATGTTTGACGACTCTGACGATGATTCTTCAACTGAGAAGGAGGGCACCAACCTCAACTGGACGCCGGCTGAAGTTGCAACTCCAACCCCTCCTAATCCAACAGGCACAGCCAGACGACGGGGTGGGCCACCTGGCAGTAAAGACTCAGTGTCATCTACAGGCAGTGGGCTGATTAATCTGTGTGCCACTGTGCCTCCTGTACCAGGCAGCGGGGGAGCCATGCCTGCAGAGGCTCGTGCAGCTGCTGCTGCTGCCATCATTCACACCACACAGCAAGGTCAGTATGTCAGCTCTTCCAAAGGTTGCACACTTGCTCCTATTAAGCAAGCAAGCAACCCTTTTACAACAAGGTACAGTATGTCAGATTCTGTTAGAGTTGTAACTTTACAATTGAAATTTCGGGGCGCGGTTTAGCTCAGTTGGTAGATCAGGCGTCTCATGCACAGAGGCTCTGTCCTCGCTGCAGCGGCCTCGGGTTCGAGTCCTGGCTTGGGGCCCTTTGATGCGTGTCACTTCCTCTCTCATCCTGTTTCCTGTTATGTCTTCAGCTGTTCTGTCAATAAAGACAAAAGGCCCAAAAAATATACAATTGAAAATAAAACAATTGAAATTTCATCCATCTGAATCAGTCTCATATGTATGTAATGATGCACCAAATTTCTACTGCCTACCAACCTACCACATGGCTATTTAGCATGTATATGTATGGATCTAATGAGGGAAATGGGTATGGATGCATTCTACTGTTGCTCCTTGTCATCTTGTTTTGTCTGAATAGCAGTGGATGCAATCGTACTGCACAGGATGACAGGCTCGCTCTCATAAGACTCTCCCTACTATGCCTCTGATTGGCTTCGTCAAACTGTTAGCTCACAGACGCTCAGTTGATGTCTGTTTTTTGTGGTGATGTGTGCAATAACACTGTTCAGTATTGCGATGACGATGTAACTTGCGATAAATGAACAGATATTGAAGTTTACATATTATTAACTATACAGTTAATGATTGGCTAAGGTTAGTTTTGAATTGTTCGTGTGGGTTTTCATGGTTGTATTGCAGGTGGTACCTGTGTTTGTAGCACATCGTCTCTCCTGAATCCAAAATAAGTCCATATAGCAGCTCCGTCACTAATTGTGGGGAGCACATATGCACACAAGGACTGCTCCGTGGTGTGTTTATATTGCGATGACGATAAAAAGTTGATTTATTGGGCAGCCCTAGTAGTAACACTCTGACCTCTTAACTCATTCTCTGGAGCTGCTTTTCAATGCAAGAGTGACTTTTGGCTCATTAGGTGGAGCAAGCAGCAGATCATGAGCAGTAGTTTCCCCACTATTCCCCCGACTGTTTGTCTGCTTCGCCTAACCAGCCCAGAGACACTGCAGCTTTGCAGTCTCCAGATTTTTAAAATCAGAAGGACGGAGGGATTGCTACACGCCACTGGCTGCTGTATTGTTTTATAACTGTACATAGTCCAATGGCTACTGTTTAGACATGCGTAGATGGCCGCTACTGTCATTTTACTAAAGAAGGAAAGTAGATGTACCTCAAGTAAAAAGTAAAAACACATTGAAAACAAATAATGAATGCTGTGCACGTCACATTTATCTTTTAGGGACATTTTTCAAGTCATATCTTAATAATAACATACCGTGGACTATATATTGTGACAAAATCGTACCGTGAGTGTTTGGTATGGTTACATCCCTGTTGCATACAGTGACCAACTTAAAGACAACGTGTTAGTGTACAGTAGGCTACGACCAGAAGAGGTCTTGTTGACACAAGGAAAAAGAAAGTGGGCACATCGATGGGTGTTTGTGTAGTATCATAATGTATGTATATAAATAGGGTTCAAGTACAGCCCCTGCATTGATCAATGGGCACTCATTGAGCTGACATTTACAGCTTACATCAAATAATACAGTTGTTAAGATGCATCTTTGCATGCTGGCATAGCACTGCTGATTTTGGAGAGACACAATAAGAAATAAGAGGAACCACCTTTTGTTTTTCTTGTGATAACGGGCTAATTATGCTGTATTTTGGGATAATAAAGCTTGTTTTCTCGGGAAGAAGAGAACTAAACCCCTTTATAATGAAAAAACAGATTGATATTTTTTCTTACATTTTTATATGTTGTTTCATCATATCAAGCTGGCATTTGCAAACACAGTATCCTGTTGTTGAAGGTTTTATCTCTTTCTGCTTTTTAGGTGTTTCGGTTCCAGAGGGCATCACTGGGTGGAGCTCAGCTGCTAGAACCCTTCGTAACATCACCAACAACTCTGACATCCAGCCAGCCAATCGACCTGCCAACATAGCACATGTATGAAATGCCACTGTTTCTCTGCACAAATTTATAACAAAATACTGGTGCCCCTGCTCTTTTTTCCCTAATTGTTTCTAATATTACTGAACATAATAAGTGATGAGTTTGGGATGAAAACACTGACTTTATACTTTCTGTACATTTCAACCTCTTCTTTGCTGTCCTCTATTACAGATCATCCAGAATCTGACAGGCAGTCAGACAAAGCCATTGGAGCAGCAGACCAATCAGAGCAATGCCCAAGCCCCTAACAGTACCAATACTCTTTTGTTCAATCAGTCCAAACTGGTAAGCCAGCCAATTACAGCAGAGCAACAGCAACAATTATTGCAACAGCAACAGTCACACCAGGCTGGCCAGCAACAACACCAACAGTTACCACAGCAACAACAGCACCCCATGATGCACCTCCAGCAGCAGCATCAGATGATGCAGCTACATCACCAACAGCAACAACATCAACAGCAACAGTCACAGAGTGTACAACAACACGGTTTCCCACAGTTGCCCCAACAGCAGCAGCAGCAGTTTCTGCAGCAACAGCAGCAGCAAATGCACCAACAACAGATGTTTTCACAGCAGCCACAGCAGCAGCATGCCTTCCCCCAGCAGCAGCTGCGGCCCCACCAGCTCCTACGGCCTGGTTTGCAGCAGCTGCAGCAGCAACAGGTGTTGCAGCAACAGCTACAGCAGTTTCAACAGCAACAACGCATGCAGATGTTACAGCAACAGCAACAACAGCAAGATCAACAGCAGTTACATCTACAGCAGCAGCAACAGCAACAGCATTTCCTACAACAGCAACACATGCAGCAAATGCAGCAGCAGCAGCAGCAGCAACAGCACCTACAGAATCAACAGCAGGCTCTGCAGCATCAGAACCAGCAGGCCCTGCAGCAGCAGCAGCAGCAGCAGACGACGACTCTGCAGCCTCAGCTCCAGCAGCCTCCTCACATCCCTCAACTTTTTGGACACGAGCCAGGACAAGACAGTGAGTACACCCAGGGTCGGCATGAAGGACAATTATTGTCACTCAAGGCCATACTGTTTTGTATTGGTAAATATTACTATGAGTCTAGTAGCAGGTAAGCTACCAGTAAGACACAAACACAGCAACAGAAAATAATGCATTACGTCAGCATGTCAGTAAGCAATTAACAATTAATTGACTGCCAGTTAATATTTATTACTCTGCTAAGTTATGGTAAATTCATATGTCCTTGTTATTGTTGCTATTAATAAACTGTTAAGTAAAGCGTGAATTTACACCTAAATCAACATTGGACAACATTAGTAGGTAAATAAATGGGCAGCATGTGCAAAGTGGCTAGCTCTGTTACCTCACAGCAAGAAGGTTCTAGTTTTTGTCAGCGGGCTGGGGCAGGGCTGGCTTCCTCCCACAATCCAAAATTCAAAAGTTAGGTTAATCTGTTACTCTAAATTGTCAATAGGTGTGAATGTGCACATGAATGTTTGTTGCTCTCTATATGTCAGGCCTGGCAACTTATCCTGCCCAATGTCAACTGGGATCTAGTTCTAGCTCTAGTTCCATGTGACCCCGAAAAGGATAAGCAGTTACAGATGCTGGCTGGATGGACCATTAGTAAATGATTACTTGACACTGTTAATTGTTAGTTGACTGCTAGTTAATGCTTACTACCCCATTAACTAATGTTTATTAATGTAACCTTATTGTCAAGTGTTGGATAATGGGGATAAGTAGAGAGGTGGCAAGGAGATGCTGTCTGTCAATGGCTTCCAATATCAAAGACACGAAAGTGTTCACCAAACAGTACAATAATGATAGCAACAATAGTAATTAAAACTGCTGTTGTGGTAAAATAGCAACGTCAGCATTCCTGCCCCCAATTAGCATAGTTCACTAAAAGCAGAGTGGAAAAAATGCATCTTTAAATTGAATCACCATAATATGGAGAGTGAGTGATGATGATGAGGATTTGATAATGACCTCTGAAATTTTTGAGAAGATTTTTTTACACATAATGTTGTTAGAACCTTAATTTCTACTTTAAGAAAAAAACAAACAAAAAAAACAAAGAACACAGTTACAGGTGCAGATCTGTTTGTGTAATTTCATTCTGGTCTATTTTTCAGTTCCACAGGATGGCTTCCTTCTGGGCTGTTGGTTTGCTATTTCTGACTACCCGGAACAGATGGCTGACAAACAACTCCTGGCCACATGGAAGAGGGTTAGTCACACAATAAAAAGAAAAGATAAAAGTCTTTCTTTTGAACTAGTGCATATGCCTGGGTGGTATCCAATCTTTACTAGTGCTACTTTAATACTTGCCCAAATTTTCCTGTGGTTTACAATAATACCACCAGCTGGTTACAGATCACATTTTAGGACCTTGAGGGAGCTGCCAATCACTGCTATCCCATGTTCCACCACAAGGTGCTTGCACTGCTGCAGTATACTTCTACTGTAATTTTCTGTCTTATATCACATCAACATGACATTATGTTAATAACATAACATGTCTAATTTTTTGTGAAGCACTCACTGCATGTATTATATTTGTTGTAAAGTATTGTGAGTGGCATTTCTTGTATGAAAGAGGCTTTACAAACAAAGAGTATTTTTGTTGTTACTCTCATAGTGATATTATAATTTTCAACAAAAATATGATGATTTTTTACAAAACGTTCTGTCATCACTTTTATAGCATCTTTAAGCACACAGACAGTGGTGCTGCCAGACCCACTCCTAAAGTATTTATTCTATACACCTTTCAGCCACAACATTTAAACCACTGCATCACCTGTCAGTGGTTTTAATGTTGTGGCTGAAAGGTGTATTTATTCTATACACCTTTCAGCCAGTGTTTCCCATACATAGGCTCTACTACTTATTTTTTTTAAATCAACAATGTAATTTTATAGCACACACACACACACCACTGACCCTAAAGCCCCACCCACTTGATCATCACATGCGCAGCATGCATCATCAGTTCACTTAAGTATTTCCCACACATTAATTTATTTGTGGCAGTCCACCACAATATCACCATTGGCTGCCAAATAATGATCTTCTATTTTCTGAAGCAGTGCATCCTGTTCTCGCTCACTTAAGACAGCACATACGAGTGAACAGCATGATGTTATATACTCGATACAGCAACGATACTGTTGATGGCATTGTGGTTTTTAGTCAGCCAGTAAAACCAACACAGAGGATGAGGAGCAGTGTTTAACATGGTTGGCTTGACCATAACTTCCTCTGCAAATAAGAAGGCTGGCCTCACTCTGAATCATAGGATATATAAATCAAGATTCTTATGCGAATCGATTTTTATATCCACCAGTGAGTGATGTAACATACTGTTTGTGAGTCATTGACATCTATTTGATATTTAACATGTACATAAAAAGTCCTTAAAATCATACATAACATCCAAGATGGGGACCATATTTTTAAAAGATACTGTGCAGTAGTTTATGTTTACTGAACTCCTCCCTCAGGTCATCCAGGCATGTGGAGGGTCTGTTGACCCCACCCTGACCAGCCGTTGCACACATCTGCTATGTGAAAGTCAAGTCAGCAACATGTATGTACAGGTAAGTGTTAGCAATTCTCCAGAAAAGACACTTTCACACAAGATTTCATCCAACTTATAAATCAAGCAATCGTCATTCATATTCAATCGGTAGAAAGTGTTCCCTGCAGATGCTGGCATATACAGGCAAGGTTTACAGACTGCCTTATTCAAGTTTTCAGGTTCCCTTTTAGCATTGGGTATACATCTGGAAATACAGGCTTGGGCCCTTTTGCTTCTGACACCAAATCCTCTGCCATCGTCTTGTCAGTCAGCCCTTATTCATGTCACTTTATAAGTTAACCTGACTCCTGCTACTCTGAGCTATGACTCTTCTGTTATTGCTGTACAGAGCAGACTTTCAGTTAATAATTGTAGCGTCTGCGTCTATAGACGAGGACATTATGATGAATATCAAGCTACTCTGCTTCTTGATTTAGTTTAGATTAATTTGATGAAAACCTTGGCATCTTTGCCACTCTTGTTGATATTTCTGGTGGTTCTTCTTCCAGGCACTCAGAGATGGGAAGCGATGTGTAACAGCACACTGGCTCAACACTGTACTGAAGAGGAAGAGGGTGGTTCCTCCTCATCGGACATTGCATTTGCCCTTTGCCTTTCCTCCTGGCGCGAAACCTTGCTCTCAGCATGTAGGTCCAGTTCCCACAAACAACTGCTACTTTGATTTAAAAACCCTTTGGTTACCAGCTAGAAATCTGTTTGTGGACTTGATGAAGGCACTGACCGTAAAGAGCTACAGTTACTTTTAAATCAAGGAAATGTCTTTGTTTTCTTATTGCCATATTTTGCAAATGTTTGTGATTACTTTGTGTTTGAGTCTGCAGCATTTCAGGTAATTCAACAAGTCTTCATGTGATTGTGATTTTTAGAATTCTCATCTGACCTTGAGTTTTACCTGAATCATTTAAGTCTAACAGTAGTATTTGAAGGGAATATAACTCTGTGTGTCAATCTTGCATTATCTAGATCCATATATTCTGTCATTGAAAATCCCTAATAATATCTTTGACAAGATACATATTTGATACAGTTACAGCTTACTTAATGGGTGGTCAGATCAGCGCAGTCAAAGCATCATGCCAGAGATCATTTTTAATGGAAGGCAGCCATCAAACCCTGAAAATGATGCCTGGCGCTTGTCACTTTTTATGGGTGTGACATACTGGCCTCAACTTTCAAGAATGACTCAGCGACAGTGTCGCTGGCCACACTTGGCCTGTTTTAACTTTTACACAATTAGAGTCAGTGGGAATTTATGGTAGTGAGTTAATCTTATGTTACTCTTACAGAAAATGGTTGGAAGGACTGTGGTATTTTTTTTTTTTTTAACCATTTTATCATTGAGCTTCTGTTTCCTGACTCTGCACTCACCAAATCATTTTCTCTGTCACTGTCTTTCCTTGCAGATAATATCAGTGACAGGTTTTGTGGATGCTGACAGGGATGACCTGAAGTTGATGGCTTATCTGGCTGGTGCCAGATACACTGGATATCTGTGTCGCAGTAACACTGTCCTCATCTGCAAAGAGTAAGATTGTCTTGCACAAAAGCACCACTTTGCAAGATGACCTACCAGCTGTCCAGATTATAGTCGGTCTCTATACACACTTACCATAAGGCAGCCAAGACATTTCTAACTTCACAAATGTTATGAGTGTGGCCTCACTGTAGATCTTCACATACAATGATAAAGTAGTCCTAAAGAGCACATAATGAGATCTACAGTTGTGTTTTTTGGTTGACTCTTGACCATCCTGACCAGTTTTCTCTCAGCAGCAGGTGATAGTTGGTGTTTTCTGCTCGTGGCATTGACAAAACTGTGTCATGCACTTTATACTGACAGAAAGCTGTTTGTGCAGTTGATCTTGGGACCTGTAACTGCTTTGAAATGGATGGGAGACAACAATGTGCTCTTTCAGATCAGTGCTGAGCTCTTCAGACTTTCCCATTGTAGTGTTTGTGACTGAGTCTAATGGCTGTATCAAACAGGTCCTATTAAAACAGGCCCAAAAAAGTCAGCAGCTGGTATCAATCAGAATCACTCAGAACAGCTTAAGAGGAGAAAAATGAGAGTTGTAGAAGTTCTTGGTTTAGGGCTGCCATGATATAAATGTTCTTTACAAGCATGTATAAATTACCACTATAACTATTTTGACCACAACTTAACAGTATGTCACCTGTATCGAATATTGGGATTTGAACCATCAATTCTGCCATCCAGTTTGTTATCTGCTGTACAGTGTCGGTGATATGAACATCTTGCTGGTCTCTCTTTAGACCCAGTGGGCTGAAATATGAAAAGGCCAAGGAATGGAAGATCCCATGTGTAAATGCCCAGTGGCTGTGTGATATACTGCTGGGGAACTTTGAAGCACTGAGACAGATTCAGCACAGCAGATACTCCATCTATACACACCCTGAACCACTTCTGCCTAACCCACAGCTGGTCCACAACCTGCTAGGTATGTAAAGCTTGATATATTATGACTAATACAGACAGTTATTATATGTGGAATATTGACTTAATTATAATGGGCCAGTTAACAAATAAGATGAAATATCACACAGCGAGGCAGGCAGAATCCCTCGTGGAGCTGCACATCTTTTTGTGGATTATCCCACATGCATGCAGGCAAAAGTGTTATATGGTATGAACATACATACATGTGTGCAATTTTACATGACATGAGAATGAGAAACAACCTTCCGCTTAATATTATAAATTTCTGAAGTAATTTAAACATCACTGTGTCTGTTTTAATTGCCTTTTATGCCTTGATGTATATGTGTGTGTATGTATACACAAGGAACTGTCTTACATTGGCTTCTGTTTTTCTTTGTAGCTGCTTGGAGAACACCGATAAAAGTATCTCCTGAAGCTTTGGCGGTGAGTTTTATTGATGTCTGTGATTTGGTGTGTTAAAAATATTTCTCATTAGTCAGCTCCTCTTTTGTTGTACCTGTTCTACCCATGGGTCGATATGTGACAACCTGAAAATAAGACTCAAAAAATCAACTGTCTTTCTTCAGAATCACTTAAATAGCTTGTCTACAAATTACAAGGTCATTTATCTTCTTAGATAAGTTTGTAAATTTCTTCATGCTAGACAAATTAAGAGAACTTTGACGCAGTTATTTTTATACCAGTTTATACCAGGGTGTACATAGGCACAGCAACAATATGGTGATGATAATGTGGTCGGAATCTTCACATCAGAAGTTCAAATCACCTTGTGTTGTGGATTATTTCACCCTTGATGCCTATGTCATAACAGCAGGTTGTGGCGGTAGCATGTTGTGGAGGCATCACAACAACCAGGAGCACTTACAAGTTTGTACCAAACAATGGGAAAGGACGGGCTACATTAAATAGAAGAGACTGCATCACAATCATTGCATTTATAGGAGGGAAGTAAAACCAGAGAGTGTCTCTCTTCGCACAGTGCATGTGTGATTGAGAGTAAACAGGAGGTGACTCTTCACTCAGGGCAGGTTGTCCACCACTTAATAGATTTCGGATGGTGTTGTTCTCTCAGACAGATACAAAATAAAATAAAATGTTATAATGGGTTACTAGATATATTTGGGCAGGTGTTAATAGGCAATGGGCCCTTAGTGGCCTGCCACAGTAACGTTTATGTGTGGAACACACTGCTCTTAATAAGGCTGTGAAACTTGGTTTGCCTCCATTATTCCAACAAAAAAGGAACAACCCTCCATGATTGTCCCCAAATGGACAGTGTGATTAAAAAATTGGCCCAAGGAGAAGAGATGCGATGCAAACATGCAGTAAATGATGCTGCACTACTTAACTTTCATGTGAATGCTTTTTTGGCTCATCTGATTGTATGTTTAGAGTCTCCAGCTGCTTAAGAAACAGAAGATGACAGACTCCACAAACCAGCCTGCAAACAAGAAAGCCAGGTCAGTACAACAGATCTGGGTACAGGTTCCGCTGGTTGTCAACATGAAACTGCAGAGTTGGACCAAACATCAACTTTGCAGATGACCACTTGATGATGATGTTGTGGATAAAAGTACAATCTCTTGTGTGCAGAGTGGAAGAGATCCAGTCCCCCAGTAAAAAGCTCCCCCCTGAGTCCACCCCTCGAGTCATGTTCACAGGTTTTGAGCCCTCACATGTACAGCAGTACACAAAGGTAAAGTCAGACGTCATAAAGGTGTATCATTTAAACAACGATTATAGAGAATGCTAATGTCTCTCTCACGCGTGAAATTAAGGGCATTAACCTTCTGTGTCTAAAATCTCAACATTAGCTTCTCTGTTGTCTTCTGCTGTTAAATGTTGTCACTGTCTTATGATGCCTGTCCTCATCTCCTCCTCCCCGGCAGAGGTTACATGCTTTAGGTGGTGAAGTAGCAGACAGCAGTCAGGAAGCCACCCACCTTGTAGCCAGTAAGGTGACTCGGACCGTCAAGTTCCTCACTGCAATGTCTGTGGTCAAATACATAGTCACTCCAGAGTGGCTGGAGGAAAGCTGGAGGAGCCAGAAGTTTGTGGGTATGTGTGTGTGTGTTTGTGTGCTTTATGTAAGGGCTGAAACTGCAAGAAAACTCTTATCTGTATCTTTATCCTTGGCTTCAGTTTGCCATTTTAAGTCTTCCTCTTTCTCTTCTTGTCACTATGTTTTATTGTTCCTCTTTTTCATGTACCAGTTATTTTTTCCATATTCAGTTATTTTTTGTGGAGCAGTAGGAGTGACCATTCAGATTGTACCCAACATAATTACTTAAGAGTTAATTCATTCTGTGTGAAATTACAAAATATAACCAGAAAATGTTCTATATATTGTACTTTATTTGTCGTAACTAATGTGTGCATATGTGTATGTGTGTTGCAGATGAGCAGGGTCACACTCTGAGGGATGCAGAGGCGGAGGTGTTGTTTGGCTTCAGTCTGGAGGAGTCATTAAAGCGAGCCAACAGTGCGCCACTCTTCAAGGTAAGATAAGCTCCACTCTGAAACCAGGACTTCAGCAGCATTAAACTGATGGGAAGACGGGTTCAGGCAGGAACACAGTATAATTGTTGTCTTTCCTCTACCGCTTGCTGAATATTGGGAATAAATCATTCACAGAGGTGAACATTTGTATACTTGGTTTGATTCTGATTAATGTATTTTGTCCCTGTCCTTTTGGCCACTCTGTGTCCCTCTGTCATGTGATGGGTGATGTAGGGGAAGTATTTCTACCTCACCCCAGGGATGTGCCCCAGCCTCAGCACCATGAAGTCCATCCTGGAGAGTGCTGGAGGAAAGCTGCTGGCCAAACAGCCCTCCTACAGAAAGATCATGGAGCATAAACAGAACAAGGTCCTTTAAAATACTTAAGCCACTAAATCATTTTCTATATAAGTTTGACTGTTTTTAAGCCCTTGCAGTTGATGGTAGGTGATGCGGTTGAGGAATAATGATGATAATAAGTAGTAAGTAACTCAGCAATAGGCATGAATAATAAACTTAAAAAAAAAACGCAGACTGAAATGCCTCTAGTTAATTGACAAAAAGTATGGCTTCATTCTAAATACTACATTCTTGCTCTTTTGTTACAGAACCTTCCAGAGATCATCATAATTTCCTGTGACAATGACCTCCACCTCTGTAGAGAATACTTCTTAAAAAACATTGGTAAGTCTCACACACACACACACACACACACACACACACACACACACACACACACACACACACACACACACACACACACACACACACAGTCTAATTCAGTGGTGTCAAACTGATCCAGTAAAGGGCCATGTGGCTGCAGGTTTTCATTCCAACCAAGCTAGAACACACCTGATTTGGATCAGCCAACCAATCAGCCATGGAATGAAAACCTGCAGCCACATGGCCCTTTACTGGATCAGTTTGACACCCCTAGTCTAATTCCTGTTTAGCTGCAACATATTTTAAAATAAAATGTAAAAAAAAAAAAAAGGGTTAGGGTTAGCAGATCCATTTTAAAAGAAAAGTATTGGCTGAAATAAAGCTGATCAGAACACAGTCTTTACTGTACTCAACTGTGTGGTTTCACTGTACTAACAGTGCTCTACTTTTTTTCTTTACTATGCTCAGCTGTTCCTTTATTGTACTAAGGTTCCCATTAACTGCACTCACAGTCCTCTATAATGTTTAATTACACAGTAATGTAAGACTCAAACACCAAGCGCCAGAAAAACATCATGGGGACATCCAGAGTTGATAGTATTGTAATACCGACCATCTGTGCACACACACATTGTATGTGTGGTCAGTTTTATGCCACTGATTATGTACTGTTAGCTGTGTTGAAGGTAGAATGTGGGACAAATGTGAAAGCAAACTAAAGTTTAGTTTACATTCAGTGTTACTCACCAAGACTGTATCTTTGAGGTCCAGTAAACAATGTGAAATCTGTTTCCTTCCTTATGAAATATTTGAAGAAGCCATTAAAAAAGACTTTAAATCTTCCATGGTTTACCTCTATGTTTACTAGCTGCCAGTCTTCTTTTTCTCTTACCTTGCTTGTACATTGCACCACATGAACTCTGTTCCTGTAAACCATGATGTTCCATTAGAACTTGTGTTGATGACTTTTGTGTCACTGATGCTGTCTGCTGTCTTTGTTGTACAGATGTCCACAATGCTGAATTCATCTTGACAGGCGTTCTCACCCAGAAACTCAACTATGACTCATATCCTTTACAGCCAAACACATTTTAGGGCGCTAAGCTTTTTGGTACATTTAATGATATGGCTGATCTGTGTATATACAGTATGTGTGTGTGTGTGTGTATTCTGTGTTTCCTGAATAGTGACCAGGTCCTTAATTTTACGTGAAGCTGTTCCATGACAGACAGGCTGTAACCATGGTAATGACTGCATTACAGGCTAACACAAACTCGTCTTAAATGAACTTTCATGTTTAGAATGCATGTGAAGTTTGGGTTATTACTCTAAGACATAGTTGAGTTTGGACAAATAATGTGGCGTCTGCTGGCACCACAGTGGGACATGTCCCTGGTTTTAGGCCCTCTGGGGAATCTCCCTTCTAAACCACTAATGGAATCTCTCACACCCATTTCACACTGGTCAAAAACCCAACCAACATCCTGCCAAATCTGTCTCTGTCAGGCAGAGCTTGAGCATAGTGCAGTCAGCACTGAGTTTGAAAGAGTGACCACTGGAGTGCTTCCGTGCCTGTCAGCTGTCTGATTGGCTCTGCGCATCTGCAGCTCTCAACAGAGATGAGAAAGGAAGTCAGATGTCTCACTCTTTAACAGCTTCCGTTACTGGGCATCTTGAAAAAAACTGCGGAGATGCTTCTGGTGTGTTGGCCTCAGACTTTGTCACCTGTATTGTTTCTGTGACGGCACTAATATTTTTTGTGGCCAAATGTAAGTTTCCTTGACAGTCACACGTACAAGTTCACTTGACGGTGAAGCAACGATGGCATCAGGAGGACGAGGAAGAGGAGGAGGAACAGATCAGGAAGCCGCCTGTGTACAGTCCAGCCACGCTGAGTTTTCTATGTTAGATCTCCAGTAATTTTGTAGCTTTTTCTTACATGTTTGAGAATAAATAAACTGATGTTATTTTTGTGAAATGAATGTTTAAATTATGGAGGATTTTAACTTTTTCCTGTTTTTCAAATAGAATGTGTGAAGGCTTTAGCTTGTATACGCTGCTTTTTGGATTAAAATCTACATTTGTTTGTGAAAAATGTCTTTGTTTCCTTTATTACCAATTTGTGAAATAAAAATTTTAAAATATCCCCAATATATATATATATTGTTTAGGCATAGTTAATGGCAACTTGTGAAATTAAACCTGAAGTAAGAACCTTAAAAAAATTTTAAAAAATGATTAAACTAACACAAGATTCTGTAATCAATAACCGATCTTTGTTCACGGGTCAAAGTCCAGGCTGAAAGTGTCGATGCTTTTCAAACCAAAAGCTCTCTCTCTGTTCTCCCATTTGAGGTTTTGGAAGCTTTCCGGGAGGTATTCCTTCCAGGTTTATGCATATATAATTCCTGAAAGATTTGATTTAATTAACTGTTAATGAGGGTCTGGGGTAGTTACTGGTGAAATTCTAATTGCTGACTGTCAGACTGATAGCCTGGGGTGATGTATGGGTGGGGGTGGCGGGTGGGAGCCGGGTATGCAGCAGCGCCTGTGGTGCTGCCCTCAAAACTGCAGCAGACTGAATTAGACACAGCCTGAGCCAAGGTCATGTGCTATATATTTCATGTGTGTCTGCTGCCAGCACTTCTCAACATGTATTTACACGAACGTGAGAGGTGACACTCACACTCACCCTCACAGATGGAAGTCGACAATGTCTTCCTGAAAACAGTACAGCGGGAAACCTGCTGGTCACATGTTCTACATACAGGTCACACATGAAATAAAAACAAAACCCTTTAAATTAGAAACACAACAAATGCAGAGTCTCATACAAAGCATCTGATGAGGATTCAATAGTGTGTGTATCGTAAGCTTTAGGCCTTTACAATCACCTGATCTTAACCAAACTGTTGTGATGAGCAACATGACAGTCAGCGCTCTCCACCACCATCATAAAAGCACCAATGAGGCACTGTTTCTTTTTTAAAATGCTGTGTATCTTTCCAGTAGCGTGGTCTCTCACCAGCAACACGGAGGCTTTTCAGTAACAGTGCAAGTTGTCAGTAAATAAATACTGTTGTGAAAATAAAGTTTTTTTTCACAATCTTCCAAGCCAAAGGTTTTATGAAGAGTCAAAGTCATACACTGACGATTTGTGTGTTAAAGCACAGTGAACTACATCGTCTCATCAACACGTCACCAACAAACATGGAAACAAAAGGTCATAAAAAACATGAACGCCACTATGAATCTGCTCATATTGACAACTGCAGTTCTGTTAAAGGAGAGCTGGTTCTGGTTCAGTTCTGTGAGCTGCCCATATACAGGAGTAGCTCAGCAATGTTGAAGTTAGGAGACGACGTCACTAACAACACTGCTGGCAAACATCTGTTAAAGGTCCCATGTGAAAGAAAAGTTGGTCTTAGAGTGTCATTCCAAACCTGTTAAATACTGACGCACTGGGATTGTAGGTTGTGTCATCAGTTCTTCACAAGTTGGGAATGAGTCAAAATTTGACTTTTCTTACAAATAGGAACAATCAACTTCATACCGTTCTAAACACTTAGCATGCTTAACAATTTAAGAGGCACAATAAGCACTGCAAATGCAAAAGTAATGAGACGACCAGAAAAATGCAAACATTGAACATTCAAAACATAATTGAGCAGTCCAGGATGCTCAGGTGGGGAGCTGCTCTTGTCATACAGAACACTGTTAATATGTCGTCGCTGTTAAAGAGCAGCTGATCCAAACCAGATGTCCTGTTCCCTTCCTGCGGCCCATGTGTTCTTGATAATGACATTATCAGATGAATGAAGAAATCCACATTAGCATGAACATCTATGAGCTCAGTGAACACACACACACACACACATTAATTAATTCCAATTAGAAATGCAAATAAGGAGCAACTACTTTGATTAAGCAGCAGCGAAGCTCCTTGTTGGTTTGTGATGTTCTCCTCTGACGCAGCCCAGTTGTGCGGAGAAGGAAGAAAACAGTATTGGGACACAGAAAATGTTATAATTAATGTAGAAATGCTGTGTGAGAGATATTTCTAATTAGTCCCCCGTCCCTCCCTCTGTTGCATCAGACATGTTCGTCCTGCCAACGTCCCCTGTTTCTCAGGATGCAGAGGAATTACATACTAATTAAACAGAGGCAGGCGCTGGGATTCGTCTGGCCCCTCAATTTACATATGAGCTGTTTTGCATATGACGGAACTAATGTCTAATAATTTAACCCATTACTGGCGAGGCTATCTCGTTGTGCTTTTGGAAATAAACGAGACATAAATGAGAAAACTGTATTGTTTAAACCACAAAGATGAGAGCAGACAAGATAGTTTTAATCTCTAATCACACAGCTTCACACTGAGCCGCTCCGCTGGACCAGCTGAAGGTCCAGTGCCCTGCTCAGGGGCACCTCAGCAGATGTGGTGAAAATTAAAACTTACAGCCATGCAGGCCCACAGCAGAGTATACGACATCAGGGATGTTAAATGGTTTGTCTTGTAGCACAACTGCCGACACAATGCTGTGTCTTTACTAAGTCCTCGCTTGGTCCTATATGGATTGTGTTCATTTTGTCAGCTATTTTTACATTTATTCAGAGGGATGAGCTCAACCATGTTATAATGGCCAATCCTGAGAGGACTGTTTGTTTTATTATCTGTTTGGACAGATTTGGGCAATATTTTAAAGGGGCACTGTGCAGTTTGGAGAAGAAATTAAAACTCAAACTTTTTATATTTACAATATGAGTGAGGGAATAATCAAAAAATGGACGATAAGTGAACAAATAAGCTGTTCCCAGACGAAAACAAGGTCCCAGAACAGTGTCTGGGGCTAGAAAGGTGGCAGGGTCCGCCACATATAAACAAAGTAAAACAATATAAATTGTGTTGTCCTTTAAAGTCAGTCTGTTTGTTCAGTCATGAAAACAAAGAAAGTTTGATTATTATTATAATTCTAAGAAAATTCCTAGAACTTTATCCTTAAACTAACTTGGGTACCGTGTTAGCCAATGAATCCTTCTTTGGCCTGTCACATCTCCACAGTGCATCCCTTTGAAAGATGCAATATTTTAAAAGAGCGGGAAGAACATAAGGAACCAATAACAATGCTTTAATTTGTCACATGACCTTCAGGAAGCCATCTAGAAACCTCTTCTCCCAGACTTTTTCAAAGAAAACACCTTCGCCATTTTGCTCCTAAAAAAGTGGCTGAAAACATAATTTTCTGGCCCTTTTCTGTCGTGAAAAAGATATGTGCACACTCAAACGTGAGTAAACTTTAATTTTTTTATAGTTTAATGCAATTTATTTCTCATTAAATAGTGGAAACTTGTTAAAATGGAATTGTTGCCTTGAGGCAGCAACTAGTGTTATGGAAAATTGCGTATGTTGCCTTGAGGCAACAGTGAACCATTATGGAACAGCAAAATGAATGTTTTTGAGTGTGTTTAGGTATATATAATATTCAAAAGCATACTATTCATCATAATCTTTATATTTTATAATCTATTATTATTATCATTTGTTATATTTTCCTTCATTTACAGAATGAAGTCAGCGTTGTTCTATACCATCATGGTACAATGTTGCCTACAGGCAATGAACCCCCCCAAAAAACTATAGCATTTCTTGAGATTATGTTTATTTAGTCTATTTTAAGACATAAAAACACTCCAAACATTTTTTTTCTAACGCACATCATAATGCGTCATAATGCATCATAATTGTCGGATTCTCAAGTTCAGCTGCAAGTTTGGCATGACAGCGTCATAGTCTGTGTAGACCGGCATTTGTTATCAAACTTTTTTGAAAGGTTTTTGACAGCAAGTAGACCAAAGGATCAGACCAGCAGCCCTGCTGTGGAGGACTCTGCTGCAAATAAAACCATGGCCAACTAAAATCCAAAAATATGAGGCAGCACACATTAAGTATGGCTTCACAGCCACACAGAAAAATGACCATGATTGCCCAAAATGCGTCCTCTGTCTGGAGACCCTCTCAAACGAGTGTTTAGATGTACATTAATAATTTTCTTATAATAAAACAAATGTAATAATCACTGAATAGTGAATAAAAGTAAGAAAATACATTCTAAAAGATGTTTCTTGACATATTTTGTAGTATTGTCTGTGGGTCCCCGGCCAGAAGCTAATTTTGTTTAGGGGGCCTTAGCATGGAGAAGTTTGGGAAGCCCTGCCATGGAGGGTTAATCAGAGGAGAAAAACGGTGGAAAGATAACAAGGAGGGAGAAATATCTCAAAACGCTGAATGACAGTGAGTTACTGAAACACTACAGGTTATATTGTGCAGGGAGAAGGTCTGTGGTCACATCTCTGACCCAACACAATAAAGCAGTAACAGCAGGAACTCAAGTGAACATTTGCAGTGCTGCACTTTAGACTGTTTTTGAGTACAGGCCAAGGACCACTGTGTATCTCTACTGCCCTCTACTGGCACAATACTGCATCCTACTGAGAAACACACCAGGGCCTGTGTTCTTCAAGCTTCCTGGTACTAAGAGCTGGAATACCTGGAAAAAAAATATGTCTAGTGTAGCAGTAATATTCACAACAGTGACACTACATATTTATGAATATTGTGTACACAGGAAAATCCATCCATCCATCCATCCATCCATCCATCATCTGAAACCGTTTAACCTTTTCATGGTGACGGCGCTGGAGCCAATCCCAGCTGACACTGGGCGAGTGGCGGGGTACACCAGCTCATCACAGGCCTGACATATAGGGACAACAACCATGCAGGAAAATATAAGGTAAAAATGGAAAGTAGAAGTTAATGTACTTTCTGCTGAAAATAATATATCACATTCTACACAATGATTTATTTTACATTTGGCACATTTACGTTTACCAATAATAATGGTGTTGGTGCAGTATTTTTTACATTGGGCTATTACTAATTCTTAAAATAACTAAAGATTCCCAATACTTCTTCCATCCCCGTCTGTGCGCACAGTCCATGAGTTTCATTCCAGTTTGACATACACCTAAAAGAATAATTTGCCTATAGTAGTGACTGTTAGTATTTGAATCACATGTACATTTGTTTTCCATTTTATTACACATTTGATCCAAAAGGTTACATGTAATGCAAGGGTTTTCCATCATGTTGAGTCAATGTGGATAAACTAAATAATGCAGACTTCTGTAAAAACACAGAAGCCCTTAGGGGGAAATGAAAGAAAGAACATTTAAATTAAAAATAAATATAGAAGATAGATTTCACGTGTGTTGAAAAAATAAATTAAGGAGCTTAGAACGTTATCCTGGCAAACTGTCTTCCACCATATTGCAATTAATAAATACAAGAGAGACAATAATTTAGATCAGACTTAGAAAACTGATCACTAGAAAAAAAAAAGTATTTCTCATTGGCCCCTCAGAGCTTCTGTATTTAAGCCTTTTGTGTTTACTCTGTTATTGTGTGTTTTTGAAGTTGTATTACTCAAGTATTCTACATAAAGCAACTGCATTTCCAGAGGTTATTATGTCTACTGCATGAAATACCACTATTGACCTACCTCTATTGATTTAATTTAGCCACATTCAACTTTGCATTAGTGGAAAATGTACATTAAAAGACTTTAAGTCACTGTTTTAGGCAAGACATTGTGAGCGTACAATGTCTGAAATATAAGACAGCACATACGTCACGCGCCTGTGCTGTCCAACATGTCCTTCTGTTCACTACATCAGTGCCCCAGTGTGCAGATGCTTTGCTGTATCACAAAACCTTTATTCAAATCATAGACCATTTTACTTTTAAAATGAATACATTTCACATGCAGTAAATGCAATAATCTCTCATCACAATGACAGTGGAGTCTAAATTACGGTTTGATTATTGACAAATGTATTTTGCTACTACTGTGAACTCTGGTTTTAAAGGGCTGACTGCCGCATTCTCCAGTGATTACTGGAGCGATTTGGATTAAAATCAAGACTATATTTCCCATTTACAGATACACACATTGGATTTCATTGTTCTCTCCTTTGTGATTCTTTACATTCCTCCCAGTGACAGTTACATTTTTACAAACACTAACCCTAACAGGAGAATTAGTAGTAAAAGTGAACATCTTGATGACGTGACCTCCATTATTAAATAGGTGGAGCCCTGTGGCTTGTCTTTCCCTTCAGTGGACAGGACTAACAGGCACACCCCTCTTGGGCTGATAGGGCGTTGTCCTGGTGACCATCTTGATGCAGTCTATGATTGGACAGACGCTGAGGCACAGAGTGCAGCCCGTACAGTTGTCACTCACGACGGGCAGGTGGGTCTCCGGGTTGAACTCTATAGCCTGGAAAGACAGTGAGCAGGACACGTTACAGGACTGAGGCAGATGAATTGAAACACAGACAAGAGACGAATGCAAAAGAAATGAGATATGCATATTGCTACCAAGGACACAGTGACAAGATTCAGCATGTTCTTTCCATGGCTGAGGCTGGAACACTTTTGTTTCTTATGCTTATTAAGTTGTTGTGTGTTTCGCTGTTGTGCTTATTTGCTGTTTTTTTAATCACATGTAAACCTTGGACTCCACTTAATTATCTTTATCTGACAGACAGACGGACGTACCTGGTATCCAGAGTCATTGCAGGTCATATAACATTTACCACAGTTGATACACATCTCTTCATCGATCAGGGCCTGGACCTGAGAACAGAAGGTGGGGATTGATCAGTTTATAGTGTATATTCAGTTTTTTTTTTTAGGATAATTATCTGTGACCTTAATACATTCAGTTTCATTATACTGCCTCTACCCATCATACAGTATCACACAGACACACAGAGTCTGGCAGTACTGCACTGGTTTATATTGTCACTTTATAAATAGAGCTTTATAAATAGAGCTGCAACAATTAATTGATTAATCAAGTAAATGAATCAACAACAATTTTTATAACTGATCAGAACTCTTTTTGAAAGTAAGACAGTAAGTAAGCAAGTAAATAAGACACTTTTTTGATTCCAACTTGTTAAATGTGAACATTTTCTGGCATTCTCTCCTCCTCTATTACAGTAAACTGAATATCTTTAGACTGTGGGTTGTTTTCTGACATTTTAAAGACTAAACAACTACGCGATTGAAGAGAAAATAATTGCTACAGTGTGTGAGAGAACGTCGGGTACCTGCTCCATGTTGTTCAGTTCCTGGTATGCTCCGATGTAGCGCAGTGCCCTGGCTATCACATCCTACAGACACACCATCCACATATAAGAAACGTATAACACCACATGGTACATTAAAGGAACAGTGAGGGTGTGTGTGTGTGTGTGTGTGTGTACCTTGACAGCAGGAACAGGTTTTTTAGGCATGCTGGCCCGGCCGTTGGTTGTTGCCATCACATCAGTTTGAACGCCTCTGAGCTTTTTCTTGTAGTCTGCGATGACTTCTGTTTTCTGCTGGAGGTACGGACCAAAGCTAGGGAGGCTCTACACACACACACACACACACACACACACACACACACACACAGAAATATTGTTACTTTTTACTAATGGCAGTGTTTATGGTGATATTCAAAAAGAAGTAATAGAAAACAAGTCAAAGTAGAAAAATGGGACTATATATAATAAAGGAATTCTTTGTGGTAAGCAGTGGTACCTTTCCAACAAGTTCTTCCAGTTTGGGAACTGGTTTTCCCTTCTGATGTCTGTCTGTTGGAGGGGATTGACCATCCCATCCGTTCAGCTCCAGGCTCTTCAGGTACAGCAAGGCTTTCAGACCTGAACACACACATTCACCACGGTGGCATCATGCTTTCTCAAAGTAGTAGCACCTGGGTACGCTGGAACATTTTTGAGTGTTTTGAGGTCAGAAAGAGACGTTCACCGGGCAGACACATCTACGTACCCACACAGTAGTCCTCGATCACGGTGAAGTCCTGGTTCTGTACTGCACTGCACACCTGTGGTCACAAACACAGGCATGAACAAAAACAATCTGAGATTTTAGTTATTTTTACAAAACACGGACATTTGAAAAGATCAAATTAAGTTAACATTTGGTATATTTTGGCTAAAGACTGCAGCTTGTCATTGTCAACTGCTCTAGCTTGCATTAAGAATTATTCTCAGGATTGAAAGGACAGTATTCACCTTGCTGTATATTCACCTCTTTCAATGCTATTCCAAAAGGCATAGAAATTAAAGTTAAATTTGATTATAAATGACTACGAGATACTATATCAATGAATGACAATCCACAACAGGGTAGGAAATAAATAATATAATGAAAGGTTTAAACAATGAAATGAAATGATGTATTTTTCACTTTTACAATATGTTGTTAAATCAATGACAACAGCATCACATCCACAGGGACTGACTGATGTCTAATTTAAATGTGGAAATTAAGTGGATGAGGAAGCTGTTTCTTGATGTCACAGTAACAACACATCACCTGTAACACCGAGGCCCCAGCGTGAAGAAACTGCAGTCCAGTATCTGCTGAGTCGATACCTCCGGTGGCCAAGATTGGGAAACCAGGAATCGCTCTGCCGATGGCTGATACGGCTCTGAGAGCAATGGGTCTGATGGCATTACCTGCACACATTGGTAATATTACTGAGTAGATGAGAGAAGTGCCTCAGCCTCAGAAGTGCACACAGAATGGTATGGGGTTAACGTATTTTTGGAGGCTAACTGAAGTTAGCATCCCTGATTCCCTCCACGAGAAGCATATGGGATTTTTTTTAAATTGGATTTTGAATTATTACAAACAATCTCTGTGGCAAACACAAGTTTATGATGCCTACATATATTGTTCATCCTGACAATCTCCACAGATGAACACTACTTTGTGATGTTTGAAGCTAAATTGAATGTGTAGTTTTGGAGAAGAAGTTCAAACAAATATATACAATATTAATGAGGTGATAACACAAAATTTCTCCATAAGTGAATAAACAGGCTGTTCTCAGAGGACAACAAGGTCCCAGAACACTTGAAGCTTGAAAGGTGGCAGGGTCCGCCAAATGTACACACAGTAAAACAGTATAAATTGTGTTGTCCTTTAATGTCTAATGTTAATGTTTTTTTTTTATGTTGTTCTTACATAGTAATGCAGAAACTCCTCCTTCATGTTGCATCTCAACTCCAATCCATTTCAATTACAATTCTATACTTATCAAGTGTTTCACCATCTACTGTACCTGTCAGAGCATAATTAAAGATTTCCAACATTTGAAAAATGACCTGGAGGCCACAAATGTATTATTATCTACTGGAAGTGTGCGGTATGAAGAAGTATACTTCTCTTGTACTTTTCTTTCAAAGCCTCTAAAACTTCTGCACGGGTTAAAAACAGTTTTATGGTATTGTGTCTGTTTCTGTGTATCCTTACCAGACACCCCTCCGTAAGTGGTGCGTTTGCCCTTTCCAATGCTCGGCCAGGGGGCGCCGTCGGCCTTCAGTCCCATCATGCCTGAGACTGTGTTGGTGGCTGTTACTCCATCCGCTCCACCTATGAAATGACACAACAATCAACATGCAAGCATTCGTCACCTACATAAAACTGTCACGTTAGTTGCATGATGTAATAAAATACAGAGGCAACACTGATATGGAGGAAAGCAAAAGTGTGCTGTGGTGAGGTGTGTTACCTTCATGAGCAGCCTTGGCGATGTCAACAATATTGGTAACGTTTGGCGTCAGCTTGGCAAAGAATGGAATGGAAATGGCATCACGCACCCAGCGACAGATGTTACGCACCAACACCGGGTCCTAATGATAAAGACACATAACACCAACAAACCCTTTATATTAAGGTCCTTGTGATAAATGTTAGTTAATTGTTAATAAGGCTTTCCTTTGCTCTTATAATGTATAAACTTATAAGTCTTAGTACATACTTTATTATGCATGGTTAAATGAATTAGTGTCTTATAGGAGACGTGCTCATTTTCAGCTTTATAATTTTATTTTGGGTTACTACTAAAACAGACTTATATGCTGTAATGATCAAAAAACACATACACTGTATTCCCCCTCTGTCTAAGGGTGCACTCACACTAGGCAAGCTGTAGCACCACAGCACGTTTAACCCCACAGCACAGGTTGGTCCTGGCACGGTTGGAAGAGGTGTGCTTCGCTGAGGTACAGTACTAACCCACATGCACGAGCACATGCACAGGTACGCAACGTGGACATGAAGTATAGTCATGTGTATTACACTGCCTTGCATAATCAAGAAATCACTACAGCAAACAGTCTTCTCGTTATATTGTGTGCAGCATGTTGCATTTGTGTGTGCGTGTGTGTGTGCGTGCGTGTGTGTGTGCGTGCGTGTGTGTGTGTGTGTGTGTGTCTGTACCTGTCCACAGGCCAGTCCCATGCCCCTCTCTCCCATTCCATGAGGACAAGACAGGTTCAGCTCCAGAGCGTCTGCCCCTGAGTTCTGAACACACACACACATTTCAGTTTTACACCTCCTCAAGCCACACTGTTCTAACTTGCTGATATACACACAATAGACAGATACACTGCGCACATTTGTGAATGATGAAGATTTTGTTACTGATGTAATTTCTCTCACCTCTGCCATCTTGGCTAGTTCAGTCCAGTCTTCCTTGTTGTAACTACACATGATACTGGAGATCACCACCTGACAGACACAGTGTCCAGAAGCAAAGTAAGAGACTGTCAAACCGTGTATCAGTCTCAGCTGATAGCTGCGAGGATTAATCAGTTTAACTACAATAGAAAATAATATGTAATAATCAGTCAATTATATGGAAAACAAAAGACTGAAATCTCTGATTCCAGCTTCTTAAATGTGAGCATGTTCAGATTTCTTTACAGTAAACTGAATGAACCTTTTTGGTGTGAGGACAAAACAGACCAAAAGACATTTAGACTGAGACTAAGACTTAAACATTCTTTATTTTCATTCAGATTTCACCTTACAGTGCAATGGGAATGAAATATCATTGCAGATGGCTCAGATTTGAGGACATCATCTTGGGCTTTGGGAACTACTGACATTTTTGACCATGTTCTGGTGTTTTATAGAGCAAACAGCCCTGCTGTCAGACACATAACTTTAACAAAATCTGAATTTATCAAGCATCTCACTGTGGTGTTTTAAAAGACAATGCAAATAGCTTCAAAAATCTATTAACATAGGCAGAATCCCTTTTCTAAGCAGTCCCTACAATACATACAGTTGGTCTCCATACGCATGAAGATGGTTCTGCCTCTTGTTTTGTAAGAAATTAACTGACAGCATTCTGCCTGCTGTCAGTTGTGCTTTCCGTGTTCTGTGTATTGCAGTCAATGCAGAATTGTGTCCATGAAGAATCAAACACGCATCATGAGGTGAAACTTACATTGTTTGGGAAGTCCCTCTTCAGCTCGGCGACTGACTGGCACCAGTAGGCTGCTGTCTTCTCACTGATGAGCTCAATGTTGAGGAAGGAGCCTTGACCTGGTCCGTACACATTACCTGATGTGGTGCCACGCACAATACGAGGAGACACGTTGGTCACCAAATCCTGCAGGGACAGATTTATAGCAGAAATTATTGGCAGACTAATCAACAATGACAATGATTGTTGGATGCAGCCTTGTAATATTTTGATTTTTTTTTTTTCTTTTTTTTTGCTAATGCTTAAAAACTTTTTCTTGAAATGTATATAGCACCTTTAAAAACAGAGTTTACACAGTGCATTGACAACCAAGTTGAAGCAGGAAACTCAGGAGGACAGTCGAGCCAGACACAAGGAAGGACGATAAGAAGAACACATAAAAACATTATGGGCAGTAAAAAGAATAATGGAAAATAAATAGCTTGAAAATAAACAAATAAAAGCAGTAAAGGACAATAATAAAAATACATCAAATGTGAGGAATAGATAGATAGAATAACTAGAAAGATGAAAAATCAGTTTAAAAAGGGTGACTTCACATAAAAGCCAGCCTATAATAGTGGGTTTTAATAAGTGATTTTAAAAAAAGTTACTGGCCAGGAGGCCAGCAGCCAAAACCAGCTTTTTTTTTTTCAATTTGATGTTAGCAGACACAAAAACTATGCTGCAAGAATACGGCAACAAAGTAAACAAGGCTTAGGTCAAAATATCTACAGTAAATAGATTAATGGCTACAAAAGTGAGCTCCAGAAGTTTCTTCTTACCACATTCATTGGTTTGTTCTGTTCATGCTACAATTTTAAGAACTTTACATATATTTAATGCTTACTGTCTGCTAAGATCAAATTTTAGAAAAAAAGCTAAAAGGTTTTGGAACAAAACAAATAAACAAAACAAAACTTTTGGGCTAACTAATCCTAACATCATTGTAGTTCTTGGCAAAGTTTAAACTGTTAATTCTCCCAAAAAAACTGCTATTGAGGACGTTTATTTGAGTTTTTAAGGATGCTTATTTCAGAAGAATCTTTAGAAAGGTAGACTAAAAGGTTTAAATAAAAACTTGGAGATTCTGATATCATCAAAATCCTGAGATACAGATGAGTGATTATCTTATGATATTCATAAGTTAATATTATCTGATCTTTTTTGTTGTTATCTTCCTTAACAGGGTTTGTGACCTGAAATGAGGTGGAAGTATATTGTTAATGTTTTTAAGTAATATATACTCCATAGATATTTATGTATGTATATATTCACAGTAATTTTACGTGTAATTAAAAATCCTAACATTGTGTGTGTGTGTGTGTGTGTGTGTGTGTGTGCGCAAGCGTGTGTGTGTTATTATGACCTTATTCAGTCCAAACGTCTTGGTCAGAGCGAAGCCCCATCCTTGTTCAAAAGCTCTTCTGATCATAGCTGTGCTGGTGGTGGGAGGAGCGGACGCCAGGCCAAACGGGTTGGGGAACTTAATTCCACAAACCTCAACGCTGATGTCCACCTGATCTATGGCACTGTAGAACAACGGCAACTTCGGAACTGCATCCACTATCTGTCCATACAGAGACTACAGGAGGAAGGACGAGAGGACAAATGATTGACCTACATCAGTGATCTTACCCGAGTTGAAACCATCATTATGTACTCTGGAATCTGAGTGTGAAAAAAAATAAGATCCATGACTCATAAATCAAACAAGAAGCAAATATAATTTAGAGAATTTGGTATTGCTTACTATATCAAAGGAGGCTCCTATCGTTTGCAAAATCCTGTAAGTGGTAGATTCTACAGCGCATGAACACACCACGGCACAACACAACAAAAAGAAATAAAGCTTATGTGTTAATTCAGTCTCAAATTGTGGGAAGCTATGTAGGTTTTTCAAACTAGGACTTAAGAATGGACTACGAATTTCAACCTAAAAGACACAAGTTAGTCTGAGCTCCTTGCCACTGAAAGCAGTTGAGTCAGATGTGGATTTTAAAGACGTGATGACTGATTGAAGCAGAGAGTGATTTACCTGGATGTGTCTGTGAATATGCCAGGAGGCCTGTTTGCCATCATTCACTGATTCCACTGAAGTGTTTGCCAAACCAGCGATGTCTCCTCCTGCAAACACCCAGGGCTCGCTGGTCTGCATGGTGTCTGTGTTCACCTCTGGAGTTCCCCAGCGGTTTAGCTTCACTGGACTCATGGCCTCAGTTACTACACACAGAATATAGATCATGTTATCTATGAAAACCAGACATGTGACTCAAGTCATCCAGTCCAAGTTTCAAGTCATTTTTAATTGGTAAGTCGAGTCACTTTTTACCCCCAAAGATACAACAGTCTTACCAGCAGTGTTCAGTCTTTAAACGAGATTAGACTTGAGTTCGTGTCTAACCATGACATTATTGGCCATTTGATCTAACTGATCAAAAAGTATGAAAAATGAACTAAATTTGTGTTGATATTCAGTGATAAGAAATGTAATCCAACAAAAAACAAATAACTTCATAAAAGCATATTTATGTCTTCTTAATCAAAAATATTGGGTACCTTATTGAAACAGTGAAACACTTAAAAACACAAAATGAACACAGACGAGTCACCCAAGACGTCACATCTCAAGTCATATTTAGCCAAGCATCTTTCCAAGTCGAGTCTCATGCCATTTATTTTCAGTCACATCTAGTTTCAAGTCATCACAACATGCCATTGCCCCGTTAATGTTCTGCATCAATCAGTAACACCTCTGAACCTTCAGAAACCGCAGAAATATTTGCGCACATCTTAGTTCAGACTAAAGCAAAAAGGCTGACTGTTGATGGTGTGCTCCTAAGCTGATTGGTTAATTACCTTTTGGCTCGTTGAGCATGGAACCAAAGGCACTGATGATGTAATCCGCCTTCAGCTTGACAACCTGCTCCTCATCCTCCAGCCAGTCTCCCCCTTCAGTCTGCTCGGTGCGACAGAAGCGTAGCCCGGCAACCCGGCCGTTCTTCATGATGACCTCACGAGGAGACAGGAAAGGCAGGAACTCACACTGCTCCTCCTTAGCCAACTCCATCTGACAGAACCAGAACACATGTATTCAGTACCGTCGGTCGATCCGCCTGTATATCCATCCAGCCGTCCCTCATCCTCACCTCCTCAGGAACAGCTCTGATGTTGGTGAAGCCCTTCCTGAAGCACACGTAGACTCTCCTGGCTCCACAGCGCAGAGCTGATGTGGCGCAGTCAAACGCAGTGTCACCGGCCCCCAGAACGATCACCACGCCTCTTAACTCCGGCAGAGAGGTACGACACTGGCACATGCCTGCAACACAGAGTGATACAGAGAGGCGTGGTGAGAGACCATCTCTGACAAATGAAATGAAAATGTGAACCAGCCCACTCTCTGCTCCAACACTTGCATATGCTCAGGGTTGGAAGGGTTACTTTAAAAAATGTATTCTGATACGGTATATTCCAAGTATTACAAGTTACAAATAATGTCACTTGATGACTTTTCGTTACTTGACATATTTTGGTTTCACTTAAGACCAAAATGATGTCCTTACTTTTATACTTATACTTTTGTATGTACTGTATATATTGGTCTGTTATTTATTGTTTTACGCTGTGCTCACAGTGACAATAAGGGCATTCTGATTCTGATGTTGTGTGAGACCAGTATATCATTCTCTGTTTTAAAATGATCATCCTGTAAGCAATCCTCTTTTTTAATTACTAGTGGTGCCCACGAATCTCAATACAATATTGAATCATACGATACACCGTATGCGGTTCAATACGCGTGTGCGTGCGTGTGTGCGTGCGTGTGTGTGTGTTCACAACAGTACCTTTCTTGCTGGCTAAGGCCACCATAGGCAGAAAGTCTTTGGAAGTGAAGAAGCCTTGATCCATCGTTAAACCCTGGAAGATTTTAGCTCTGTTGGCCTGAGGGAGACCTGTAGACACACACACACACGCAAAAACGCACATTGGAAGAAAAAATGTATACCATAAAGGATAAACTTTTTCCCTGCACATCCATGAAGCCAAAAGCTAAGCTAGTGTGTTATCTGAAATGTTTTCCAAGAAGCCCTCACCAATCCCGATGAAGACAGCCTTAAATCCTTCCTGTCTCAGGGACGTCAGAGTCATTCCATTCATACCCAGACCCTTCTCACACACAACCTAGTGTGCACACAAGCAAACACACATTTAACAAGACTATGTAAAGACAATGATAACAGAGCTCAGCACACATCATCATCTTAATGAAACTCCAGTACCAAGAATAAACTTCTTTTATTTTATCCTTGTTTTGTCAAAAATGCCATTGCAACTTACATTTCAATCACCGGTCAGAACACAGAGTCCATTAAGATTAATAAAAACTAAAAACTGTAAAAACCCACCAACAGCAAAGTAAAGACTTAATAATGACAATTATTGCAATATGTATACCAGCATTTTGCAGTATGGACACTAATGGCACTAGTATATTCAAATGCATGTGTACGTATGATAGAGTTTCTATGGACCATACCTTGACCCCCAAGTCCTTCATCAGGTCTATTTCAAACTGGACAACCTCGTAAGGAAGCCTGAACTGAGGGATTTCTGCTGTGCTGCAGGGAGAAAAACACATTTACCTCTTACCTATTCAGTCCTCATCGCAGATCCAACACTCCCTCATTAGCACCAACCAATTTCCAAATTAATTGTGTTTCAAAAATTACTGAACATTTGGTTGTCAGATGACCTGGTTGCACTTTTGCTAAATAAATGTCTCTAATTAGTTTGTCTCTATATGTCTTTTATTGCGCTATTGTTTTTTTTGACTCTGCACTTGCTGAATTTTAAACCCGACTTTGAATAATTATCAGAATCAGAATCAGAATGTTGAAAGTAATCTTGGTATGGCAGTTTATAAACATTCAAACAATAGCTATTACTTTAAAACTCAATAAACTTAATCAAAGAAATTCATTGATTCAATATAATATGATACTATGCCTATAAAACATCTAATATCATCTAATATCACACTTTGCAGTCTTTCATATGATGATGATGATGATGATGATGATGATGATGATTTGTTACCTCAGCCCTCCAGTGTACTTCTGTTTCTCAAATATGGTTATGTTATCATATCCAAGACGGGCCAGGAAGGAAGCACAGCTGACTGATGCTGGGCCACAGCCAATCAGAGCTATAGGGGCGTGGTAAGACTCTGGCATCTCATTGGCTGGTGGGAGTTCAGGATTCCTGATCTGAGGGATGCCCATCTTACTGAACACCTAGGAAGGAACCAACATACACACATTTGAAATAAGTCACATGTCAAGGCTTTTGATAGACAGCATTCATATCATAACATTAATAGAACTCTCAACACAACAAGGCTGACTCAAGAGATTGGCTTGGGAAATTATTTTAGAGGCATTTGAATAAGACATGATGTAGTTGGACGAGGCTGGCCGTTAGAACAATGCACTGCGCTCAAGCCTCTGCAGCAGAGACTGACTGTCATTTAGCAGCTAGCTAACTTAGTAAGATTAGCAAAACGCACAGACCAACAGAAAGACCAGGGAGGCTTGTCAGACCACAGAACATTGATGGTTTGTGTGACTGTGTCATTAACACAGTTTTTAATGTGTGTATTTTGTAGATTACTAAAGTGTACAAAACTTGAATGTAGCGAACTAGCCGTTCATGCATATCTCCCAGCAGGTCAACAAGAGCTACGGGGACTTATAGATGTTAAATAATGTTCATAACATTTACAAATACAGATTTAAACTTATGGACTTTAAGTGCATTTTAAACTCATGTTAGTTTTGGCAGACTGCTGTTCCATGTATCAAAAGTTCTGTCTCTTAGTGCACGTTTGATGTCAGCCTATGTATCTTATGCTGTACAGTGTAAGAGATGGCAATAATGTAATGTTTAATTTTAAATTATACAGTACAAGAAGCAAAAAGGTGATAGATTAAAAAAAAAAAAAAATTGAACGCCTTTGCCCATTTCCACAGTAACTCAGTAACAACTGCAGTTTACACAGAAACATCTATCTTAGGTCCGCTAGCATTAGCCTCTATAATCTAGTGGCCTTATAAGACTAAACTGTATCAACAACTGAAGATGGGCGTGATTTATTTTATTTGTGATGGAAAGAATGTGTTATTTCTAAATGTCAGTCTTGCTTAAACATTTACCGAAATGTAAACCAAAATAATTATTTAAATATTAAACCGAAAGCTAAGTTGAAAGCATGACTCCACCTGTGATTTAGTTTTAAAGACACTGTTTTCTTGATTTAGATGGTGTGTGACATGTGACATCAGCATAGATAATAGTATGATAGGTGTGTATCTGTATACATTATGCTGAGTAAAAGCTTTTTGGGTCCCTAAAAAAAAACAAGAATATACACATACATAAACTAAATGATTGTGACATGATTGCAGCTGGTTACATGTCACTGCAACTGAGTCATCTGAATCTCAAGTAGCTATTAACTTCCAACAGTTCTAGTTCTCAGTGCAGAAACTGTTAATTATGTGTTATATAGAAAACTTGACAGCTATAAATGTACTGTACCTCCGTCGCAAACTGCTGTAACCCTCCGATATTAATGGGCCCCTCCTCCGAAGCATATAGGTTGCAGCCACCCACACACAGCTCTGATGTGGGACAAACCATTCCACAGGTCAAACCCAGGGGGTTGTCAGACAAGATGGCCCGCGCTGCTCCATAGTAGTTCTGGTATACACATACACACAAAGAGACACACAAACATGAACAACAAAATCACAACAGAGGTACTATTACCTATGTTTTTCTGAATATTTTAATGACTTCATTGTTTTTACATTAACATCTTCTGAGACATCTTCCACATTATAGAACTGGAATGTAAAAATGTGTGTGCATGTATGAATACATATGTTGTGCATGTTGCAACGGTACCTTATTAGAGATGCTTGTAATAAATGATTTGACGTCCAGGTTAGTGGGGCAGCTCTTCTGACAGGGAGCATCTGCACATTTTAGACACCTAGACGCAGATTTGACTTTTATTCATGAGTTCAAGTTATGAAAAATCCTTGTTTCAGACTGGTCCAAGAAAGCAACACGCATCAGAGCAAACAACAGTCAACAACATCCAACAATGTACAAAGATCGCTAGAAATCACCAAAGTGCAAATATACAGTAAGCTTGAAAACAATGATGCACTGATAATGAAAACTGTAAATTAATGAGTTGCAGACTGCTCTACAAGGCTGTTCACCATCTTAGTTTAACATTTTAATAAGCACTAAACAAAGTACCGACAGGATGATGGGAATGTCAGTTTTGGCCATTTTTAAAGTTTTAGACAAATGTATAATGTAAGCTCATGGTGGTCCCCGTTATCTGAGGATCATAAATGAATGAAGGATGTTTCAGCTCCAGCAACACTGTGCAGGCGGCACAAGTGTTAAAACTGTAGCAGCTATGACTGTCTTTACCCAGAGGAGGCAACAACAAAGTGTTGTCATCTGCACTTCTAAACTGATTTCCTAAAGGTGGTGCAACTTGACAGCTGTAGAATTGGTCTGTCAATGACTGGGTGTGTGTTACAAGTCATTGTCAAATAGTACTTCTAAAAAAAAAACAAAAAACAGGTAATTCATTCTCACCTCAATGCTTCTCGTAGAGCTCCGCGTTCACTCAGTGTAGTGTGTTTGATATCGTCGAAGTTGTTCTCTAACTTCACACAAGACTGAAACAAACAAACGTGACAGGGACAAACAGGAGGAGAGAGGAAAGGAATGAAGAAGGAGGAAAAAATATTGACTGAACCACGCAGTAAAGCCAAGTTGTGTGTGTGTGTGTGTGTGTGTGTGTGTGTGTGTGTGGTAGAGCTTACATCACAGGTCCTGTCAGGGTTTCTTTTCCAGTGTTTCTTTTCCTTCTTCTTGTTGGCTGTGGACATGATCTGAGCATGAGTCTTCACCCTGGGATTGAGGGCCAGGATGTTCTGTACGAAACGAGGCGAAATTCATCAACACATCAGTAAAAACTGTAATGGAAGCGGAGAAGAGCCAGAGGTGCTGTTCCTTTTTTTTTAATGCATTATCTCCAGATCACGAGTTAATCATTTAGAAAGCTAGGTTTCTCTCCATAATGAGATAACTCCATCTGTTATGTCGACATAATCAAATAATGTACTATAATTTAGAGATGATGGCATTATAAAAAAAATATCTGTACCCGCGGCAGTTGATGACTTCCGTACACTCAATGTCACCTTCTGTCGCCCCTGAGCAACCACTGTTATCTGTCTTTATAGCGCACGTGCTGACAAAAACACTGAAACTTTGGAACATCCTGGAAAGTTTGCATGTTTGGATGGTGGGTTAAGCTGATAAGATAATGATGGGTAGCCAGGTCAATGTACCAAGGGTATATGACCCGTGGTTAGGATACATAAGAGTGGACATAAAGAAAAAAAATTATTTACCATCCCAAATATGTCCAGTCACTCTGATTTCATGGAAGCCCACTAAATGACTGCTATCTCAATTTGGAATAGGCTGCATTACTAAATCGTACGGTATGGAATAATAAAAGCCCTAACATATTATGGTATGTTGGTCTGGAAATTAGTTTCACATTATAAAGTTACTTTCAGAAACCAAACAAAACTTCTATTAGTGGCATGTGATTGGTTCGTGTTCTACTGGTCTCCTGGAGTTTTTGTCATTATTATCATTTGCTTTATGCACACAGAAACTCATGTGCACTTTCTTTGCACTTTACACAATCTCTGCACGTGCACATCCTCTCAGATCTTACATCACTTATCCATAGCTTATACAACAACACACATGCCTGGTTGCCTAACACCATATTAGGAACACATAGAATGGCTTTTTATCCTTTTAATCGGCAACATGCTGCCTACTTACTTTACTGAGTGAAAGTGGTAGAATAGCATATTGTGTAATAGAAAGTATGGCTTTCAACAGAGTATAATAAGTATATGTAGATTATGTTGTATGGGGCAGAACATGATTTTAAAGCTAGTTATTAACGTTATTCTTGTGCACATACAGTTACTGATATTTGATGGACCACATTTTATTCAATGGCTTTAGTGTCACAGCTTTTACCTCTGTTTTCCCTTTCATATACTTGATTTTGTTTAAAGCATCACAGAGCACCTTGGTTTGAGCGCACTAGTGTGCTATGTACTATTTGATCAATTTATTTCACCACATTTCCACAATGACCTCTCCGGTATTCACTCACAGATACATTTAAAGAGGTGCTCCACTGATTTATTATTGCATTTCCATAAAGTGAGGATGTTCTCAAGAAAATAATACAAATGTACACTGAGTATTCCACATGTGGAGTGAGCTGAACTTCATGTATGAAATGACTTAGTTTAAAGGAGCACTATGTAATTCGGAATAAATTATTCAAACTCAGAATGTTACTATTTACAATATTAATGAGTTATATAACTCTCCATGTGAATAAACCAGCTGTTTTCAGAGGAAAATAAGGTCCCAGAACACTGTTTGAAGCTAGAAAAATGGCAGGGTCCGCCACATATAAACAAAGCAAACCAGTATTAATTGTGTTGTCCTTTAAGGTCAGTTTATTTATTCAGTTAATCAGTCATGGCAACAAAGAGAGTTTGATAATTTAGTTTGTTTAGGCAGAAAGAAAATGAACATCTTTCTCTGCTCATCAACATTTCTTCGACAAAACTACGGAGTGCTCCTTTAAAATGCTAATCTAGAGACCAGCGTTTGAGTTCCTTCTTCCTATTACAAATTGGTAATTAAATGAAAGAAAAAAAAAAGTGGTCTGCCTCACTTCTGTTCCAGGTCAAGCTGGGCTGACCTCTGAGTAAATAATTGAACCTTACTTAAAACCGCAGCAAGATGTTTGCTGTAAAACAACATGACATCAGTCAAAACACTGGTCAAGATATATACACAGTCCCCCAGTCTTCAGATTAGTGCTCAGCCTCCAGTAATAAAGACTAAGCCCCAAACTTAATGAAATACATTTATTTGTACTGAAAAAAAAAAAGTGAGTAAACGTTTGTTGAATTAGCTAATGAGTTCATTTATAGTTACTTTGTTCAGTGATGGTATTTTGCACACAGATGCATAGACCACAGATTCAGATCTTGCCTTTACCCCTGTTGTAACAAAGCCCCATCTGAAGAGTTCTGTTCCCACCATGATGAAGCAGAGGATTTGTGAAACGCTTCAGCAAAGACATGTTAAATAAAACAATGTACTTCAACAGAGCAACCATCAATATGATAGTTCACACGTGGAAAATGTTTCATTTTGTTTCCCTCCACTAAGAATTAGATACTATACACCACAACGTGCACTGTCACTTCACACTAAAAAGATTAGCATAGATACATGATGTACTATGAGTTTGGGTTAGATTAACTCTCCACTCAAGGTTATTTGTCAAGTGAGCAGTAAAAATACAACCCCGCTGAGGGAAAGTGTAAAACAAGTAACAGTTATAATAATTTACCTCAATGTCTGGAGGATCTTTACTCAACATTTTGATTCTTCCTGGTGTGGGGACTAAAAGCTCTCAAACACTTTCTGAAGATCCTCTGGCGACAGATTGTAGATTAGAGGTCCGAAGCACTGTCCGGGACTCCTCTGCTCCCAAGTGGAATGGTCTGAGGGCTGACCGTCTTTATCAGGCCCACTGCTCTCGCTAACAAGTTGAAAATTAAAATTGTTTTTATCTACGAGCGATAAGGTAAATCGACCGAGCTGATACCGCTCTCTGAGGGTTAAAGTTCAGCAGACAGGTTCCTGGGTACGTTGCACCGGAGCTCTGGATAAATCAATGTCCATAATAAACTGTTGAGTTCAAACTCCACCTCTCGCGAGGGGCGTGGAGTTCTGCGCACATTTTTCACTTTCACATGCGTGTTCTGTAACTCCTTCCTTCCTCTCCTCCACGTCTCTCTTTCTCTTCCTAGGCTTTTCTCTGTTCTCAGATCAAACATTAACTGTCTGAAGGCAGACCGAAGTTAAATGAGGACTGACATCTTGCCAGCCACAATGAAATGTGGTACTGATTACAAGCACCACAAGGCCGTTAGGTTGTTCTCTGCAATCCAGATTTCCAGATTTGTGCTGGAGGGCCTGAAGCAGCAGGTGGATCTTAAGAAATGTACCCTGATGGTATTGTAAAGGCAGGAAATGTCTTTCACATTTGAACTATCATCATCAGTTTCTGCCCATTAGTCATTCTGTCAACCTTCAGTTCCTCATCTCTCTGATCTCTTTTCCCTTCAGTGTGTCATCCTCTGTCTCTCCGATGTCTCTCTGGCTTCTCAGCTCTCCTCTCTCAATCTCCTCCTCCTGTGCAGTCATCACCATTTTCTTTTGTATTTAATTAAGTCTAGAAATACAGGCCCGTTATCCCGTCCTTTTGTCATGGTCCTTTCCTCCTGAGTTGTGTTTTGCTTTGCACTCCATGGGTCTCACTTTTAAAATGGATTAACAATCTCCAAGAAAAGTCTATACATAAGTGATTTTCCTGTTGGTAGGGGTGTTGCAGTTTGGGACGCATGTGCAAGCCTGCAGTGAACGCTGCATGTGTTTTTGAACAATGTGCAGCAGTGACACGCTCCCAAGTGTGCATGTGGTTTTGTTTGTACAGCTACTCGTCCACTGAATAATATATGTTGCCCAGTTTCAGATCTCATGATCTCATCTTCCAAAAAGTTGACTTCCTCTTTTGTTCCTGCTGACTTGAGGTTTATAGCTCATGGGTGCTGGATTGCAAACAGGATTCTTAAAACCTAAAAAGGCTTTTCAGGCCCAGCATCTTTTATGAATCAAATGTAAGCACATTGTTGCAAAGGTTCAAGTACAAGAACAGTTAAGAACTATTAAGAACATTTTTATGAATGAGGTCCCCGATCTTTGCATTATTCCTGCCTGTGTGTTGTGTTAGATTAGTTAATTATTACCTGGTGTGTTTGTGTGTGTGTCATCTGGTCAGCCATGCCAGTTCCCCCTTGTGTGTCTTCAGTGTTCCTGCTTGTTCCCTGTGGCTTTCCAGTTTGTTCAAAATTTCCCTTTATTTTCTTTATCTGGGATTATCATTAGCCTTCTTTTGTTGGCTTATTCCTTGGATTTCAGTTCTATTTTAATAAGGATCAGTTTTAGTTGTTGTTGTTTGTTTGTTTTTTACCTGCCTTAGTATTGTGCATTTGGGTCCTTTTTGCTAAAATCTAACACCTTTACACACTCACATCAGTAGGCCAAATCAGCTGCACTGACCTCCAGTGATCTACATGTAAAATGATGTCTTGGTTAAATTTACTGTAGGAGCATGTGGTTATTTCAGCTATGATCAATCTACCAATCAATCAATAAAATATTCATGTAAATTCTGGATGCAGAGTGGGCATGGGTATGCAAGTGTGTACAGAGTAATGTGCCCACTGTTTGGGGCAGTGCCTTGCCATCAGTTTAATTATGGATTGTTTTCTATTTCTTGCTTATTTTGCTGATTTGGGCAGTTTCTAGATGGACACTATCCCAACTAGGTATCTAGTTGTACCCCTAGCGTAGCTCATGAGTGTACGAGTGCTCCATCACAGGGCCATTGTTTAAAGTGGCCATCCAAGGAAAAGACTCCAAACCACATCTTCTTCCACTGGGTCACAGCAAGGATAAGTGCTTGGTGCCTTTCTCTTCTCTATATACAACTCAGTTGGTCCACTCTAATGTAATGGTTTGTCTAACTTGAAGAGTTTGTGATAATCTCATAATCTTTGCAGGGTTCTACCTATGCGTGAATCCTTTCATATTTTTATAATAACTGAAAACATTGCCTACATTATGTATAGTAGAACTCACCAAAAACCAATAAGGAAAATTCCAGAACACTGTTGATACCAAATGTTTGCTACAATAACCACTTTATTTGGTGTGTGTATTAAACATCATTGAGATAGAGCATCGAGGCAGCAGTGGCAAGCAGGGCGGCAGCAGTCGCCATGGCAACACCTAAACAACACAGAGAGGAATCACGACAGTTCTCATACAAGCATGCACACATGCACATCCTACCTCTTAGTTGCTATGGTAAGTAGCTAATTGGTCAAAAGGCTAAAAGACACTAAAATGCACTGTGAAAAAGTAAAAAAAAAACTAAACAAAATGACTGACTGGTCCTGACTGAAACACACCAAACTCAGTTTAACAAACATTCAATTCTGCCACCTCCTACTGTCTATATAAACTATTTCCCTGCACAGTGCATGCTGGGAAAGGGGTGGGCCAGAACAACACACGTCAGGCATATATGTTTGCTGTATATTTCCAGTTATAACCAATTATAGTAGCTCTTAAGAGGGCTTTATTAAATTGATCTTCCTAAAACATATTTCTCCAACTCTTGATTTGGACAGGGGCATATGATAGTAATGTAGTACTATTAGTACTATTAACTATGTTCCGAAGAGGTGGCAGAAGTTCAAATGTGTATCAAATTTTTGCTTTGCTTGGTTGTACATTGACATTATGAGAGACGTTCTAACTGTAGATGTAAGATTGTGATGTATTTTACCAAAGTAGTTGTTTCTCTTGGGTTCAAGGGCTTCAACAGTTTCTACAGTGGGCTCTGGAATCACATAACACACAATTTTATGAACTACAATAAAATACCTCAGCTACTCAATCCTGTTTATGGGTGGAAAAAATCAAGTTACACTTGGAAATCAGAGAAGTCTTTTCGCCGGTAATGACATAGATACAACATGTACATGAAGATTGTCAGTATTCCCAGTAATTAATGGTGCTCAGAGATCTGTTTAGAAGTGCTATGTTGATGAAAAGGAGCAGTGACTGAGTTTTTGTGGTCAGTATACTAGGACCAACAGCATAGAGTCAGAGTGTGCCCAGTTTGCCTTCACTGTCAGCCTGTGTTGTATAATTAACATACTCTTCAACTGTGGAAATTTATTTCAGTTTCAGTTAAAGTTACACTTCATTGATACAAGTACACAAAGCTACGGTAATTATCTATCTTTTCAATGCCACAGCAATTTTATCCCTGTATAACCCTAACCCTGTCATACACATGCACAAAAGTAAAAAGGGAAATAGTCAAGTATATACCAGATACTAAGGTTTCTGTAACAGAACATGTCTGTGCTTTACTGATTTGGGGCTGAAGGAATATGTGGTTGAAGCAGTGTTTCCTCCTCAGTCTGAGAAAATGTAAAGGTGTTTGAGAGTGTGACACTGGAGAGCAGCAAAATTTACAGTTACAAATTTCTGGCTGTGCCTCCTCTTAAAAATGTGTTTTGTTTCTTGTCACCCCAGTTAAATGTTTGACTGTCACTGTGCAAAATTATGTTAGTGTATTTTATAAAGTAAGACCATGAACAACATGATAGATACAGTGTATAAACAATCTGCCATACCTGCTGCGACATCTTCCTTTGTGGTTTCTGAGGGTGCTTCCTGCCTGGTATCTAAGTCTTCCTCGGTTGTGTCAATATCCAGCATCTCCTTCAGCCTCTCAGTCACCTCAGACTGGCCTTCGTCACTGAACTGGTAGTCACACACACACACCGGCCCACTCACTTTTACAGGGCAGAAGATACGCCGAGGGAGACAGAATTGCTCTAAAAGACAGACATAAAGAGTCAGAAGTAGCTGCAAAATGCCACCAGGATAAAGTTAAGCTGTTTTTATATACCACTATACACCTATCGTTTTAGAGGAGAATTTGAAATTGGAAATGACCTGTTGATCTTTGCAAATCCAGACTCAATGCAAAACAGTGGCATAGCTAGATTCATGAGCGAGAAAGTCAGACTGCCTTGTAAGTTTTAGAAATACATCTGTCTGTATCTGTAAGGCAACCAGCATTGTGGAAGACCCCATCCAGCCGTCACATAGACTTTGCTCCCCCCATCCTTCAGGCAGAAGGTACCATAGCATACGGTCTGTCACTACCAGACTACAGAACAGCTTCTTCCTCCAGGCTCTACGACTCCTCAACGCCCAGGGACTGATCCGGTCACCTCTGTTGGCCTGTTGTATGCTGTCCTGCGTCGCTGTTTCTTATTTGTCTGATGCACTATTGCATCTCATGTAAATAATAATAATAACAATCATACATTCACTTTACAATTATTTTTGTGCTACACTAGCAGTTACATGTTGCATTTGGTGGTGTTTTTGTTGTTGTTCTATGTTGTTGCTGTTTGTTTGCACTGAAGCTTCTGGGGAAACGTTATTTCATTGCACGGTGTACTTTGTATATGGCTGGAATGACAATTTACCCTCTTGAATTAAAGTTGGTTAAAGCAGCACCAAAGATTACGCGTTATGGACACTAGCGCTCGCCGTTAATTTGTTCCAGATAATTGTCTTTTGATCTATTCACACATGTGGCTCACCCAGATTTAGGATTAGGGGCTGGCAGGGTAAAGTCCAGGGCAATTAATGCAGACATTTGTATTCACTTACACGCTCCTTCAGGTAATCTCTAGGATAAATGCAGAGTTACAGTGCATGTCTGAAAGGGGCTCATGAATGGACACACACTGTGCTGGGTCAGTTTACTTCTTGTTTTATCTTTATGATAAAATCTTTCAAATTGTTATCCGTTACATGCTAACGTAATGTAGCGTAACAGTATGGGCAAGTTGAAAAAAAAAGAATTAGAAAGTCATTCAGAATTTCAGTTAAACAGTAACACGTGTTTATCTTAAGTTAGCCATAAAGCTAACCATTGGCCACATAACCAAGAGCCAACTTACACTAGCTACCATAAACTACAATTCAAACTTGACCAAATCAGGTGCCGCACTGAAGCAGCAAAACCTCTGAGTGCTTGAAGGGTTTGTTCATAAATTATTAAATCAGCTTGTCATCTTGTGAGAAGATGTTATTTACTGATGTTAATGCTTCTGTTGGAAGCACATGGATAAACTTTTTTCCTTTTTCTTCATGTTCATTGTGGATTCTTTTTGTTGGCAATATTCGCTTAACTTGTTTTCACATTTCCCATCTAAATGCACATTTATCTTTGTGTAATGGTCACCCAGAACTGCAATGCCTGAATTTGAGTCTCGTTAAACTGACTTTGGTAAGTAAATCCTTTGTTGAGCTTCCAATGCAGATCTTTCCACACACTTACAAAACCGTACTTTAACTCTTTGCCGGGATTGGTCCATCCCAAACCCACCCACCACTTTGAAGTTACACTCAAGGCATATGACTGGTGGAGCGACCTCTGGTTAGCTTGCTTTTGTGTGTGTCTATGTGTGTTTGGTAGTGTGTGTGTGTGTGTGTGTGTGTGTGTGTGTGTGTGAGTGTATGTGTGTGTTTGTGTAGGAGCTAATGGTACTTGGCTCATGGTTATGTAGCTAATGGTTAGCTAATGTTGGTTAACTTAAGGTAAACATGTGTTGCTGTTTAACTGAAATTCTGAATGACTTTTTTATTCTTTGTTTTACCCATGCCCATACTGTTCCGCTACATTATGTTAGCATGTAAAGGGTCATGTCATGTCATGTCATTGTCCATAACAACTTCTCCCTTTCCAAGGGGTCGTGGGGTGTTGCTGCTGGAGCCAATCCCAGCCTTGTCTCAGAGCGAGGGCAGGGTGCTCCCTGGACAAGTAGCATGTAAAGGGTGACAATTTGAAAAATTTTATCATAAAGATAAAACAAGAAGTAAACATCCTACCTGACCCAGTACAGTGCTTGTCCACTCATGAGCCTGTGTGTGTGTGTGTGTTGGTGAGTGTTTGTGTACCTGTCTGTTGTTTGTCTTTTCTGCTGCCCTTGCTCTCCTGCTCTGATACCAGCAGCTCCTCCAGCAGCATCTGAACCCTTGTGGCCACCGTGGAAACCACATCCCTCTTCAGCAGCTGTCCACAGTGAGATTTTCATGATTAAATGATGGACTCGTCAATCTGCTTTCATTTGACATTATCTACTAAATTAAAGCATTACCTTTTCGGCCAGTCTGGCCTTTGGTTTATTGCTGTGTATGTAAGCTCTGCTGTGGATTACTCCTCTGACTGACACGCTGCCTCCACACTGCTGGACCACATCTGGTAATCTCAGGTCATCCTAACACATAAGAAATCATGGCTCTCTTTCATAAACAGCATGCAAACAGTCAACTTGATTTAGTAGATTCATTCAAGCCATGATCTTTTATGTTACCAGAACCTAAAGCAGCATTCGCAATGGAGTGACTGACAATGCAATATAGTGCTTATACAGTATGGTTGTGTGAAAATGTGTAAGTAGCAAGAATGTAGTTGTTTGTTAGTGTGTTTATGTCTCACCGGTGTGACCAGCAGCTGAGCCGTGTACGTCTGCCTTACATTCCTCTTCTACAGACAAACATTGGACACAATGTGTTAACTTTATACTCCTGTCTCACACAATCCAGAGAGTCAGTTAGATGCATTTTTGTGATGACTTTAAGGGTTAAATACATTTACTGGATGTAGTTTTTTTTTAACATCTATAAGCTCAGGGAGGGCCCATTGGTAATGCTTCATACTTAGGTTCTTGTAATAAGTGTCAGTTAATAACTAATAGTCTCTTAAGCGGCCTTATAAGATGTTTATTAACATTAATAAGACAATATACGTGTAAATAATAGCAACATGAAAATGTTTAATGTGAGATCATAATTATTAATACCAAAATAGTTTATAATACAGTAAGAAATTGTCAGTCTGCAAATTACCTAAAAAAGTAAAAAAAAAAAAATTATGTCACTATTGCTGACAACGTGCCCTTGAGCAAAGGTCTGAAAATATGGCAATGTTAATAACCTTCATTTGGTACCTTCAAATTTTATAGATTTGCTTAAAGGAGCCCCCCCAGGAGAGTGGTGAGCTGTGTTCTCTTTTCAGTAGAAATCCAGCAAAGCTAGCAGATGTTTGATACCTTGAACTATGTGCTGGGACCTTATTTGTCCTGTTGCTGAAGTTTGGTGCTGCTCTGAGCATTATTTGTGGCCATGAGTGGCTTTTTGATGGCAGTTTCTCGGTGGATGCATAGACTGCAGGGTATTGTTATCGTGCGGTCTTTTCTGAGGTTGCTAAAACTACATAAGCTAGCGGTCGGAGAACTTGATCTCCCGGGGGGGGGGGTCTTACTAAGTGTCATGGTGTGTTAGACCAAGGATTAAACTTACACTGGAATATCCCTTTAATAGACTTATTTATTTGTTGCTTAGATTCATACTACCTGTCCGCCTGTGAGCTCTGTGTCCTCCGGTAGCTTTTTTCCGTCGATCAGACACGCTCCACTCTGAATGTGGTGTGCCCACATTTTCAGTCCCTCCTGAAACAAAGTATGACCTAAAAACAGTTCTGCTAAAATTCCTCAAAATGTTTTCATGTGTGTCGTGTGAGTGGGTTCACCAACATTAAGAGATGTATCCATGTTCTCTGGACCGGCTCTGGTTGGTAGTGGTACCAACATGTCCACATTTAAACAACATGACACCATGCTCCAGGAGGAACACACGCCCGATTGGTACTTCCAGTCTGCAGGCTTGGCCATACTCTGCAACAGCCAGTGACATTAATATTATCGATAACAACACCATGCTCCATGTTTAAATCTACATTTTATGTCAAGTGTGAAAGCTCTTCAGTCCATTAAAACAAGATAAATGAGGGCCGTAAGTACTTAAGGCAATACATAATGACTTAAGGATAATGACTGCAGACTGAAGCGGACTTGACAGATGTAAACCAACCTTGGGGTCCTTGACATCAAAGGTTCTGCAGATGGTTCTGATATGTGGGGTTAAAGAATATCACACACGGTATCTGGTAGTTACCTGATCTAATGAAAAGGCTGTGCAAAAGGATACTTTCTGGTTTTGGGGTTGACGTGCAGAGTGACGCAGTCTGTGACCTCGTCATCTGCAGGGATCCATAGATGCTCCAATGAGATCAGGTTCTCCACTGCAAAGACCAGCTACACACAGACAGTACAAACAAGACAAGAACTGAATAATAGAACACAGGGACATGCACATAATAAGTTAATACTTTTCTGTTATTCAGCTTAGAAATATTGCAAAAGTCAAGAGTGGAAATGATTTTGAGCAGGTCCTCTTAAAAGTATCATGTGAGACAAATCTTCTCTTCATTGGCTCCTGCCACTATTACAGATCTACTGCAGTCTCTCTCCAGCAAGTCTTTTTATTAGCAGTATCTACCAGCTGTTTATTGCTCCAGGTTTGAAACTACAGAACACAGTGCTTTGAAGGTTATTGCACCATCACTGTGGGACTCTGTTCCTTTGGACTCATGATCTGTGGACACTGGGAACCTCTTTAAAAAGCAACTCAAGCTCAGCTCGGCCTTCATTTCAATTTTGTTTATATTCTAATTAGCTTCTTTCTTAAATCTGTATGTCATGTCTTGTTAAAGGAGTTTGAGGAAATTCAACAACCCGTGTTACCAATTACATTAGACATTTTACAAGAAATGCACTGTGATAAGTTGCTGATCTGAGAGCATTTCCTACTGCTGCAGCTTCATATTAAAAACAAGTTGACTTTTATTATGGGAGAAAAAACGCGATGTGTGTAAGTTTAGCAGTTTATTGCTGCTGTTCATCAAAAATGCATCCATAAAACAAGATAGAAGTCATTTTCAGTATTTGTTGACAGCAATCAGCTGACCCTACACAACAACAGTGTTTGAAGTAAATGTCACGTAGTCAGGTGATTTTAATAACTCCAGCCCCTTAGGGACCAAAATTGCTTAATGCTTGCTAAAGAGAGTGTACATCATGTACACATACAGTGTGTTTCTCTAAATCTCACCTGTCTGAGTGTGGTTAGTGTGTCCTTGGCATCAGTATCAGTGATGATGAAGACTCCCAATACAGACAAGCCCCCGGGGAGCATCCTAGACACCTGAAAAAGGATCAAACCAGTAGTAAATGTAAACTGTAACAAACCACAGCATTTTAAAAGCCTGCAGACACTGGCAAAACCTTTTTACCTTTTCTGGCAACCAGAGTTGTCATGTTGCTGCTCCACCTTTTCAGTTTTGCCATCTGACACTGATGGACACAACCCATTTGTTGTAAATTACTAAACATATACAGCTCCATGTATTTGATTGTGTAATTACATCATTACACGCGACTCTAAATGTATTTGTAATGTGACAATGTCAGCCCTGTGAAAATGTGTTTCATTGTTTTTTCTTTGTTTGTTTATCATCATTAACTGACTTTATTTGACCGCTGCATTCTTCCAACCCTCCACACACTGGGTTATGATCCATATAAACTTTTTAGACACACTTCAATACCATTGGGTGTGTTTTGGGATAGAGCCTTGTCCCTCTTTGCCTACCTGTCGAGCATGCTCTGTCACCCACTCCTTGTCCACAGAGCTCCCAGCTGCTGCAGCAGACTCCTCCCTTTGTGGTGTCCGAGTTGCCATGATGACAAAATCCCTCTGGGTTGAACTCTGAAATGTTTAGTCATCATTATTACCAGTCACTTTTTTCTTTTCACTCCACATTTAGTATGTACTCCTTTATCTGATATCATCCAACATAAAGAGATGTGGTACGCCAGTGCATTGAACAATACCAACAGATATATTACATCCTGAAGAAATGTTTCTAAAGCTTGGAAGGTGCTGTCCTTACAGGTTGAGTGGCTCTTTCCTCTGTCATTATGAATGAAACAGTGTTACTGCAGTGAGCGATAGCTGGCTGTTTTAATCATTACATCTAGTTTGTTGGCATCTTCTCATGCGGAAGGCAACCACACGACAGAATCACTGGGAAAAGCTAATCTACAGACAGATGTCAATGATAACGTTACCTGTCCAATCAGCAGGCCAGTGACTGGACCTGGTTGTTGTTCACACAGTTTAGACAGATATCCCTCCACAGCATCTTCTACTATATAGCCACGACCCATGCTGCCTAAGGAGAGTGGGAAAAAAGATGAAGAGCTAAATAAATAGACAACATAGTCACAGGTTTTCGTTATCCCTGTCTGCAGTGTGAAAGTGTTAGCAAAGGGGGGAAAACACGACTCAACAAGTAAAGACCTGACACGAGTTTCACGTTTAGCGATACTCTAGAAAACTGGAGTTGCTGGCTGAGTTAGAAGCAACAAGTGGCTAGTTAATCCACGTCAATTTAAGCTCAATGTTAAATTGTACGGTTCGGGCTGTCTGTCACTATAACTTCGGCTAGCTTTAGCTCTGATTTTCTAGTTTAATTCAAAATGGTTCCACTTGAATTCGTAGAACCTATCCACATATTGTAAAGGGAAATACCTGATTGAATCCAGACAGTGGGTAAAATATGAAGCAGAAAGTTTTGACAGCTGCCAGTGGTTCGTCAGCAGAGCGTCAAAAACTCAATTTACAGCAGCGCTTAGCTCGGTGACGTATTTCCGTCGCACGTCTCTGTCGTAGCGGGGTTACGCGAGGTGTAATGGTCAAGTTTCACAACAAAAGACAAGCAGCGAACGGAATATTGTTAACTTCTCTTCAAGTTAAACTTTCAGTGACCACTAAAGGCACTGCTTACTTTTGGAAATAATACGGTTCAGTGATACAGAGTTGTGTCTTTATAACAAAAGCAGTAATTTAATGTAGTTTAGACAAAGCAAATCCATTCCAACTGGTTTCCACCTCACTGCCAGGTCTTACTGGGATGGCAATAATTGCTTTATTTTGAAAGTTTGGAATGGATATCCTGCCTTTGTATGAGTTTAGCTTGACGGTGTCTGAACAAGTTATCAGAGGCTTTACGTACGGCAATTAGTACAAAACTATTTCGCCGGAGTTTGGTGTCCATTCACTGTTATTTTTCAGGGGGAATAGGCGGAGATGGCGGCCGTCCTGCTGCAGGTCCTGGAGCGGACGGAGCTGAACAAACTCCCGAAAGGCGTCCAGAACAAGCTCGAGAAGTTTGTAACGGAGCTGCAGAATGCTAACGAGGCGCTCAAGACGCAGCATGAGCGGTTCAAAGCAGACAGCGGTAAGTAGTTACAACCATGTAGAAACTGGACCGCAGAGTGTCTCATAAACTATGAAAATGACCTCATATCACACTCCAGCATACAAAGAAACTGTCCTCTGGAAAAAATCGGCCAAAGAATCAATGTCGTGTGTGATCCAGTAGCCTGCTAACAGGTTAGCTACCCTGTCATGTTAAGGCTAACTTTGGCGGAAGAGAATTAGCTATGCCAACTGTTCTTCAGCTTGATATTTCATTTAAGGAATTACCGTATGGGAAATTAATGCCGAATTCAAGAAGAAGTCCAGAATATCTGTCAAATATCTGTCGTGTACATATTTGCTGTTAACCGAGAAAACATTGCATTAAAATTCATTTTGACATGGCGTTTTTTCACCATGTTGCTGAAAAGCATCTCGGCTGAATTCACAATTATGACTTCTGGATCAATTCTGAATTCATAGTAACATGGTCACCCATTAATTAATTACGCAGCGTTCCACTGAGAATTGTCATATACAATGTGATGATCATTATGATTGTAAATCTGCAGCTACGTGTGTATGTATATATGATTATATTTGGATATGTAGCTTATTAACCAACAATCAGTGGCAAGTGTGCACACTAGTTGGACAAAATAATGATAACTTATAAAGCGGATTAGCTACAGGTGATGCTCTTTCCCACTTGCACCAAACAGCACTGAAATGTAGCATAAAAATAAATTTGTCCATTGTTACATGTGTTGTAGTCATTAAGTTGCACGATGTGTGTACTCATGTATTTCTGTTGAATGTTGTCTTCCCCTACAGAACAGCAGTACTTTGACATTGACAAGAGACTGGCAGAGAGTCAGGAACAGATCCTGTCTGCCACCAGAGACCTGCAGACACTCAAGGAGGAGAATAAAAAACTGAGTGAGCTTACACACACGACAACTATTACAACACACTTTCTTAACTTTGGTTATTTGGGAATGAATGCTTACGAGTAATCAGTCGCCATTTGTTAGACTGATCTTCTTGACTTAAACAAACACAATTCTTTTCTTCTTTTTTTTTTTTTCAAACGTTGTTTAAATGGTCCATTCGTTCACTATACATTTGGCTTTAGAATGGCCACATGGCACAAATAGGTACACACAGTCTTGTGTAAAAGTGCTTTGGAGGTTGTAAAAGTGTTACTTCTGTTTATGGAAATTCTAGTGCAGTCCATTAGTCTTCAATAAAGTCATTCAGGTTGTTTTACAATGCATTGGCAAGTGTTGCATATTAGGATAACATAGAACGAGGCTGGTAGTTCGGTATTTGTTCTATCTGCTCTAGTTTACGTACCGTAAAGGGCATGTATATCGTGGCAGTCTTCAGTTCCAATAATTTCTACAACTCGTTTTCTCATGGAACACACAGTGTTTGGTCACAAAAAACATTTATGAAGATTGGTTCAATAATGATTTAATTATAGGTTTTCTGCCACGACTGGATTTGCTGTTAAAGTAAATAAACACTGTGGCACCCTCGTCCAAGTATTTGTATTTGATATGATTTTGAAACAAATGTATTCTGACAGTTCAATTAAGCCCTAAGATCACCAAAACAGATTTAGTGATATGTTTGATTATGTGGTACTGTACTGTATGCAGTAACACTGAAAGTCAGTCTTTAACCTCATCATTTCATTGTCATTTTATTTCTAATCCAGTGTGCTGACACCTTTTAACCATCGACACACAGTGCAGAGATGGTTACATAAGCTTTGGCTTTGAAGCACATGGAATCATGAAACATTATGTTTTAAAACTTGAACCAGTGAAGTCTTCCCTCTGGCCCTGAGTCTGAATTGTGTCTCAATGCTTCTCTCTGTGTAGATGAAGAGCTGAGCACTCTGAAGGGAATAGAGGGAGAGACCTCTGAAGACAAACCACCACAACAGGTAAACCTATCCAAGCACCTCATGAGGATCAGCTCTCCTCATATCTGAGCTAGTAGCAGAAATATGTATGATTTTATTATTCTATTGAACAGACCTGTGAATCTGTTTATGTAACTCATACAATTGACTTACTTAGAGAACTGTTACCAGTTAAGTCAAACAGCTAAACTTTCTACAAAACTACATTTTCTTCAAACTGTTGTTCTTTGTTCTTGTTCTTGTTTTCATCTTTTTGTTTCTTCTTCTTTCTCTTCTTTAAAATATTGTTATCCTTGCTGTTATAAGAGATATCCAGTGACAAGCGCTGCCTTTGGCATTGCCCTTGAACTGTGGTAACTGTAACCTTCGCTTTTGTGTGTGGTGACAGCAAACTAAGGCCAAGTATGAGATTGAGGCGGAGAAGAGAGAGCTGGCGAGGCTGCTGGAGAAGAGAACGCAGGAAGTGGAAAACCTTAGTGGTAAGATATCAGGTTCACACACAAGCACAGAAAGAGCCCACAGTCTGGTTTCATTATATGTTGATACTGTGTTATGTTTTCATAAACACGTCTGTTTACTCTTTTTAGGTATACTGTTACACTGTTTACAGTTAATTTTCTGTCTTCATGACAAGTTCATTTAACTTCTTTTGCCCAGTGTAGGACTACAAATGGCATACCACAGTATAAATTTGTCTGGTTTAGTTTTTTTATGTGACCATGTGTGTCTGTTTACAGAGGATGTGAAACGTCTGAATGAGAAGCTGACGGAGACCAGCAAAGTCAAGATGGAGCTGCAGTTGAAGTTGGATGACATACAGTCAACTGAGGCTTCTGTACAGGTACACAACAGATTACCCTGGGAACCACTGCAGTCCAGTCTTGAGGCTCACTTGGGATTTTATTAGGGCTGGTGCGATGCGTCAGTGTAATTGATTGTGTAAATATGTCGCTTTACGTAACGTGTTAGTGCGGAGGATTGGATTTGGCGTTCCAGTGGGTGGGAGTGTCATTTTATGGTCTGTGTGTGTGTGTGACGTGTTGGGGACACCCACTGATCTGTTCATCAGAAGACAAGCTGCTATGTTGTCATGCTACTAGCATGCTGGTCCTACAAGTGATTGTTTGACCTCGTCGACAGATTAAAAATAACAGTGAACATGCAGGATGAGGCAGATCGTTGTGTTTTAAACTGGGGGACAAGACTGAACTTAAGTGTAAGTGAAACTTAATGTTAAACGGAGAAATGTTGTGTTCCCTCTGTAGTATTTATCCATGCTAAATAACATGTCCTCCTACTGACTTCTGTTCTTTATATGATCTCCAGTCATGCTTCTGCCACAGTATCTTAAACATGTTGGTCCTGTAGTGATCGTCTGCATCCACGGATGTATTTTAAATTGGGGCACAATGCCAAACTGAATGAATACATAGATACGTTACTTTTGCAAGTTGTAACGGTCTTTTTGGCTAATATCACTTTCTCCAATATTTTATGGTCAATTCATTTTGGTGTGCCTGTTACTGTATTTTACCTCTGAATTTAGGTCTTGATTGATCCAGTGGTCATAAATCTAGCATTGAGAGTGATTTGTATTGGAACCAGATAATTATTTTTTTGCCAACCACGTGTCACATTTGTAACATGTTCTTTGTGATTACATGTCCTCTGTTTGTATGTGGTAGCACCGGGAGAAGCGCATGGAGCAGGAAAAAGAGTTACTGGAGAAGAAAATAGAGTGGGTAACAGCAGAGCTGCAAACCAAAACTGAAGAACTGTTGAAGACCAACAGAGAGAAAGGCAAAGAGATCCTGGAGCTACAAGGCAGTCTTAAGAACAGCAAAGACCAGGTAACACAGAGAAAAACATACAGAGAGCAAAAATGAGTGAGTACAAACTGAGTGTACACTGTGAGATAAATACACAAATCTGCCAATGGTATTCCTTTTGACATAATTATGATTATAATTATGTCAGCATTATGGTCTGTTGAGTCAGTTGACCTCTACAAAGAAATAACAACATATTGGGACATCAAAGGACCATGACCCTAAAACTGCCCACTAAAACAGAGAGAACTGTTATTCGTTAGAGTTGACTATGTAGGACACGTCTGGAAATCTAATCTCTTTTCAAATGACTTGTCTCTTCAACAGGTGACCAGACTGGAGAACCAGCTCACCTCTCTCAAGGAAACTGCTGAAAATCAGACTAAAAGAGCTGCAGACCTCAACAACAAACTGAAGCAGGTCAGATAGATAGATAGATAGATAGATAGATAGATAGATAGATAGATAGATAGATAGATAGATATGTCTAAAGCTTAAAACTTGTACTTAGACTAGCATATAATTGACTTCACTGCATTCAGTCAGTAAGGCCATGTAGCCTTAAAAGACATGCAAGTATGACTACATCTGTATTGTCATTCATAGTATATATGGTGTGGATGTCTCTCCAGGCTAAAGATGAGCAGAGTGCAATGGAGGAGAAATACCGCAATGAGCTCAATGCTCATGTCAAGCTCTCTTCACTCTACAAGGTGAGAATCGCTATATGTAGATACAGAATACTTTTTAAATGTTGAAAAATAAATTACCCTAGGCTTTATCTCCACATTGTAGTCATGTAATTTCCTGTAAGCAGTTAAGACGTGATCTCTTTGTTCTCCCTGTAGGGGGCAGCAACAGACACTGAGTCCAAGAACCAAGAACTGAGCAGAGCAGTGGAGGAGCTCAGTATGCTGGTTAAAGAAACTGGGGAAGGTATTACTATAGTCTTACAGTTAGAGGCATCTAGAAAGTGTTGCACACGTGCCAAATGTGAATCCATGTTATGAGACTGCTCATTGTGTCTTTGCAGCCAATAAGACTCTAGAAAAGAAGGTGTTGGAGGCAGAGGAACTAAAGACTCAGTTCGAGGCAGAGCTTAGAGAGAAGATCAAGAAAATGGAGAAAGAGCTTGAAAATGCCACAATGAAGGCTGCTGGCAAACACTGCTGTAAGAACACACACAGAATATATTTTATATCAAACAGTTATACGTTTTTGTGTGTATGCATTACAAACCTGACCACCTTTATTCCCATGTGTGTGATCTCTTCCAGGCGCACCATCTCTGACTGAGGAGCAGTTGGACTCCATGTGTCCATCAGCAGCTGCCATCGCTGCCATCGTCAAGCCTGGCATGAAGTTCTTTGATGTGAGTTTAATGGAACACACAATAGCTGGCTGACATGGTTCAGCTCCTGTCAGCAGGACCATTGTCTTATGTTATACATAATCTTCGAGCAATTTAGTTCTTTGTTATGTATTATTATAACTATATAATTATGGTTATTTAATTTACTGGTCAATTGATTTAACTGATTGTATTAAGTTGTGTTTTGGCTTGTGTGTTACTGTTGACCCTGCAGTGGGTTGAATTAAGTTCTACATAGCGGCATTTCCCCAAGGATGGAGGAGTAGCAGTGGAGTTGTCACACATGCAATCATTTTTTGTACACTGACAAAGTGCATCTTTAGGGTTAGGGTTATCTGAGAATTCAAACCTGCAGGGGTGAAAATCTAATCTCAACTTTGATCGCACTACTGCATGAATTCCTTAGTCGGACGCCTAAATTAATGCGGTAACTCTGCCAACAAACCATCTGTCACCCTGCCCGCTAAGATAAACTATATTGCTCCTGCTTACAAGGCCAGTTGTGGTTACAGTGCTGTACTGGGGAGGCATATCATAGCTCGTGTCGCCCTTGACCCCCCCCATATGATTCATGCCAATATGTTCTGACAAGCAAACTATTATTTGATGTGTGACCCCAATGACCCGCTGGTTGACAGTGACAACTGGTTGTGGCTAGAAGCTAGCTGTTTGTTATTCTTAAATTTTTTATACTTAACTCCCTATTTTCTTCTAAAATGACCATGCATCACCACAGTGTTTAATTAACAAACTGTACCAATTTACTTGAATTGAATGACCTTTTCAGCAATAAAAAGCATACATTTATGAAGATATTTTATGAGTAATTGTGATAGATAATTGTTAAAATATCCGAGGGTTTCTGTTGATCTTTGAAATGTTGTTCATTTCAAGTTGCAGAAGAGTTTTTTGGACATTGTTTAGTCAAGGTGTGAAAATATGGCCAGTTCAGTTTATGATATGAATTCCTGGATATGAGATGGCATGTGCAAAAGAAAAAGAGGCAGAATATTCTTTTGACAGCATGCAGGAACATAGGAATGAGTTAGATAGTTATTGCATTCACAAGTCACATTCATAGATTTCTTTTTTATATATAATGGACCTATTATGAAGACAGCTGTAGCCTAAAAAATGTGCTTTTCATATTTTATATTTATTTATATTTTATATTTCCCTTATTTCCATTACCAAAACATTAACAATTTCATCTTTTCATTTTGTTGCTTTAAAACGTAACTGCTGCAAAACAATCAGAAACTAAATGTTTTATTTCTCTAATTAACTGCCTTTTACCTATACTGCCACTCATTTGCTTCATTTGCTCTGTAACTCTCTTGGGCATCCTGGGTTGAATGGGCAGGCAGGCTGCCGCCGAGCTGCACTGCTATTATTAGAGGCATTTCTTCATCAGAAGCCATACAGCTTAGATTTGTAATGTTTTAGTGTGTTTCTGCAGCCGTCTATTATAGGCTTCAGTACAGCTAGTACTGGCACCAAAGCAAGATTCAGTGCTGAATGACCCTTCCCTCTCCCCGGGGGGCCTTGTCCAAAACCCAGAAGAAAACATAGCACTTGCTGCTGCTGACATAAGAAGTGTTTGCACAGAATAACCTTAAAAGGCCAACAGCCATTGAGCAAACACTTCTGGACTGCTTGACCAATCATGTAACTTTGTAACTCACTCACTCGCTCACTTATACACGTACCCACGTGTTTGTCAGACTGGCCCCAGCTGTTGCAGTCCAGCCAAAAAGAACAGACAAGCAAAAATGTTAATGAATGAAACGTGTATTATTTAATCAGTAACCTTTACTAATTGGGGTTAATATATATGTAAGTTTCTAGATACATTAATGAGAGCTACTGGTTTCTACTTCTTATTGTGAATGATGAAATTCAAATCGCTGTGAATTGAGACTTGATTGAGATAAGTTATCCATCACTCTGAGTAGGCCACTAAAAATGGTGAGCTATGATATAAGGTCTATGCAATTTTCTACTTTTGGCGGTCAAACGCAAAAAAACACAGTATTATACACTAACATGTGGTATTTGGCATTCTGACCCCTGTAAGTCTTTTTATAATGAACGCTGAATAACTACTCCAACTGACAAATACTATGATGTTGTGTATTTGTTGTAGCAAGTGTTGATTTTTTTTCTCGTCTGTCCCTGTGTTTAGCTGTACAATGCGTATGCAGAGTGTCAGACACAGCTTCAGCTTGAGAAGCAGGAGACCAGGAGGGTGAGCAGAGTGCTGGATGAGATCGTACAGGAGGTTGAGTCCAAGGCTCCTGTCCTCAAGCGCCAGAGAGAAGAGTATGAAAGCATGCAGAGATCCATGGCCTCCCTGTGCAACAAGCTGGAGCAAGCTCGAACGGTCTGGGATAACTTCATGTTCCCTCTGTGTCTGCATGCCTTCTATAATATTATGTAATTATGTAAAAGTTATGTATTTGATTTATTTATACTTTATTATTTATTAAAAACATTGCACTGCTGCACTTTTTATAATTGCACTGTTTGTATTTATGAATAGTGTATATATATATACGAGTCTATTTCTATTTCTTACCCTTCTTATACATTGTCTATTTTAATACTATTGTAATTGTTTATGGTGAAATTGAATTGAACTGGCTGTAACTAACACATTTCCCTGTTTGCGGGACTAATAAAGGAATTCTGATTCCGATTCTGATAACAATGTATTCTGTTTAGCTTAATGTGTATTTTGTTTACTTATTTTTATAGGAGATCTACAGTTTGCAGAAAGAGAAAGAAGAGGTAAAGCAGTGCTGTGAAAGCATGGAGAGAGATAAACTGAGGGCAGAGAGACAGCTGGAGGATACATCTACTCAGGTACACAAATACACAGACAAAGGGAGCAATACACATTTCCAAATAGTGCAGTTGGAATAAATTATTTTGATTTTGATTACAGCAGACACTACAGTTGAAAACGTGATTTTTTTTCAAGCACTCAATTTGAGATTTTGGGCTATCATGCGTCAATGTGAAATACAAAAATTGAGTCTGCGCACTAAATAATACTCCCATGAATATTTGTTACCTCCATGTGAAGTCATTCTTTGCAGAGGCCCAAAAGTCAATAAAGTCAGTAAAGTATTTTCAGTCTTTTATTTTATTAATTTCTGTACAGAGGGATAACCTGACGGGCCATGTGACTACAAAATAATAGAAAGTAATACACTTCAGACCTCACAAATATAGTTGATATGTGCAGTGAACCCTGTGAGTGTAATTCATTCAGGAGGAGAGATAATTATTTCTTAAGTATGATAAATGAAAGAGATATGATGTTCCTTCATTGATCCCCCTTGGGAGGAATTCACAGGTAACACAGTAGTATAAGAGTAAGTCTCAAAAACTAGAGACAAAAATAGAGAGATAAAACACACATATAAGACATATATAAGATATAGGAAAAAAATAATTTGAATAAATACAGAATGAATACTGATACTGTCCTTGTATATACATAACATGTGCAATACCTACTAAATGTGCCTGTGCAAATGTGTAATGTGCAGGGCTCCTGAGATATTAAATAACAACAGTCTTTAATCAGTGGAGAAAGGAAGTGTTGGGAGCTGTGGTGGTGTGTAATCGCTGATGGTGTGAAAGAGCACCCCAAGCACTTTGCGGCAGGTGGTTGGATGAGTCTATGGCTGTGGCTTATTGGTTGAATTCATCATTTTGGTTCTGAAATGTATGGAAATTTACAATACATATCTAAAAATTAGTTTTTTCTAAGACTGTGAGCCAGAAATCTCCATTTTAGTAGCCCTCCATATGCGGAACTTTAAATTGACTTTGTTATGGCTGTTATGGTCTGATTTGTGAAGCGATCAGGAGATACCCAAAATTCCCTCTTGAAATACCTTGGTATTTGTCAACAAGAAAAAACAATTTGAATCTGGCTCCATCCAATGTTCAGATTTCTGTTGTGGAAATGTATGAATGTAATTAACTAGTTACTGACCCATTGCTGATGGTTAATGGTGATTTCTACAAGCATACAAGAGTGCAGCAGGTCAATATGAGAAGAAACTATGACTTGATTTAATTGTTTTGTGCAATTCTTTCACTTATCTCATACAGTTATTTAACAAAAGTATAAATAGTGGATTGATGAAATTATACAACAATATGACAATAATCAAAACACAGAATAATATCAAAGATTCCTGTTGACTGGTCTCTTTTATCCAGGTCTGTGCTCTTCTGGTGGAGCTGGAGGAAGCAAGAGGTAACCGGGTGACCAAGGGCGACGGCAGCTCCACCAACATTTCCAGCACCTCTGAGGTCATCGGTTCACGGCAGCTGTCCTTCCGCAGTGTGGAGGAGCTGCAGAGGCAGAACCAAAGTCTGCTGGGAAGGCTGAGGGTACTGGAGGAGGAGAAGGACAGACAGAAGAGCCAAGTCACATCAGCACGGTAACAAGTGCTTTAACTGTTTACCGTTTGCATGCTGATACAGGTTCTGATTCTGCTAGTGGCAGACACTTTTGCCCACAGCAACATACAAATGGTGTATAATCCAAGCCCTAGTAGATCAAGAAGAACATAATAAATTGATAGTAATTTATTTGTACCCTGGCTCTTTTTGACATGCATCCATACAATAAATCAAATATAAATCTTATGATTATGAATGATGAATGATTATATAAACTGATATTAGTAGACCTGGGTATCACCACTGGTTTCCTGAATTGATACATTTTTTATTCACTGGGTCCTATTTTGACTCGATTTACTTCAGTATCAGTTCAATTAAGCATATTTCAGTTCTTTCAGTTCTGTACCTTGTGACCTCGTTAATTATTTAGGAAAAAAAGAAGAGCATTGAAAATTTTATTAAATGGTTTCTGAAATTTGTGGTTAATATCTAAATGATTCCAAAATTGCTAGTGCTTGATATAGATGTTAAGTTATCTCCCAGCCCTATTACACACACATTTCCTTAAATGTTTACTGGTGCTTTATTTTTATTTATTTTATTTTTTTTTAGCATTGGACACAGTGAAGATTTCTGAATCTGTACTTTAAACATTGGCTCTGTCCCTGTTTCCTTCAGTGTGTCGGAGCTGGAGGCAAGTGTGAAAAAGCTTCAGAAGGAGGCGGAGCAACTGAAAGAGCAGAGGAACCAGCAGAAACAACTGGCTGATTCCAGCGCCAGACAGAGAGACATGTACAAGGCCCTACTGACGCAGAGTACGGGCTTCAGCCTGCCTCCTCAAGGTGACACCAGAATACTTAAAAACTGTGTATGGGCCTTTCTGCTGGATTAGATTGGAACAGTCAGTGAAAAGTTGTTCACAGAATGAGATGAAGTTTTCATGTGTGTCTGCAGGTCCAGATTCTTCATCCCAGCCTGCACCTGTCAGGCCTTCAGTCCCAGCTACTCGCTCTACTCCTCAAAGAGCTGCTGCTGCTGAGTCTGCACAGACAGCTCAGGCTAAAGCCGCTTTAAAACAGGTACATACAAACACCTGAACACACCCGTCCTGAAATCAACATATCATCTTCATATGAAGTTCGGGGAGAGGGAGAAAAATCTTTAATTCTGTGTGTGTGTGTGTGTGTGTGTGTGTGTGTGTGTGTGTGTGTGTGTGTGTGTGTGTGTGTATGTGAAGCTGAATGATGCCTTCACCCTGTATAAGAAGGAGAAAGCAGAGAACGACAGGATGTTGAATGAAACAAATGACAAGCTGCAGAAGCAGCTGACAGAACTCCGCTCCAGTCATGCCAAGGTCACCTCACAACTAGAGTTCAGCAACAAGAGGTTTGTTAGATCCAGTGTTGCTTCTGCCTCATAGTAGGGACTTTGGACATCATTTTCATCGTTTATGTGCATTGTGTGTGCTGTTTCTCTGTCAATGTCAGGTATGAGATGCTCCAGGAGACTGTATCTGCCTACCGTAGAGAGATCTCTGCCCTACAGGAGAGGAGCCAGAAAATGGCTGCAACAGCCCAACGTCACGAGCACATTATCCACACAATGAGCCAGGACCTGCGACAGGCTAATGAAAAACTGGCACTGGAAGAGGTGAGGAAGAAAAGAGGCTTTATTATCTTGAAACTGATGATGATGAGATGGATGGATGGATGGATGGATGGATGGATGGATGGATATCAACTGAACTGTGAGAGTTGAATATTGCTGGAAAGTTTGATAAAACAGAGTTGAAATCTGATAAAGAGTGCCATTCTTTCTAAATATTGAAACAAAAGCTAAACAGATTTGTAGTTGTACACTCACTGTGTAGTTTGCTATGGGAGATGCACTCTCTTGCTTCACTCACAATGCAAAAACTTTCTGACCTGTATTGGCGAGGAAGGTGGTCATAGGGCCATATGATTTCCGCGATCACGGAATCGCGTAATTGGCCGATGAAAACGGAATCTACTTTTTAACACAGAATATCGCGGAATTTGACATAATTTCACTGGAGTGGAACGTATGTCTAGGGAAAACTGCACGGAGGGAAGCAAATCTAGGTGGCACAACAAGTTGCCACCGCCCCCCTCCCCGCAGGCTGAGCCCCTCCGCCATCAAAACAATGTAAGCATGGCAAAGCGGCTGCCCACGGCTCCGTCTTTGTCGGCGAAAAAACTGAGAAACTTTATATTTACCCCTCAGTACAGAGCTGAGCAGTTCCCGAACAACTTGTACGTGTCGGATGAACTGTTGTTTTGCAAAGAAGCAGACCTGAGAAATCCTAATTAAAGGTGTAACGCGTTAGAGTTAGCCACCTGTCTGATTCATATTATCGGCATATGATACCAGAGTGACTGTTAACTGCTGCTGACAGTAGCTGCTGTTGGCTAGCTAACCCCGCTAGCTACAGTCCTCTTCCTCCCCCTGTCCTCTGGGCTGGGAGCTCAGAGGACGGGAGGGGGTGGTTGGTGTTTTCACTGCTAGCTGGTTAGTATGTTATTGACATAAGGTCACAAGTATAATTTCTCATTTTGTTCATCATCTTTACTATTTTTTTTTTTCAATATTTACAACTTAAATTTTCAGAACAATTTTGGTTTCCAAACTTTTTCTGGATCTGCCAGAGAGCTGACCATGTTTTTATTCAATGAAACCCATAAAAACACAAAATATACTACTGTATGAAGACATTATGATGTCAAAATGTTTTGATGCACTTTACTGTACGGTACAGTATTGAGGAAATGTGTTTGTCACCTCAATTAATTTAAGGTAATTTCTATTTAATTTGTGTACATTTTAGTCATTTACATTCAAAACGCACTGTTTTTGGTAGTATAATAAGAGTAAAAAGTTAAAAAATCGGGATTCCCAAAAATTTAAATGGAAAAAATGGAATTCCCAAAAATTAAAACGGAAAAAACGGAAAAACCGAAAATAAAATGGATTTCATAGGGCCCTGTGGTCACAACAGATGCGTCAATGCAGGTTTTCCGGAGCTACCCACAAGGGCAGGACTGTGTGGGGGCCTCGCCTTCATTTAACCCACATGAATTGCCTGGAGCTCTTGGCAGTGTCCCTGGTGCTGACGTACTTTCTGCCCTTCATGAGGGTACAATGTACTCATACGCTCTGACAAATATGACTGTGGTGGCATACCATGCCCGCCCATACTCCGGGGAGTATGGGCGGGCATGAAAATCACTGACCATTCCACATAATTTGCCATTTGGAAACCAAAATAGGTGACCCATGTGAATCGTGTAGGTCCGATGAGATCTGATTTGGGGGGGTACACAGGGATTATCAGTGAACTGCAATATTTTTTGTCATTTTCCTCAGTAGAAATATATATTTTTGCTTTCTTCTTGCAGGTTAGGGTTAGTGTCACGTACGCGACAAGTCACGTTTTCATCATGAGGACACTCAGTTGTAAAACCACGCAGTGACACAAACAACAATGGAGGGTGGAGAGAGATGCGCATTTTGTAGCTGGAAATACAGTCATTATTTTGAGTTTTTAAAAAAAACACAAATGCTTGATCAAGGGCCTGGCCCTAGGATAGTGGCAGGAAATATCAACCCAGCGCAAATTATCGACTTAAGCTTTTTGTGCTAGCTAGCTTTTCGAGACTGATAAGGTTGCCAGCTTTAACGTTGGGCTACACTAGAAGTTAATCCTGACATTAACATAGTTTTCCAGAATGAGTGTGTTAAGAGAGAAAGATGCTGTTGTTGTCAAACAACTGGATGCAGGGATCAAGTGCAGTTGGAACTGGTCTTGGCTCAAGCTAGAAGGCAAAGTCACAGTAAAAGGACAAGAGCTATCATTCCATCTAACTGATGTGTTCAGGGGGTCCCCCCCTGCACCCCCCAGAGCGGTCGTATCCTTATCACCTATTACAATTTTGCACCTCATGTGAGCTGTTATGTCTTTTATATATAATCTCTTATTTATTCTTCTGTACAGCACTTTGGTAAACTTTGGTTGTTTTAAAGTGTTTAACAAAGTTGGATTGGATTTCACACACACCGTGAAAATATTCATCAGATTACAGAATAATTAAAGTAATAGTTACTTGTTAAACATCAGGTTTCAAACATCATGCAGTTCTAGCAGATGATCCCATGACAGCCAACCCAAGCAGCACTGTTTCAGTGCTCACTTGAGCCTTTTTACAACTGTTTAGAGAAAAGATTATTTGAAAACTGGAAAGGAGCTCACAAATTTAGTGCAGTGTTGAAATTTGCAATAATGGAGCCTTTGCCTGTAATAGTCTGTTGATGAAACCTCTTATAGTGAGAACCCAAACATATCTCACCTTCTCTGTGGAAAACCAGCTTGCAGAGTTCTGTTTTTGCAATTCAAAACTCTGAATCATTGGGCGAAATGATTGTCACTATATAAATGTCTGAACTACCAAAAACACCAAACAAAAGTTTTCAATTTTGTCCCACTTTCCTTTCTGTATATTTTTAAATCATTGGCTAATTCCTTAATTTTCCTGTGTGTCTGTAGGTACGTGTAGAGAACTTGACTAAAGAAAGAGACATGTTACGACAAGCAGAGAGTCGACTCAATCGAGATAAGGAAGCCATGCTGGCTGAGCAAAGGAACCAGAACCTGCTGCTCACCAACCTCAAGACTATACAGGTACCAAAGTAAACAGCAATGTTTTTTTCTCTGATGAACAACTGAAACATCTCATTGTGGGTTTATTTTACTTGTTGAATAGAATAGCCAAGATTTCTGCTGTAATATAATGAAGTTACAGTTGAAAATTAAATCACAAAGTTTCTATTTTTCATTCACTCTGAAACCTACATGAATTATATTAGTCAGTCTTAAAAAAAAAAGAAGACTTAAATTGACCACTATTTAGTTAAATGGACTTTGTGTGTTATCATACTGTGGCCACTATAATTTAGGATTTGATCATCTACTGTTTAGTGGCAATCAGATAAACCTTCCTTTTATTATTTTTCCTCATCATTTCTCCTACTCTCATGTTGATGTAGTTGACTATGGAACGTACAGAGACAGATACTCGCCAGCGACTGAACAACAAGATTGAGCATCTGGAGGCAGAACTGGCTTCAATGAAAACCAGGCTCGAACAGGAAGTAGCACAGAGACACAGTCTTGGGCGCACCATGGATGTATGTACAGTTTAATGCATATTAAAAAACATAATTGTTGTTGGACACAGCCTGTGATATTGTCTTGTCCATCTGTCACCTCTGATTCTTCACCAGGCTCAGTTATTAGAGGCTAAGAAACAGCTAGAGACCCAGAACACCTTGCAGCAGAAGACAAGGGAGTTGTTGCGTAGCGCCGAGCAGCAGGTGGCAGCACTTAGAGCCCAGCTGGCTGCTACTTCATCTTCGGAGGCCGTCACCACCTCCAGCAACACACCCACCCCAGCTATCAGAACTGCAGGACTTAGAGCGCCACTCCGAGGTAAGAAGCAGTACTAAGTAGTGGGCGGCCAAGTCTATATCTGTAGTATGTGGACAACTAATGGGAGTTTCTGAATGGTGCCGAGCAATTGAAAAAATTGTAACTGATTTCCTTGTATCTGTCTAGCATCAGTACGCTCTCCAGTGCCAGCAGCCTCCCAGCACCCCAGCCAATCGGAGCAGGAACTTATGGAAGTGAAAGGTCTTCTGCGCACTGTAGAGGAACAAAAAAATGAACTTGCAGAGCAGCTAAAGAATGCTAATGCTAATGTGGAGCAGTACAGAGCTGTGGTACTGACTCTGGAAGACAGTCTGAAGAAAGAAAAGGAGGTACAGCACTGGGTTATTGTTCTTCATCAGCTTATCTTCTTGTTTTTTCACATACATACTACTCTCTGTGCTTCTCATACACACCTGTCACACATGTAACCCTCCTCCTTTCTTTAGTCTCGCTCCCCTCTGGAGATCCGGCTGAAGGAGTCTGAGGAGGTGCAGAAGCAGCTGGAGAAGAGAATTTTGGAGGTGGAGAAAATGAAGCAGCATGAGCAAGAACAGAAGCGAAAAGCTGTAGATGCAGTGGAAAAACAAGTAAGCCTGTTGCAGACGTTTTATACAAGTGCCCATGAGAGGAAATGTTGTTGTCACATTCTTTCTTTTATTTGGGTCCCATGGTTAAATTGTGGGAAATTGTCACTGTGTTTAATAAGTTGCTAAACTAAATAACCTACTTTTCAAATACATCACCTGATAAGATAATTTTACATGACATGTTCATCTTAGACACCCTTGACTGACAATATCATTTGCACTTGAACATGGGTGCATTTTCACACACGGCTGTCCGCCTGAATGTGTAGACCTTGTCTAAAGTTCTTTTTGCTGCTCTCTTATACAGGTGTTAGAGCTGCAGCGTAATCTGAAGCTCAGCCAGGCAGAGCAGCAGGAAGCGCTGGAGAGGGCTACTGCTGCTGTTACTCTTGAGCAGAAGGCCATACAGGACAGCCTACTCCAGGTTCCTTAACACACTCAGAACATCAGACTTGACATGAATGTGAAAGCAGTTTTAATTGATGGGGGCTCAACCACTTATTGTTGTCATCTTCTCAGACAAAGCTAGCTGGAGAGGCGCAGGCTAAGTATGAGCGCGAGCTAATGCTTCATGCTGCTGATGTGGAGGCCCTTCAGGAGCTGAAGAAAAGGTTCCAGATAGAAGCATCAAAGAAGAGGGAGTTAGAGGAGCAAATAAACAAGACCTCCTCCCTCCTGCAGGAGAAGACTGCAGCCTTTAATGCACTGGAGAGACAGCTGAAGGTAGGACCTCTGACTTGAGAGGGAAGAAACAAGGCAACCGTATGTCCTTTTCAAACGCTTTGTATTGATTTTCATGAATTATCCAGAAAAGGTCTTCAACTGAATGAAATTCACGTGAAGTGTAACTAATTTGTCTTTTAAAGACTTTTAAAGGGTTTTAAAGGACCAGCGGCAGAAACATTGCTTTAGATGATTGTTGTGTTTCTGAATAGTCGTGACAGTTTAACTATCCCTCAGGATGATCTGTCCAATAAGAGTCGTCGCTGTGAGGAGCTGGGGAAGCAGAATACACTTCTGCACCAACAGATGGATGAGATGGCCTCCAAGAGTCGTCAGGTGCAACAGCAGCATCAGCAGCTGCAACTTGACTTGTCATTCAGTGAGGAAGGGAAGACCACTGAACAGATACTAGAAATACTAAGGTAAAGATGGGACTTCATTGCAGTGGTATTGTATCACTGTAATTAGGGCTACAGAAAATTGTCTTAGTTTGAAGTCCTTGGGATTGAGTTTGAAATGTGTGTGTAGGTTTGTGCGGCGTGAGAAAGAGATTGCTGTGGCTCGATGTGAAGCGTCTGAGGAAGAAGCTCTTCGCCATAAACAGCGGGTGGAACACCAGGACAGAGAACTGAAGGAGCTCCAGGAAGCTCTTAACACTGAGAGGGAGAAGATGCAGGTATGAAAACTAACCATGATAGTGATGATGATGACAATGATCATGATGATAATGATAATAATAATGAGTACATAAGAAAATACAGGGATCTTTTTTAGCTGTAAATGATGAGAGCAGCAGCATCAGAATCATTTTTATGTCCAAATTAAATGAATCTCTCAAAGTGAAACTTGTACAAAAACTTAGCTTTCCACAAGTACTGTCCCTGTTCCATTTCAAGTTAAATTTGTATATGATAGCGTATTTATAAAAGCAACAAAATGACTGAATACCTAATTCTTTTGGTTGAATATTTAAGATTTCAGTTTTGTGAGATGACATTTAATGTTTGATCGATTTGCTGTGGGACTAGAGAGAATCTGTATGCGTTTCAGGCTGCGTGTGAGGGCAGGGCCTTCAGTAATGTGCAGCTTTATCAAAAAAACTGTAATGTCAACTTGAGACTATAAAGAATAAAAGTGGCTAGAGAGACAAGTGTTGATTACAACTATCTGTCTGTTTGCCCTCCTTCTGTCGTTCAGGCTACATCGAAGACTCTGTCCCAGCAGGAGGAACAGCTTAAGAAGATTGAGACTATCGGTGCTGTCCAAGAAAGCAACAGGTTGCTGAAAATGGACCGTGATAAACTGGAGCAAGAGCTGCAGCAAGCTCAGGCTAAAGTAATTGTTGCATTATATTGTTTGTCCTGTAATTGCCTGTTACTGTCCCTAAATCCCTCTGGCTGAAATGTCATTAGGAAGCATAAATGTCATCAATATCAGTTATCTTTTGGTGGTTTGTAGCTTGAATAATTTAAAAAAACGTATTAACAAGCAAACCCTTTATCTATATTAACAGACTGCTTTATGTTTTCAGCACAGCCTTCAAGCTTGTTCTAAGTTTTGTTAAGCATGACCACTGCCTGGCACTAATAGGAAAATTGTGTAGGGGCTTGTTTGAATCTCAAAATACTGATGTACACTGACTTATTTTATATTAAGACTTAAAATCAATAATGGAACCTTGTTTTAACAAAAGGAATTTCTTCTGAGAGTTGTTTTTTATATACTTATCTTGTGGTCAGTTAATGTAACACAAAATATCAGTACCATTTTGTTTTGGGGGTTTTTAAAACCACTTGGAATAGATTCAGCACCCCTGCCTCCTTATGAGGATGCTGACTGGACTGGTGACTGTTTGGTAGACAGCAGTTGGATTTCTTTAATTGTTTGTGTTATGTCATGTATCACAGACCCACCTTGCTCTCAACTAACATAATATCTAACAATATCATAATAATAACATGTTGTCAGTTCATATTTGATTCTCAACCCTCATCTACACAGCTTTTATCTTTCTCTGTTTCTGTCAGGTTACGAAGCTCCAATCAGACATCAGCCCACTACATCACTCTTTGTCTGTGCTGTCTGAGAAAAATGGCTCCCTGCAGGCTGATAAGAGGATACTGGAAGAAGACCTAAAACGCTGGAAGGCTAAAACACAGGTAACTTCTGTACGTGTGTGTTGTGCAACATGGACAAGAAGGAGGGCAGGAGTGCGTATACATGCATTTATTATTTTTGTAAATCATTTCTGATCCATCTACATTATATTGTTTTAAATATTCATTCCTCAGAACCAACAACACCTGTGATCATTGTGTTTTTGGGTTTCTGCATTTCTTCCCATTCTCTTGAACGCGATATCTCAGGAACACCTTGAGGGCATGTCTTCAAATATGGCACAAATGTCCACTTGGACTTAAGGATGGTCAAAGATCACTGTGACCTAAAAAAAAAAAAATGTTAACGTAACTCAAGAATTCATATACACACTATTGACCAAATTGCACATTGTGGTCAGATACTGAATTGGTGACACTAATGTTGGCATCCACCTTGAAACTGTGCTGATTGAAGAGATCTGCTATGCCTGGTCAAAGATCTGTGTGAAGCATCTATGTTTTGCAATTTGAAGCTTCTTCATGTTCTATTAGAATCAGCCTTATTGACATGTGAACACATACAAGGCATTTGACCAAGGTTGTAACGATACACGTATCGAAGCCGAAATTCTCATGAAGGCAGAAGGCAGAATCGCGACACAACCTCCAGTCCAGATCCAGCCCTATGAGCGATCAGTGCTACCAAACCTTTTAAGTGACTATTATTATGATTATTTTTTGGATTTAACATCATAAAAATACGTAGACCTAAACCACAAAATTAGTTGAGGATATTATTTAATTTAAAAAACAAATCAAGGTTTGTATCGAACCGTGGGTCAAAAATCATGATACAAAATTTTTATATTGGACACACATTTGTCTGCTGTTTAAACACAGTTCTTACATACTGTCAATATATTTTCATTAACTGCATCATTATTTTACCTCGTGCAATTTACAGTTACTGTTGGTTTCACTTACTCTTGACTGATTATCTCTCTATAGCAACTGATTAGCCAACAGAAAGACGGCGACATTGAAGAGAGACAGAAAATCACCAATGAGAGAGAAGCTCAGCAAAGGCGCATTGCACAGTTGGCTGAAGAGACGGCCAAGCTGAAGACTGAACTGGCAAGGTAGAACCCCACTGCGACCACACACAAACACACACGCAAGCACTTGGTATACCAAATGCAACATCAGTTCTGAGGAATGAATCTGCAGACTGACTGTTAATGATAGCTTTATACATATTTTCTTTGTGCCAGACCTTTTGTAGTCTGTCAATCAAATGACCAGAACATTAATCCTTCACTGCGCAGCAGAAATTATGATCTGTGGCAGATTGATCATCCCTAGAAATAACCTAACTGAGATTATGGTTATATGTGTATTAGGTCCAGTGCCAGCAGTAACTCCGCTCAGTCTCAGCTGCAAGGCCTCAGAGATTCTGTGGCCCGTCTGACGTCAGAGAGGGATGCTCTGAAGAAAGACCTAGAAACCAAAAACAGTGACATTCTGGAGAAGAACAAGACCATCACACAGGTGAAGAAGATTGGACGACGCTACAAGACCCAGTATGAGGAGCTCAAAGCCCAGCATGACAAGGTGGGACTGGAGTCAGTTCAGATTAAAGTCTGCAGGAGATGACCACTTTAGTATGAATGAAAACTGAAACACTGAGTCGTGTTACTGTGTGCCCCAGATGGTTGAGGAAACGGCTGCTAAAGCAGGAAGTGAGGCGTCTCCAAGCCAGGAGGTGCAGCAGGAGCTGACAAAAGCCCAGGAGGAGCTCACGAAGGCTAGAGAGGAGCTGAACACACTGAAGGAGGAGGTGCAGAAAAAGCAGGAGGAGGTAAGCAGGAAGATATTTAAGCCTCTATTACCCCAATATCCTACATTGAGTACCTGTTATTACCTTGTCAACATACAGTAAAGGCCCCATCATGTAATGATGTTTTGGGCTATATGAGACAAAAGTTGACAGTTGTTGGAGAATCTTTGGTCATCGATCAGAAACAGAGGTCCTTGATTGCTTTAAGAAGTACCCATCAACAGGCAGTTGGGGCTTTGGCGGCCAAAAGCAGCCTGCAGCCACATGTCAAAGGTTTAGGAACAAATTGTTATATGACTTCTACTACAACCCATAAAACGGACCAACCAGCATATACTTTACCTCGTAATACCCTTTAACACACATTCATCACACAATCTGACAACCTTGAAAATGCAAAACACCAAGACTGTATTAGTCTCTTCTCACAGTGTAACATCGAATTAACTCACATAATCATAGTTGCATTGTCTGAGGTGTCTTAAGACAAGACCAATGCACAGGAACATTCATTAGAACAGATTTTGTAGTTTAGAAACTACAAAATATCAATTATACTGTAAATGCAGATACATGGCTCTAATCCCTTAAAGTTTAAGCCAGAATGTTGGAAAGTGTCAGGACTTTTTTTTCTTTTTTCTCCAAACCAGGCCCAGAAGTCTCAGCAGGGGCTGGAGGAGGCCAAGAAAGAAAACCAGCAGACCAAGGAAAAGTTTCTGGAGGTCAAAAACCAGCTGACACAGAACCAGAACCAACTGACACAGGTACTGTAGCACATTCAGTACAGATACAATGAATACAATGTTGTCTGAGCATATATTAATTACTGTTAATTCTTCAGAGTAGGTCTGGGTGATAAAACGATCTCGATCATTTTCACAATAAAATTTTCCACGATAACGATGATAAATCTATTTATCATCATTTATATTTCGATAATATTATTTTTTGTATTTGAGACCATTTCCTCTACCTAGAAAACACTACAGCAACAGCCAGTCGCACAGCAGAGAAACAAATGTATGTGGTTGATGCATGTTTCTGGCTGAACATGTGTTGAACACAGGGGATCATACCTCCTCCACGAGACACCGTGTGAGTTGGATTGATTATGAGGAAAGTGACGAGGAAGGGAGCTCTCGCCACACTACAACCACAGTCCCAGATTTGGGGAAATGGGCCACATTGCACACCCCGGCCGAGACGCGATAAAACATTAACGTCAGCTCAGAGTTCACCCATCTGGGACTAGAAAATCCTTTGTGTTGCTAGGTCTACTAAGGGTTGGATTATTTGCTGCAGTGGTAAACTACGTTCCATTACATATATGAGTCTACTGACGTGATTGATTTTGTTTCAGTTATTAGTCAGACCCCATTTGTTTCCATGGAAACGCGACACACACTCTCAAAAACCTTTAAAATTTGGAGCAAATTGTTCATCAACATGGATATATTTTGCTTATACATTTTATTTTTGTTGGTATTAGTTGTATAATTGCAATATTACCCTTGAGGGTGTGCTTTAATGTCATTTGAGCAAGACATGCGGTCAGGGCCGAGGCACTTGCGCCGAGGTCCGCGAACAGTAATAATGCTTAAATGACCTGCTCACCATGTTCCCACTCCTGGGACAGCACTACCCCTACTCTGCCCCCAGCAACCAGCAACTACTGAGGGGCCCACACAGTCAAACCGGCAGCAGCACTGACTGAAAATCATTTAGTGAGGAAAATTAATTAGACAGGCAGGAATCCGGCACAGTTGTGACCTCTTTGCTTTTGTAGGTTCAGTCCCAGTTGTCCCAGGCCCAGACTCAGCTGCAGCAGAATCAGAACCAGCTGACCCAGAGTCAGAAAGACCTTCAGCAAGCAAAGACCCAGACCCAGCAGGTAAGAACACAGCAACACTGGACAACAATTATCACTACCTCAGTCATTTTGAGATTACATATTTTAAAATGATACAGATCTGTTTGCAGGTTGCATATATATTGTATATTATATTTGTAGTTTATTTTGTTATATTGATGGTCAGTTTGCATATATGTCAAAACAAATTAATCCAACACCTAACCACCACCTTTTCTAATCCAAAGGCACAGAACCAGTTAAAATCAGTCCAATCTCAAGCTCAGGCCCGTCAGAACCAGATTCAGCAGATCCAGAGGGACCTTCAGCAGGCTAAAGAAGCCCTTCAGCAGAACCTTGCTAGTCAGAAAGAACTACAGCAGACACAGCAAAGCACGCAGCAAAGCTACAGCCAGGAAGTTAGCAACCTCAAGACTGCTCTCAGCCAAGCAGAGAGTAAGGTGAGGGACCTTCTTTCTCTTGACTGTGATTTTTGTTTTTTTATACTCAGCTATATTTAAGCATATACTTACTTACATACAGTATATACATACATTTGGATAACATCTTAAATTGCTTCAAACAGTGGAGGCATTGTATGTAGGTTTTTAAATGTTTTGACAGGATACAGGTTACTCACATGGATTAGTAAATTGCATCTGTAAAGAATGACCCTCCCTTAAAATTGAATGCTGAGCCAAGTGTGCTTGCTATATGTTTTTAAATCAAAATAAAAAAATGAAACACACCTAACATTTTCAAATGATGTTTGAGCAAAGTGCTTTGTCTTACAAAACCAGCATACAGACTGACAGTGTAAAAGTGAGCACTTGAAACTCTGCAAGGAATCTGTATTATTAAAACTTCTCAAACATACCATTGAAACGGCTCACATCTTAAGATAGCCTTGTTGTAGTTCAAGACATAAGATGAGAAATGCTGTATCTCTGCTTACCTCCAAACAGGTGGCCGAGCTTCAAGGCAACCTGGACGGCATGCAGAAGGTATAAGAATGTACACAAATCTTCTTTAAAACTAGAAACAGTGCTGTGCTATGATGTATGCTGATAGGTGTTTACAAAATTAATACCTAGATACAAGTTTTAACATCACATGTTTGCATCTAATTCTGTAATACATTCACATACATTTTTTTTAATTGTCATGAATCATTTTGAACACAGTCCGTACTGCTTTCTTATTCCTCATTCTTTTTATCAATTTTTCCATCCCTCCTGACTCTATATGCCCCCAACCTTTTGTTCTTCCATCCTTCCTCTATATATTCATATCACCTGATTCATGCTTTCTTTTCTTTTCTTGATCATCAGACAATTAGTGAGCGTGAAGCAGACATTAAGCATCTACAGGAGCAGCTGATTGAAGCTAAACAGAATAATGAAGCTCACGAAGCCACACAGGCCAACCAGAACCAGAATCCCCCGTCCATCCAAGCCAGTGATGCTAACATTGCTGGTGATGCTAACCAGGTGCTACAAGAAGAGGTGGCAAAACTCAGACAAGAGGTACTGTACTTCAAATCCTGGCATCATAAAATCATTTTTCATCCAACTTTCATTCATTTGTATTTGTCTATTGACAACCATACATCCTTGCTAATTACCTGCATCCTTTAAGAAAAACTTGGCTTTTACCTGCTTAGAAAAACTGTATCTTTGGATAGAAGCAGAGCTTTCTGTGGTTTAGTATGTTAACTTTAGGTCTTGATGCTGTTGGACTGACATGTCCACAGATGGACAAACAAAAAGAAAAAAAGGGCAAAATCATCTGTAATGGTACTCTGTTAGCTCCTGGTAGAATAGGTGTCTGGAAGACCACAATGTACCATGAAGACACACACAGAGACTTGCAAGTTGAAAACATTACCAGCTGACACTGTCACGGTTGGTGAACATGTATGAGGTCTGAATTCATTTAATTTTCCTTTATTTAGACAGTTAAGATCTAAAATCTTTTTAAAGGGAACCCCTGCACAACCATGTACAGTGATGTACAAGAAAGCCAAGGCCAGTAATGAAATTGGGTGTAAACAGTGATGTGCTGTATCTAATACACTGAGGAGTTGCATTTGTATAGAGAACATCTATGTAACCCAATAAAGGAAAAACATAATAAAAAGTAGAAAAGCTGCCATTTTTATTATCAGGGCTTTCCTTTCTCAGACAGTCAAACTGGAGTTTGGGGCAAATTTTTCCTAGCCAGCAATACACATGCCTGTATCTTGACTGTGTTTGAGATGTTGTCACAGTTATTTATATTTATGGAGAATAGTCATGGTTCTAGTATAGTACCCTGGGGCATACCTTTATTACAGGGAGACAGGCAGAGGACCCAAAAAGCTCTACTTACTGACCTGTAGCTGACTAGTAATTTATAAGTCACTTTACAGTGTGCCAATGTTGGGAGCCTATCAACCAATGTGACCTGGTCAACAGTGTCTTAAGCCTTGGAGAAATCAATACAAACAGCTGTGTGACATTTTTTTTGCAGTGTAATGTCTTCGTAATGTCATTCACCACTCTAAAATTTAGCTGTTATACATGACCTGTGTTGTTTTTGTACAGCTGTCTGAGGGCAAGAACAGAGAGGAGCAGCTTAGACAGCAGATGGCTGACAAAGAGGAAAAGACTAAGAAGGTCTTCATGGGAGCCAAAACCAAAATCAGCCAACTAAACAGTAAGTTCCACAGTCACAAGCTAAACAAGTTGACGAAGTACAGCTACAACAAAAAGGCTGCTCTATCAGTGAAAGAGTAACTGCACCTTTACCTGCAGGTGCCAAGGAGCAGCTCAGTCAGGAGGTAGAAGAACTGAAACAGAGTAAGGAGGAACTGGAGGTGAGAATGAACGCCCTCAAGTCTCAGTATGAAGGACGATTTCTTCGTCTGGACAGAGAGTTGAGAGAACTGAGAGAGACACAAGCACAGACTGAAACCAGAGAGGAACCACAAGACCAGAGTGGAGCTAAGGTACATGCATCATGCCTGCAGCTAACATGGTCGACATGAGGGTCCACACTTTGAGCCCAATGATCATTGACTGTATCTTTGCAAAATAGGGCTACATTTTTATTTTGTTTCATGCTGTAATTTTATGTGTGCCAGAACAATGAGGGGGAAAAAAACGTTCTTAATCTTCTCTCATAATATAATGTGTAAATGTTGTTTGAATGATGTGACAACAAATGGGGGTCACAAATGGGATAGGACACAACAGGATTTTGTGGATTCAGACAAAACATTTAAAGATTCAAAAGTTAGAAATGTATAAGTCATACATCAAGAAGGAAGTGATCACCTGTCTTATCAAAGAATGAAAAATAAAACAGTTTTATGGTTAATGACTTACTAATCATGTAAGTTTTGAAGCAGCTTGAACACAGCACAGGCTTGATTACCTCCAAAACAGTTGAGAGGAGCACAGTCATACCACTGGGAAATAATTCATGCTGAATGGGTTTTATGAAAATGACATAAGTGGTTGTTTAAATTGCGTGCATCATGTTTTTTTACTCCTTGCTCTGGAGGTATAGTTGTATCTTATCAAACCAACCCAGTGGATCAACCTGACCGACACTAAATTGAAATGTTATGACTTTTCTCTCAAATCATTGAAAAAAATTTTCATTGACTGATTGATTGATTGAATGATTTTCATTTTATTATCTAAACACGATCACCTTTTTTCTCTAAAGCCTTTTCTTAAGATATGTATCTTCTTTTTTCCAAAATAGAATGACTTAATCTCTAAATCAGATATCTGTGAATTAATTGTAATATCACAATCCTGTCTGTACTTAGGCGGGTGATCAGGCCAGATCTGCAGACCAGAGACAAGTATCTCTTAAGAGTCCTGGCCAAGACAGAGGAAGGTAAAGAATGAATACATGCACACATGCACAAACACCAGAAAATATTATGAATGGTTATTAATGGCTTTTTAATTTTTCTTTTCATAGAAATGTTCGTTTTTCAGTTAATGACTGTAATCAGAGAGCTCAAGCTTTGTAAATGTTTTGAAGTATTCAGGGCCAGATTAGACTGGATAGTATGAGTTATTTAAAAAAAAATCAACTATTTTTCACAGTAGTAGAGAAGAAACACAAAAACTAATTGGACATTAAGACATTTTGCAATATAAAACTGAAATCTTTACTATTTTTCCATCAGCTCCAGCCTGTCTGATCCACCTACAGCCAACATCCGGCCAACCCCAAGTACTCCATCTCCTAGCAACAAGCCAAGCCCATCTACCGGTAGCAAGGCAACACCACGTGCCAGCATCCGACCTATGGTTACCCCAGCAACCGTCCCCATCCCGACACCTACTGCCACTGTCATGCCGACCACACAGACTGACAGCCAAGAGGGTGAGAGCAAGAGATTAAAAAACATTTAAAAAATCAAACATAAAAGCAGTTAAATCAGACTTGTGTGTCAGAATGTAATAGAATGTTTCCATCTTCAGTGCTGATGAGTGCAGGAGCCTCTGTACACTCTACAAGCTCCACTCTGGTGAGCACACCCACATCAATACCTCCAACCAGCAGCCAGGCCACAGCTTTCGTTCAGCCCACCCAGCAGCAGGCAGCCAGTCAGGATGCAGGCCCCAGTGTGGAGGCAGAGCGTCCATCTACATCCTCTTCCCTGACTGGACCAGGTGAGCAGGATCTTGTCCTAAACCAACAACCAAACAATATTGGAACTTTAACCACATCAACAGGAAGGAAACAAAAGACAAAATAAAATGGCTGAAAAATAAATTGGGCTGTGGCATACCCTTAAAACACTGAATACCCTGTCTGTGTGAACACTGATGGCTATGATGGTGAAGGTGACCAGCCCAGACAAGTGCAATCTTTTTTATGTCCCTATAACTCCAATCAAATGTTGATGCCTGACAGATACAAGCTGGAGACACATGAAACAAATGTGTTGATGGAAACTCTGGTGTTATTCTGTGTCTTTGTTTGTCTGTGCATGGGATAAATGCAGGCTCAAAGCGAAGCAGAGAGGAGGAAGAGGAGGAAGAAAACAGATCAGAGAGTTCACACACACCTCCAACCACCAAAAAGCTACGACTCAAACCAACAATAGCACTGGAGGTAAACACAAAACCAGAGACAAAACACAAACAAATGCACAAGTATGTTCTTCAAAAAAGCTGCTGAACCTACTTTGTGGGTGTCTGTGTGTGTGTCTTTGTCTTTACTGTTAACTTGTTACAGCTGTGTAACTTGTCGTGTTTCAGATGGAAGGTGATGAGGAGATTGAAGGAGAGCTGAGGGATGAGGGAGAACAAGAGGATTCACCAGATGACAGTCAGGTCAGTTACCAGTGATAGCAACTTTATAGAGGATCAAGAAAATGATGTATGTATTTTGGGTTTAACCAGTATGGAGCCTTCCACTTAATTCGGCCTTTCATTAGATTTGGTAACGACAAGTTACATTTTAGTTCAAACAAATTATTTATCGGTTGCATACTATCAAACATCAGTTCATAGAAATGTATGCAATCCGTATCCTCACATAAACTTATATATTGTCTTGAAGGTCTAAATACAAACTACAGTGTCTAATACAGTGTAGTTGTATTTGATCGCTGTTAATCTTCTCCACTGTGTTTGTTTGAATCTGGGCATTAATAATGTTTTTTTGGTGGTTTAAAATCCTCAGTGATTGGTCTGTTTTTGTGGTGCAGGAACTTCCAGAGGAGAGTTTTCCCGTTTTAGCTGAAGATGACGAGGACATCGAGGAGGAAAGCGTGTCCCAGTCTGTCCCCTCTGATCAGATTTCCTCGCAGGGCTCTGCTCTCATTCGGGACGTCATCGTGATTGAGACAGACAGCGACAGCCGTGAGAGCAAAGATGGGGAGGAGAAGCGAGAGGACGAAGGTGAAGAGGAAGAAGAAGAAGAAGAAGAAGAGGAGGAAGATAATGAGGTGCTGTTCTGTTTATGAACATGTCAAAATTATCTCAGCTTTCATCTTCTGTCTGGATTAAATTGCTCAGTTTTCTCCATGTGCCTCAGTATAAGGAGGAAGAGGAGGAGGATGATGATGAAGATGAGGACGAAGCTGGGGACTGTAGGATGAGGGGACAGGAGGAGAGTAATGAGGACAGCAGGGAGGCAGAAGAGGAGGCCGAAGAGGAGGATCCATCAGAAGCCTCCAACACTGAGGAGAATATGGGTGAAGCTTCGTCAGACTCTCAGCGTCCCTCTGAGCCATCGCACAGCAGTGAGCACCCCATCCACTGTACTCTCTGATTGGTTCATTGGTCCTCATAATAAAATCACCTAACGTGACTCACTCATCTATTTCAGGTGAAGGCAGCAGCAGCGCCACATCAGAGTCAGACCCCCCAAGAGACCCTGTACACCTCGCTCCAACCCCCTCCCCCTCCTCCCTCTCCTCCCTTACACCCCGTCTGCCCCACCCACGCAGGCCCCCACACCCGCTCCCTCCCCGGCTGTACATCCAACCTCCAGCTCCAGAGCTGGGACCCCCTCACTCACAGGTACACATATTAAACTCCCATAGCGTGATCAGATGAAATAAAAAGATGACACTGGTTTGTGCTACAGTGGGCTTCAGCTTTCAGACATGAGAGAAGCAGGATTTTGTCTGCACATTTTTACCCAGTTATCAGGCTGGCCACACTGTCTGAAAGGCAGTTCCTCTGATGTGTAGATCAGTGTGTTGATGTCCTGGAAAATGATTTCTTGGAGAAATTGTGACAGTGATGACGTGTGTGTTTGTTCTTCAGAGACAGCCCTCTCAGCTGCGCAGACCATCAGTAGGACGGGGACCTCAACTAACCCCTGGAATAGGCAGTATGGTAAGGAAATGGAGTGTGTGTGTAGGAGTTTGTTGAGCATTCACTATACATGTAAAACATATCCTATGTATATATGCTGTACACACCAATGCAATAAACCGCCCACTACCACCCCACACACACCTCATTTACATCCCCACTTGTGTACAGAATCTTGTGTCAATTGATCTTGCTGTATATATTTTTACTATTCTTAACTATTTTTTATACTTGTTTATATGTGATATTTACATTTTATATTTTCCAAGCTAAGAGCTGCTATCCATGTTTTGTTGTTTTTGAAACAATGACAATAAACATGTATTCTATTCTGTATTATTGTTCTATATAAGGCGGTACTGTGTGGAAGAAGTAGACCTGCATCTGTAGTGAGATGGACTGTTTGTTTGTTGCAGCAACATTTCTTTGATGATGATGACAGAATGGTTCCCAGCACTCCCACTCTGGTAGTTCCACACCGCAGTGATGGCTTTGCTGAGGCTATACAGTAAGATGTGCACACACGCACTCACACACATACGCACACCCACCAACCATCATGGCTGATTAGACTTCAGTCGGTTGCCATGTGGAACAGGCATGGATCGGACTTGGTCCGTCATGTTCGACGGTATTGTGATCTCTTGAGTTTTAGGGTCAGGTCAACGCCCTGAGCTCTTTTCCAAGTTGCTCGAACCATTTCTGACTAGTTTCTCTGGTATGTGCATTATCCTGCTATTGTCATCAGGTGGGGCTGTAGCCATGCAGGGAATGTACAGTGTTTCCCACAGAATCAGACTTTGACTGGCGGTGGCTGTCCAGCTGGGGTGCCATAGAGCATGCGCACTCGAGACTTCCGCCGACCGGGTCGGCTAACTTCTGGATTAGCGGTCTCACAAATATCTTTTTTAACACACAATTGTATTAGATATTTTCAAGGCCCATCTATTTTTTAACAGATTTTGACCCACATATACATGGACCATGAACCTTTGTTGCCTCTTAGCAATCCAGCTGTTAGATAAAGGGGGCAAAGTGTTTTCATGCGAGGTTTCCCGTAAGGTAGAATACCTTAGAGATACCTGGAGGCTCGCTGCTTCACCTGAAATAAAGAACACCTATGCTAATGTCAGAAGAAATTATGTAGGTTTTTACAAAAAAATGATATCAGGCTTATTAAGTTCAGTCACATAACAAAAGTCATATACTTGATGTGTAATGACCAAAAACATGGTGACAATTTATGGCTGCATGTCACAATACAGGACAGTTAGACATAGACAGTGATGGAACAAGTATAACCTTTACTCAAGTAAAAGTACTGAATCCACACTGAAAATACTCCACCACAGTTAAAAGTATGTTAGGATTGTTAGCAGAATGTACTTAAATTATGAGTAAATAAGTAAAAGTACTTGTGTTTTAAAATGTTCCCTGTCAGTGTTTTCCTGTTCTATCTGATGTTTCTGGATTAATATTATTGCTGCATTGATGTGTATGTTGTATTTTACTGCTGCTGCATATAGTATTGGCTGGTTTCATCTGCAGCAACTCATCATAGCTATTCTCGAAGATCCTGACATGTTTGTAACATCGCTGTCCTTCAAGAAACATGTATCTCTAAAAAGTCAACTTTCATAAGCCTTGTACAACCTGAGATAGATTTATTATTATTTTGTTAATTCATTGTCAGAAGTAGAAGAATTTAGAAAAAGGTTATCACTCAGTTTATCACAAATATTTAAAACTAACTATAATCTGTCAGACAAATGTGGGAGTAAGAAGTACAGGAAAATGGTAAAACCAGAGTAAATTACTTTGAATTTATGCAGTACATTTTTAAGTACACTACTTTGCAAAATGTACTTACATTCCACTGGTGGACATAGATGTATGTAATTTGTGTTCCATACTGCAAGGACTTTTTATTGTAAAATATGGTCATCATCCAATTTCCACTGTGGGAGAAATAAAACATAGATAAATAATGAGCCAGAGATGGTCATCGGGCTAACAACCATGGAATGCAGATGTTTAATCTTCTTTTAAAAAAATACTTGAACTATAAAAACAATTCTAAACAAAAAAGACTGACAGTGTTCAGAATGGTCTTGGAAAAAAAAGCAGAACCTCAGAGGACGGAGACGGGAGGTAACATGAGTTTCCTGTCTGTTTCCTCAGCTCTCCGCAGGTAGCAGGTCTGTCCACCAGGTTCAGGTTTGGACCTCCAGAGGACCTGCTGCCTCAGACATCAGCCTCACACTCTGACCTGGGACAGCTGGCCTCTCAAGGAGGTACTGCACTTGCGCGCGCGCACACACACACACACACTCACCTGAACTGAGCTCAAACATTAACATGCTCATTCATTTTTAACATCCAACTGCTGTTGTGTGTAGGCCTGGGGATGTATGAGTCTCCTCTGTTTCTGGCTGCTCATGACGAAGACGGAGGAGGACGGAGTGTCCCCACCACACCTTTACAAGTGGCTGCGCCAGGTAAGACACACACTCACATACACACTTCAGCATGTGTCAGTTGTAACTATGATTGCTTCATCATGTTCCCTTTGTCTCGGTCAGTGACGGTCTTCACAGAGTCCTTGCCTTCAGACAGTGGTGACAACTTGGCATCCCAGTCAGTTCCCATGGTAACCGCCTCCACAGGGATGTCCTCGGCTGCAGATGATGGAGATGAAGTCTTCATGGAGCAGGGGGGAGAGGGGTGAGAAACCTATGAACAGTCAGGACTGAGGTGTCTTTGATTACAGGTTGTACAGGAAACAGATGTGTGGTTTTCATATTGGATGTGACAAAGAGGTTTGAGCAAGGGAAAGTAAATGACCAACACATCTGTTTTGGTAATGTTCAAGTGAGTTTGTTTGATGGTTTGTGGTTTAAAAAAAAAAAAAAGAGAAGATTGTGGGCCAGTCACTCACGGCTGTAACTTTGTATGGATGGAGCTTCATCTAACTGCGTTTGTGTTTTCCAGCCCTGGTATTGAATCCTCTTTGGAGAGCCAAGCAGACATGGAGTCATCAGGACAGCAGAGTGATGATGCATCACTGCCATCTACCAGCCAAGACCCTGGTAATTTATTCTGCTGACTGAATGTGTTTTCATTTTGAATCCCAACCAGTGTTTGCTTGCATGTAATCAGACCTTCAGTGACTGTAGTCACAGGGCTGTTAACATGTTAGCTTTCATGCCAAAACAAAGTTAGATCCAATAACCAAAAATCTGAGATACTTTAGAAGCATCTAGGAGAACCTTGAGTTTTTAGCAGGTCACAAACTGTTGTTATACAACTAAAAAACATAGTCATGATACCGATACAGTTGAAGCTATTGAGTGTAAGTTAATACATCCATATAGGATATTAACAGGTGGTCAGATAATCCTTCAGAGCCTTCCTCTCTCCAAATTCTTGAATTCAATTTAAAATCTTTTCATTTCCAATCCTCTTCTGCCTCCCTCTTTTCATCCTACAAAAGATTTATCCTACCTACTTAAGTTTCTGCTATGATACCATCGCTCGCTTGTCACCCTCACCCGCTATCGCTATTGTCGGACGGGGGGGTCGCAATCATCGGAAGTGTCGAGTGCGCATGCTCTATGGCACCCCAGCTGGACAGCCACAATCAAAGTCTGATTCTGTGGGAAACACTATACATTCCCTTCAGGGCTACAGCCCCACCTGATGACAGTGGCCCCAATAGCAGGATAATGCTCATACCAGAGAAACTAGTCAGAAAAGGCTCGAGCAACTTGGAAAAGAGCTCAGGGCGTTGACCTGAACATACACCTCCAAGATGACCACTGCCTTGCTAAAGAGGCTGAGGGTAAAGGTGATGGACTGGCCGAGCACGACTCCAGACCTAAACCCTACTGAGCATCTGTGTCAAACAGAAGGTGGAGGAGCGCAAGGTCTCTAACATCCACCAGCTCTGTGATGTCGTGTGGAAGTGGATTCCAGTTGCAACCTGTGAAGCTCTGGTGAACTCCATGCTTAAGAGGGTTAAGGCAGTGCTGGAAAATAATGGTGGCCACACAAAATATTGACACTTTGGACCCAATTTGGACATTTTCACTTAGGAGTGTACTCACTTTTGTTGTCAGCAGTTCAGACATTAATGGCTGTGTGTTGAGTTATTTTGAGGGGACAGTAAATTTATACTGTTATATAAGCTGTACACTGACTGCTTTGTATTAACATGTCATTTCTTCAGTGTTATCCCATGAAAAGATAAAATATTTATAAAACTGTGAGGGGTGACCTCACTTTTATGAGATACTGTACATATAGAAGTCCTGGCTCTCAGCTGATGTGATGAGCTCGTGTTCTGTCACTCAAGTTTTAATATCCCTGCTCATCTCTGACTTCTTTCACAGACACCAGCAGTGTTCCTCAGCGGCGCACAGTGAGCACTCTGATCGGCAGCCTGTCAGGCAGAGGGACCAGAGGAGGGAGAGGGGAGGCCAGGACACTGCTCAGCCGCAGAGGTGAGTCCTGGAGGACTGGGCTGTCAGTGCCTCAGTCAGGAATATGAAGCACAGCACAGTGCAGGGCTCTGATGTTGTACACACAGAATAAAGTCCAGTCAGTAAAAGGATAATGATGAAGCTGTTTATTTAAGTAGTGAGCAGAATACACATGGGCACAGAAATAATGGTGATAATATCATGAACCGGAGATCAAAATCAACTGTTCATCTGTTTTCAGGAACCTTCTCTCGAGGAGGAAGGGGAGGAGCCATGGGCAGAGGGGGCTTCGCCTGATGATGTCACCAGCAGCAACTCACCAGACATTTCACCCCACAAGAAAAATTAAAATCAAAGTCATTCAGTATATCAGATATTCTGTTTGGTCCAAATCAGTAGTCACACTATTACGGGCAAGATGTGACTGCTATGTCTGTGCGTGATCCTTTTTCTGGGATATGTAAGCTCACCCTCTTTGTAAAATCCAGCTTGTTTTAAGTTGACTTGTAATTGCCGTTTCATGTGTATTCATGAGAGCAGTTCCCGGTTTGTCATTTTGTTAGTGTCACTGTTTTGCTCTTTCTTTGGGCTGTTATTATTACACGTTTTAATAATAAAGTCAAATGATAATTGCAGAGATATCATGTGTTTATATCATCACTGACTACTATGATGTAGCATTTTCTTCGTGTCTTGCTTCCATATTTAATGAAAATGGAAACCGGATGTAGGAGTGGGACACAATCACTGTAATGCTGAAACAGCCAGTGAACAGATAATCAGTTGGTTGATAGAAGATTATTTAACAATTATTTGAATTAAGTCAATCAAGAAACAAAACATTTCCTCTGGCATGTTTTCCTGTGCTGGCATTTAGATGACATTTTAAGAATTCACTGTGTGAGTTTAAAATGATGATATGAATGTCTTAGAATAAACATTGCCACTCTTAGTTAAGTAGGTATATCTAATGACTAGAAATGCAGAAAATATCAGAACAGAGCCTCTTTCTTCTCTCGTATTCCAGGGTGTTCCTATGGACAGCGCAGCCACACTGTGATGGAGTTGGATGAGGCTGGCTGGGAGGGGTTAGCATTCTGCGCCGCCATATTGGCAGCACTAGTTGCCACAGCAGCAGGGCTGAGGATGGGTAGGGGTGCGAAGACTGCAGGTGCATCAGGCTTGGCCAGCGTTGGTAGGTTACCTGAAATCTGGACTCTGAAGAAGAGAGCTGCAGGGAACACAGAATATTATTTCAGCTGAGAACCACTAGACAAACAAATGAACATTAGAAAGCTCATGGAACACAAGATAAAGACGGTATATATTTGGTTCAGAGTCAACATGGTGTTGCTCTATTGAGAACAAACAGAATGCACTCTGGAGTCTCTTACGTCCGGAGAAGACGTAGTGCTCGTATCGGTCGCTCCTCTGAGGGCTGGGCATGGACAGAGCAGAGGTGACCGGGGTGGGGAAACCCTTCAGAGACACTTTGAGGTTGATCTCTCCACTTAGAAGAACTTCTGGATATGATGAAGAAAAACAACATGCGAACGCTCAGTGTAATTTCTTCCTCATTCAAAACAAAAGTCATAAGCAGTAGACCAGTTAATGTTAAAGTTTCCCTTTATGTTTAGACGCTTTTGTGTCATCCTTCCTCATCCCCTGACTGTCCTGGCAGTTCTAGTGACAGGTGGCCAAATAAATGTACTTCCAATGTAATGCAAGGAATCTCTGTGTGCCTGTACATTATTCATATATCTGGAGTACTGTCCATTTGATCTACTTCACACTTGGCAGGTTTGTTGCTGAGGACCAAAGGAAGTGCAGTGCAAAATTTGAGGCAGATTAGATTAAACTTATATTGAATATTAATCATTTTAAATAAACAGTGAAAACCACTCTGGTTTCATGGCTCTGCAGACTGAAGCCAGGCTCACATGTGTTCCCTCTCATGTGATCTCATGGGTAAACAGACATAAACAAAATGGAGCTTTACTAAAGTGTTACAGTGGGAAAAAAAAACAAGCAGAAGGTTAAATGAGTCAGGATGAATGGGGGGACACAGTCAACAATGGTTTTATATTCTTCAGTGAGTCACAAAAATTCACTAACTAATATTTTGTTGAACTGCCTTTGACCTCAAGTAGGCCCACATTTGTCATTCGATCGTTTTGATAAGCTCATGCAGGTTTTAATAATGTGTTGGACAGATTTAGTAGTTTCAGCATCTCCTCAGTTGTTTTACTCTTAACTTGATGCAGGCCAATAATTTGACCCTTTGGAAACAGAGTCAAATCTTTTCCACAGGATTTGTCTTCAGACATGGTTGATTAAGAAATGAGAGGCTGCTCACTTCATCAGTTAGGGTTAAATAACTTGTTGCCAGCAGAAACATATTAATCACTGTAGTAATTATCTCTTTGCTTAGTTAAATCCAGCTGGTTAGTTAATACAAACCTAGTAATGTTTCCCATCAGTGAATAAACCAGCTTTTCTCAGAGGAAAATAAGGTCCCAGAAAACTGTTTGGAGCTAGAAAGGTGGCAGGGTCCGCCACATATAAACAAACTAAAACAGTATAAACTGTGTTGTCCTTTAAGGTCAGTTTGTTAATTCAGTTTATTCAGTCATGAAAACAAAGAGAGTTTGATTCTTTAGTTTGTTTAGGTAGAAAAAAATCAGCCAATGAACATCCTTCTCTGCTCATAAACACTTCTTCAACAAAACTGCAGAGTGCTCCTTTAATGCAGAAATGTTGCAAATTATATCTTTTTAATATATTAAGAAGTGAAGAGATGAAAATGTGATACTGTAGGTATTTCATTATTTGAATAAATGTTTAAACTGCCCAATAAGAAAAATGAAAATGAGTTGATTAACACTGAGAAGTGGTTGGTTCACGGTGAGGACCGGACTGTGATGTTGGGTTTGTGCTTCTTTTAAAGGAACAGTCCGACTTTTGGAGGAAAACTCTTTGTTAGGATACTAACCAGCCTGACGAGCAAAACGCCTCTGAGGGGAACTTCTTGGTGTCTTGCTGCAGGAAGGAGTTCCGTCTGATGGGAAGGTGAACCTCTGCATGATGTCTCCTAGAGCACAAAGAGAGAGAGAGCAGGTCATGTCCATAGAAAAACTCAACAGCAATGTCTCTTTCCAGAGCTCATGATCTGGTTACTCAAGATAATCCAGTTTCATATCAGGACAATTTTATTTTGCAATACTACGCGCAAGTAAGCAAGTAAACAATACTAGCATTACAAGTAAAAGGATTAATATGTATTTTTGGTTTTCGAGGTGAACTGTCCCTTTAAGGTGAGGGACTATTAATTGCCTATGTATCCCACCAATGCCACTCCAGCTAGTGTTGAGATTCAGCAGCTCCCTGATGCACCTAGATGAAGTGAATCCCTCCCACCTCTTCATTCTGCCTCTCTGTCTCTGTTGGTCAGTTTCTTTGTGTCTTCCTGGTGTTCTCACCGTTTTTAAAGAAGAAGACAGTCTCCGGTGTGCTCCTGGTGGCCGGTACTGGCAGTGCAGCACTGATGCTTCCTGTCAGACCTGGGAACTCAGAGGCCAGAGGTTTGGGGTAGCCCGGCTCCATCGCCATGTTGCCATCAAGAAGCCAGAACTGGTCACCCTGGAGCGAGGACAAGCAGGACAAATGATAACTGCACTCTGACCCCCATCATCACTGAGAGGCCATTCTGATGTCATCACCATCGTCCTCAGTGACAACAGAGCAGAATTTTCAATGGATTTTCAGTTCTGTAATCTGTCCAATTTTCAAAACAAAAACTGTGCAATAACATATAAATTAAAACAGGAAAGAATTGTGTGAGTAATAGCTTGTTTTACAAAACTCTTAAAAAATCTTTAGAAAAGTATCTGCACGTGCTGGTGCCCTCCAGCGCATCACTGTTCTGGACCAGAGCCCAGAGTTAAACTGGACTGTTTGCTGTTTTTGTGATGGCAGCAGAAGCGACAGGAGTGAAATCAGTAGTACTAATGCAACAGTAGAAGGATTTAACTCATAGTGCATGATCCACTTTAGACATTCAGCAGGCATAGAAGTCATACAATGACACATGGTCGCAGGGGACAGCAGGTGACAGCAGCTGTAAACATGGGCTATAGTACTTATTGTACCTTGATGATGTAGGTGTTTCCATGACAGTTGCAGCGTGTGAAGACTGCATCGATGGGAGAGGACACACCCAGAGTGTCTGTGATACTCTGTGGTTGGCCAACTGAGCGACTGACAGGGTCCACTGACCAGAACAGCTCCCCTGAAACACACAGGACACACAGCCACTTCATAGAATCACACTACTTTGCAGTAAATATGGGTGATCACACAAAGATCACACACACACAGATTAGATCAACACTATATTTTCTTTATATCCCTGAGTTGTTACATACACTAATACAAGTACAAACAACACAATACAATATTCAGACTTTTGCAAACCACACACACTGATACTGACCTTTAAATATCAGTATGGTCCCATTGCTGAGAGCTGTCAGTCCATTGATGGGAGACTCACTGCAAAGGTTGATATCAGCTAAGAATCCTGCACACACACACACACACACACACACACACACACACACACACACACACACACACACACACACACACACACACACACACAGGTGTGTTTCCATCACTTTTACGGAAGTTGCATGAACTGGATTTCCTGTATAGTTACCATAACCATAAACATAGTTATAAGAACTACATGTTAACATCTAAACATAACTTTACCCGAATCTTAAACAAGTAATTTAATGATTTATGTCACGGGACTTGCATGGTGTCCATAAGTGAACTGGAGTTCCCACAATGTATCTGTGTGAGCAAATGTATGTCCCTGTGTGTTACCTCACACACACATCTACACACACACACATCCACATGACCACTTGTCCTACCTGTCCCTGGTCCCTCAGAACCTGATTCCCCCATGGAGAGACCCAGTCCCTGAGCTATGTCCTGCAGAGTGCTGGGCCTGGAGCCTGCAGGCATGGGACCTGGGAACAAAAACATATTTTTAACCTGTGATGGAAAAAAAACTGAAGTTGATACTTGAAAAAAGAACTGTAACTCACAAAAATGTCATTTTCATAGTTTTCAAAACAAATTGTGAGAAGCAAATCGAAAAATGTTCTTATTATTTGAAGCATGTGTCCAATTGAACTCAGTAATGTGTGTTTAATTAACCTTGACCTGGCCCAGATGGAGCTGTTCCCCCAGGTGACAGCACCAGGTGGATATTAAGATTTCCACCAGCACCTCCAGGACCAGAGGGAGCGACAGAGGCACTGCTCCCCCGAGACGGAGCACTGTTGCCCGGCAGAGAGTAACCAGGTGCTGGTGCTTCTGGAGCTCTACCACGAGAGGCAGCACTGGACGCTGGCAGCAGACCAACAGGGATGTTGCTCACACCTAAAGGGAGGAAGAAGTTTCAATGTTATTGAAAAATCAAGGAATAAAGTTACAATTAAATATTCCAAACCATGCTGTAGGGGAGTGGTTGGTACTGCTGGAGGGGTGGGGCCAGAGGAGCTGCTAGTCAGCTGGTGGAGGGGGCGTGATGCACCTGGACACTGACCCCCGAGGTACTGTGGGCAGGGACCCTTTGCTACATAACAAGACGTGACTTCAGGTTAACAAAATGAAACAGCATTGTTACAATTACAAACGATCATACAGAAGCTGACACACTGACAGAGACATGTTTTGTAGGTTTGGTTCCCACTGCTTTAGCACTGTGTTTAAAGTATTCTGATTAGGTGATCAGTAGATTAGAAAAGTAAAGGTGTTGTTACAGTTTGCTGTATCAGGAAGTAAAAAAAATAATATATCAGCAGACTGGCACGCATTGTGAAATGTTGAAATGATTAGTAAAACAACAGCAGCAGTTAGCCTGGTCAGTGTTCAGGTAAAAACATCTGGTAGCTCTGGTGGCTTCATCAGCATCCCCCACCACCTGCCACCTCCAGGACTCCTACAGCTTGACTCTCTATAAAGTTGGTAATTCTGTATATATAATATACTGTAACTTTTTTGTGGTATAGCATGAGCACAAGCTGAAATGATTTACTTCACCATTCTCAAATTGCTGAAGTTTCTACCAGCAGTCATAAAGCCTGGCTCTTTGTAATGGTCAATCTACTGTAAATCCACTGGCACATAACCTCTGTAAAAATCAACATGGTTCCCTAGTAGCAGAGAGAGAGAGTGCAGGGACAGAAGGGCTGTTCAGTTGAATATGTTCTGGTCTTAATGCTAAGCGAGGCTATCTGGCACAGCTCCATATTTAGCGTACATCAAAGTGGTATTAGTCATCTTGTCTAAATCTTTGCGAGACATTGTATTCCAAACACACTGTATTTTCCAAAGTATCAAACTATTACTTTAAGCCCTTCAAATGTGTGATAGTTAAGAGGATATTGTGGGGCCCCTGTACCAAACAGGGCCACAGGTTGGCCACAAATGATTTTCCCATCAGTAATCCATTCTTTTTTAATTAGTATGTTAAAAATACATTCTGCATGCAGGGGTAGTAGTACAAGCCTTGACTGTGTATTCAATGAACGGTGGATATAATTGTATACAGTGAACGTTTATTGTGTCATGAATCTATTCGAAAACTTGGATTAGACCATCTACCTGTGTACCATTCCTCGCTCTCACTGTTGGACCTTTTCTTGCTCTTCTGGGATTTACGATTTCCTGGGGAGGGGAAAATAATGAAAAAAAAAAAAAGAGAGAGAAAGATATCAAGTTTATGAAGACTTTGAAACACACCTCTGATCATTAAGTTAGAGGTAATTGTTACTGATGCCTAGTAACCTGAAGCTGCAGCCCTCAGAGGATGGAGAGTCCGGGGGTGTGAGACTGACACACTGGCATCTGTGGACAGAGAGAAAGGTAGAAACAAAAACTCGAGTTTAAAACTGTCACATTGTCAATTCAGGATGTTTTGTACTTACTCAGGCTTCATTACATGTTTCCAAACCCCATTTTGTGTACGTGTGTATCATTATGTTGTAATAATTAAGGGTGAATCCCTTACCACAGTGTCGCGGGTAGTCATGGCAACAGGTGTTGTAGTTGATGCACTGTGGATCACACTCACAAAGCTGTCCACGCCTGAATGTCTCACCGCAGCGACCCTGGCAGGACTGAGCTGAAATCAGAGCCAGACACAAAGAACAGAGAACATGTTGCGTTTAACTGGTTCAACAGTCTGGTGTTTAAAGCTGATCTAGTCCATTTTGGCCAGAAGGGGGCAGAATAACATCCCTGACATTGCTTTATAATGGCTACTGTGTTAGCAAATAATTCAAAATCAAAATCCAGCAGACGCGACACGTTCATTTGGAGTCCTCTTTCTGTCCACAGCATGAATAAGTGTCTTTAGCCACTGAATGTTCCACTGTGCTTGCATAAGAACAGCTAACATTCTCTTGTCTTTCTGATGAACGGAGTGAGACCGAGCCAAACCAAACTGACATAAAACCAGCAAATAAAAGGCTAAAATGCTTTGAAAAAAATTAAACAGGTATTTCAAAGAGGCTCAAAAAATCACTCAGGCTAAAATATGCTGACCAGAAAGGCTGAAATGCTCCAAAGAACAAAACAATAAGCTAAATGAGGCTGAAAAGTTGCATATATGCTAAAGCAACTAGCTAAGGAAGGCTTCAAAGGTCTCGCTATAAAAATAAAGCTGCTTCTTGCTCACTGTCACATAGTCATTACAGCGGCCAGCCATTGTCAGTGTTAGTGACGCTTGTGCTTCTCCTATTAGTCAAAGTGTCTGCTGTAATGTGACCAGTCAGATGTGGCCTAGTGTTCTCTGTCTGTTGTGTCTCATCATGAGAGTCTCACCAGTGGTGCAAAGAGCCTCAAAGTCTTGGCAGCATTCATTATGGTGCAGGCAGCTGAAGTCACAGGTGCACTGCTGGCCTCTGGTGAAAACCTCACCACAACGACCCACACAGCTGCCTGAAGAGAGGCGACACATCAACAATCAATCGTTTTAATTCATGAGATGTGATTGTCTTGTGTACAGTCATAACATTATTATAAGATGTTATCAAGACCTCCCAAGGTATTGTGGGTGCTGTATTTAAAGATAGATGTGACCATAACTCCAATCTGACATTCTAAGGTGTGTTCACTGTCACACTGTGTGATTTACCAGATTGGTTATGTTTTATATTAAGGTGTTTTATTTAGTTAGTTATTAGGTGATTAAGCCCTATAAGTCCTTATTAGATGCTTATTAAACATATTTCATGTTAATAACATGCTTATAAACTCTTACAATCTAACAAGAAATGAGTTTAGGATGCTGTTAACACTTACATAATCATATGAGCACAAAATGTTTTTTTTAATAATCATCTTATGAGACTGAGAGCATATAAGAACCTCAGTGACCAGACTTTAAAAAATAACTGGATCATCTCAACATATCTGAGGAATATTATTTGACATCATTCGGAAAATAGTTCTAATTAAACATTGTCACATGAAGTATTAAACGAGGTAAAGGTATAAGTACATCACAAGACAGTAAAAAAAGTCTGACACAACATGTGTATAACTTAGACACCACAGAAAGCAGGAGCATAGATTTTAAAGGCTGAATGCATGTGTCAGTGTGTATAGTACCTGGTGCAGCAGCAGCAGCAGCAGTGTAGCTCACAGCCAGGCCGAGAAACAGAAGCCACGGTGACATTTTCATCACCATCCTCGTCATCATCATCATCTTCATCACACACTCTGACTGAATGGAATCCGTGCTGAATGAAGATTGTAGACAGACAAGGGAGCGTGAGAGAGAGAGACACTGCTTCAGTAATAGAAGGAGAGTGAGAGAGTCAGTCGTTACCTTCTGAGTTTGTCACCTCGCCCCGTCTTTGTTCAGTCTGTCCGTCTGTTGGTCTTATATATGAGACAAATGCACAGAGACAGGACACGTTTAATTAGCATCTCTCTCTCTCTCTCTCTCTCTCTCTCTCACACACACACACACACACACACACACACACACACACACACACACACACACACACATCACCCACAGACTAATTAAAAACCACCAAGACGTAGGCCTATTTAAACTTCCTACACTGACGGTAAATTAACTCCTACACAGTCATCCCTGTCAGAAGCAGCCACAGAGAGTAACTAATTACAAATTTCTCCAGTTACTTCAATAGCATTTTCATATTAGTGCAACATAGACTGGTCTCCTCTCATTTTAAGCATGTTATGATAATAATCCATTGTAATGATAAAAATACTAACTGATAAATGAAAAAAAAATCCTGACATCTGGGAACAACCTTTATGAAACAGAAATATATTTCCCATATATTTAAATCTAATATACCAACATTCTGTTTTTTTGATATACAATTGTTACAGAATTCTGTTTAAAATAAGTGTAATCTTAATTTCTGTTGAATTAACAATGTGATTGCAATAAACCAATAATTGCTAATTCTCATATATTGTTAATTAACATGTGTTTTCAAAATATATTATATATATATATATATATATATATATATATATATATATATATATATATATATATATATATATATATATATATATATATATATAATATATTAAGTAATATTATTAAAAATGAATGTCCATTTTTATGATACATTCGTAATATATACTGATGTATTTAAAGATATATCACTGAAAATATATGACCACTGTATTATCAATATGGAAATTCATTCAATTCTGTAATATAATCTTGAAGCAGAATGACAAAATATTGGCATGTCTTGTCAAGTACTAATGGACTCAGTGTATTAAAATGTATTTTTTAAATTATATTTTTCAATACATGGTTGTTATTTTGAAATGAAATTGGACTAATGTCTTATTTGACCATAAAAGCAACAATATGAACTTGGAACTACTTTTAGGTAAATTACCTGAAGCAAATACTTGAGTACAATAGTTCAGTGTACTTTTCCACCTTTGAGGTCTGCAGCTTTGTCCACTTGTGATGTAAATCCTACCTGTTGACCTTTGGCCACACTTTCTGTGCCAGCTAACTTGATGATTGAGTTGCTTGAACCCGCCAAGCTGATGTCATGTGGTTTTGGCCAGTTTGCGGTGGTTCAGCTCAGTCCACGGGTCATAAAAAGTGTCTACATGTGGTATGAGCCAAATAGCCAAAGAGAGGAAATTATGAAAATAAAATGATAGGGGTCAATCTGGTGAGGCTTACCTGATGTGGTGATGTGGATAGACTGCATTCATTCTATTTTAAATGTATTTATCGCTCACCGTAGCAAAACTAGCAAAGATCAGGACTGAAATCTAAGAAGAGACCGGACAACGAAGAAAGATATTTTACTTCCAAATAGTGCAGAAACATTATTCAAAGAGCATCTTAGCTCTAACAATGCTTACTGGTATACTCTGGGCTCAAAATGTATGAGTATGTATCCATAACAATCACATTTATGATAATAATAATAAAAGTCTTACTACCTTTTCCAAGAGCTCTCAGCTTACAGTTTTTTTTAACAGATGGTAGAGTTTTCTTAGCTGTCGTGGAGATGAGTCAGTTGCTCAAAATCATCTGTTTGGAAGCTTTAAACAGGTTGTTGGCAGTAGGGGATGGTAACATGATTGGGTAGGGCATCTTCAAAAGGCTCAGTTGGTCACAAGGAAGGATGGGACGAGCGTCACCACTTTGTGAAACACATGATTGTAAAAAGGGATATTACTACACGGGCCCAGGAGCACAGCTAACACTGACTCCTCTCTGGGTCATGAAATAAGGGTTAATAGAAGCATAATTAACATATTTATTATTGCTTTATAAGATGCTTATAACTACTTATTAGAAACTAGTTTAGAGCAGTTTACAGGCTGCTTAACAATGTTATTTAAATCATCACCTAACTATGCACTTATCAATAGTTTATGCTTTTTTGCAGCAACCAGATCTGAAGTGGGAACAGTGCCGTATTAAAGTGAATAAATCCTTTAGTATGCACACAGTTAACTATAGGCACTGCGGAATGTTTGCTAAATGTGATTAAGTCAATGAGCAATACATATTAATACATTTCATCAACACCATGTTAACACATTTAGTAAATAGTCTTAATAAAGTGTCTTATAAAGCAGTAATAAATGTAACTCTTTTCTACTCTTGTGTGATTAAGCATCTTATAAGGTCTAGTAATTGGCTTATTGCCTGTTAATTAATGCTTTTTACAAGGACCTTAAAAGAGGGCATTAATATTGTTCTTTACCATATCAGGCAACCCTTACACAAACTGTTTCAGTTTGCACTCATTTTTCTACAAACACAAACTTCTGCCACTTCCTCTAAAGTGAAAGATGCTATAATCACATTAAGATTCTGTACACAGTAACTTTCATAGACAAAACAGTAGTTTGATGGAAGCATTTGGGAAAAGTCTGTTTGATGCCAGTTAAAAACGAGCTTGTTGACACTCTTACAGGCCATCTGCTACAGCGATAATACAATGTGAATGAGTCACTGCAGCAGGCGCGAACACATCAACACACCCACTCTGTTCCCATTCACCTGCTGCTCTCACTGACTATATGTAAGAGGGCTCTGCTATTTTAACAGGCTTCATTTCTAACAGTCAATTATGTGTGATGGGCAGGCCTGTAATGAGCCCTCAGGGAGGGGTGTGGTCACTGCGAGGTATTGTGATTGGTCAGATGGTCAGATTAAAGCGTCTAATAAAACTTTATTAGCACCCCACACTGTGACCATGTACAGACTGTGGGATGCACGCTGGCACACACATTTCACACACTTTGTAGGTGTTGAGAAACAGGAGGCCAGACAGACATTATGAAACATGCATTTAAAGAGTGTCTGGCAACAAAACATCACTTCAAGAAGAATAGAGAGTCATTCAACCTTGCTGACCATGTGATTATATATATAGTTCTTTTTCTGCTCTGACTGTCCTCAGTTGACAGTGTTAATGAGTCTGATGAGACTGTGGGCTGCTGAACGGTGTCTGTCTACATTACCTCATCCTCCCGGTATCTTCCACTCATTGTTCTAACTTGTTCCCACTCTTTCTTTCAGCTTTATGACTGAACCCAATTTCATGGTGGAGTTTATTTTCCTTGTGGATAAAGAATGTCCTGTTTTTTTACCCTCAGTTGGTTGTCCCATGAGCTGAATTGAAATTATAGGAAAATTTGAGATCATTGTTTGAAATGTTTTTTTTATAACATATTCGATCTACGTAGTTCGATAAATTCAGTCAGGAATCATACCTGGAGCAGAGGATTTTCACTAGGAGTTGTGACATGACATGAAGTTCTTGATTTTTGTAGATTGAAATGCATCTACAGGTAAGCCCTGCCTGTTTGTTCTAGCTAAATCTTCCACTATTTTTTCTTTTTCAAAACTATGTCTATTAGCCTTTATCTATCTGGAAAATCTGGAAATCACTTCATAAACCTCTCCAGACCATGTGGAGCATCTGACATGCCCAGATACAATGAAATAGATCATGAATTTCTTTGCTACATTTATTACAATGGTACAATATTGGGATAAAAATGGTGTGATGTTATAATCATGTTGTATAAATGCTTAAAGTTTCTCAGGTTGTGAACAAATGTCACAAAAGTCACCATTAACACAAAGAGGTGGTAAATGTTAATGAGCTTAAAGTTGAAGCTTTATGTTTGCCCATATTATTGGTTTATTGTTGTCATTATTTGTCTTCATGTAGATAGACTGGACCGTATAATAACACACTGCTTGTCTGCCAAAGTGACTCTGGTTGTGGGTGTGGGCTTCTCTGATCATTTCTGTGTCTGTGTTTCTGTCAGTGGTTTTATACAGCAGGATCTTCCAGAATTACCTGTGACAGAGCATTTTGTTGATATTCTATGTACCACGGACATCTTACCCACCTCTTGTGACCTTATTGTAGATAGCTTTACATACATTTAACACAACCCTTGAACACTGGTTAATGCTGAGATGCAGGACCAAGTTATTTCACAATTCAAATCTGCACCTTGCTTTTTATATTTTGTGCCCACATCCCTTTTTTAAACAGTTTATAGCATTTTTAATGAAGATTTAATCAATATTGTAAACTATTAACTTCAGATGGGTGTTTTTCCCACCGCTCTGAAAACTGCCATACTTTAACCTCATCTTAAGTGAAACAATTTAGATGCCTCACTTCTACATGAGAAGAGACCAGTAAAATCTTGGAGAAGGCTAAATTAGGTCCAACATGGATCTGAGGAAACCTTCAATTTTAGTGCCACTTGACTTAACTGCAGCCTATGTCACAGTGGATCACTCCATTCTTTTAGACAGACTTCACATCCTGATAGGTCTCTCTGGCACTGTTTTGGACTAGTTCAAATTCTGTCTTACTGATAGAGAGTTTGTTGTGAATATAAATCAATGTTCATCCAAGAGTTATAAAATGAGTTGTGGTGTTCCTCAGGGTTCAGTTTTAGGTCCTACATTTTAATCTTTACACGCTTGGAAACCTCATCAGCTTACATTTTCAGGGCAAACTGCACATTGCTATGTCTCCCAGTGACTCAGGACCAATAGATTCCCTTTTTTAACAGTAATATTGAGAAATTTAAACAGTTCTTCCAGAAATTGAAGTCTTGGTCATTGGTACTGAAGCCCAGAATGAAAGTCCCAGTGAAACTGAAAGCACAGGCATTAAATCGTTCTCAACAAACTGAGAGGAATTGCCAAAGTACACCATTTTTAAAATCTCTGCACTGGGCTTCAGAATCAATATTTAGTGGTGGAGAGGGTGGTTCTGTGCTCGGGACGGGTGCTGGGTTGGGGTGTTCTGGCTGATGGTCTCAGACCTTTTGATCCCACCTTTAATTTTCATTATTTTTAGCATTTTTATGAAGTATTAATAAGTGTATCTAAGTGGCAATATGGAGGAATTTTAGTTTAAAATGTTTATGTATTGTGTTGCAAGGATATCTGCTGAAGTTAACATGCTAACCAGGTAGCCCTGTGATTGGCCAACACCCCCCAGCTACAGTTAGCAGCATTCCGCAGTTACTCTGGTGATATGCTGTCCTTTGTTTGTTTTAAGTATGAATTTATCATATGGCCAATTCTTAAATATTGCACCTTTAATGACTGTGTGTTATTTTACTCAAAAAAGTACTTTTTTTGTTTCTGAAGCTCCTGTGTTCTTATTGGTTAATGTGTAAGTGTTTGTGTGTGTTTGAGGGTGTGGTGGTAGGTATTTCTTTATTGTTCTCATTTTGTGAAGCACTCTGTATTATTTTGGTGTATGTAAAGTGCTAAACAAATTAAGTTTGATGGATCGGAACTTGGATTAACATTTCAGTACAGTAATATGACAAGTGTTAACATTTGTGATTCTATCTAAATGTTATTTAGGCGCCATGTTTGGTAAAATATCTTATAACTAGAAAATGCCTAATAGAACAGAATTTGCTGTAACACCGGAACTAAAGAGTTCTCCTGTACGTTTCTGGCCGGACCGTACGAAAGACGAACCAAACATCTCAATACGACCAAACGATGAGTTTTTAACTGAACTCCTTACTCTGTGTTGGTTCTGGTATTTCGTTCTTCACTCAGTACATTACATGTGAAAAGCGGTTGGCCGCGGACACAGATACCGCAGAGATACAGAGACGAAGAGCTGAGCTCAGCTAACAGGTGAGGTAACCATGCGTCAGCTCACAAGTCACGTTTGAGGAGGAAGTCAAGGCAGACCACCTCACTGAGGAGATTTGACCCGACATGCTCTCTTTTCATCAGTGCTTTCGGTTCTACGGAGGACCTGAAGGATTCATAGCATGTACAGCGAGATTTAAAAAAAAAAAAAAAAAAAGGGGGGGGGGGGGGTTCTTTTAGCATGTGTTCACCTCGTAATTACACACTCCACAGGCTTATGTTTGAAATTAGTCTCATATTCATTTGTATTGAAATACAGATTAAACACTGTACTTGCAATGTTGTACTAAATATATTTAATGACACACTCTCTATATACACGTGCACCAATTACTGCCATTTTAAACTGCAAAATGTATTTCAAAGGTGCAATAAACCTATATAGCAAGAATATGTAATATGTATACTATGTGAGACTTGACCAGCTGTCTAATTCATATTCCAAACCAATAGGGGCAACATATCACTAGCTGCTGTTAGCTAATTAGCTTGGTTAGCTGTGGTGCATTTAGCTGGCTGAGAGCTCAGTACACCAGGGGAGTGTTGGTGTTGATACTGACACTAATAGCACAGTAGTGTTGTGTTGTTCGAACAAACAAATCTTTTGAGTGAATGAACTGAACGGAATCACTCCGTGAACTGATTTGTTCCTTTCTCAATTCAGTTGAGCTCAGCCGCGAGCATGCCGGCCGGGAGTGGAACTGCCGCGACTCACTCACGAATCTTCAGTGAATGAAGCAGCCAGCGTGCAGGCGCGGACTCTCTCGCCTGCACACAGAGAGCTGTGAGGACGTGATTGACGTTCGCGCTGCGATTCGTTCATGATTCGTGAACCTACTGCACACAGAGAACTGTCGCTGAGAACGCGATTCTCGTTCACGTACTGTGCTGAAAGTGGAGCTGTGTCACTCACTCACTCAGGGCAGAGGAGTTGATTCACGTTAAGTAATCCTACTGCTAAAATTAGCACTGTGTCGCTAACATCCATGTAGCATCATGTTAAGTGATTTTACTGTGCACAGAGGACACTTTTACCGTGTAATAATTTTAGTCTATGTATACCACTCAAAGCGGCGCTGCGTCTCCTGTGAAGGATTGTGTACTATAGTCCGTGAACGCACCGTCCCTCAGTAAGGGAACGTGAACCTCAGGGATGAATCATGAACTAAATGATGGATTGTTTGGCTGTTTATCAATTTGATGAACGACTCTTTTGAACAAATCATTTTAATGAACAGATACTAGAGATTCAGTACAGTAAAAAGAACTGCCATTCCCATCACTATAGCACAGGAAATATGGACTGGAGGGTTTGGAGCTAGCAGGTTAGCATGCTAGCTTCACTAGATATCTCTGCATCACACTACATAGATGTCATGACATGAGAGTTGCTATTTTTTCATGTTAGTTTATTTTTAAACGATTTCGACTAAAAATCTTACATATGGCACCTTTAAGTAATAGGAGTATTAATATGTCATCAATAGTTGAATACATCATTATACAATAGTAATGTATCATGGAAATGGACAATATATTTTGGTTTACACTGAAGTATGTATGTCAAATGCGTGGACTCCTTCCATATATTAACATTTATTTTTAAAAAATCACATTACATTTTCCAGTTTATGTCAGTACATGCCTATTCCATTAAGGTTAATTCATAATTTGGTCATTTTCATGTTGTATTTATACAGCATTAAAAAAAATCAGAAGTGAATCAGATGTGCCAGGACAGGACTGGAAGTGATAGACTGTGAACCTGCCTTATTATGAATAAAATGAACAGTAATGTGATTATTGTATAACATGATTTTAAATTCCTCAATAGAAGCTATGTACATCGCATACACTTTTATCATCAGCTAAGCAAAGACTCACAATCCTAACGACAGTGCAAAACAATATGGAGGACACACATTTACCCCACTTATGAAATAAACATGCCTCAACCTTAGTATCTTCACATCTTGTCAACTTAAATGTTTATCATGGCTCATCTCTATTGAATTAATAAAATCTTTTTTCGTATTAGAATCAAAATCAGGCAAACAGTATATGATCCATCAAGATTATCTGAACCTAAACTATGTCCTCTATGAGTAGGAGGTTCAAGTTTTCTGATATCTGGCCTTTTTAATAAAGTATAACAATTAACAGTGGAACTGTTTGTGTAAAAACATGATCACACGAGATGTTTAAAAATTTTCCTCAGATTTGAGTTTCTGTATGTACCAGGACGTTAACTTTAGCTCTGTATCCCTCTCAGCAGTCATGCTCCTGGTGGACCCTGGTCTGTACATCGGCACTGCAGCTGACCTCAACGACAGCCAGGCACTGGCTGATGCTGCTGTCACTCACATCCTGTCTGTGGACTCTGTGGACCCCACCCCTCTGCTTCCTGCTGATGGGAGCCTCCGCAGGAAGTGGATCAACGTTCTGGATGAGGTGACCTCTGATCTCCTGAGTCACATGGATGACTGCTTCCTCTTCATTCAGGAGGCTGTGGATGGAGGTGGGGCCGCACTAGTTCACTGGTAAGAGTCAGCAGTCAATGAGATGCCTCTGCTGTCCTCAGCTGCCACTCTTTTGTTTGTCTTTCACATGTTTTCAATTACACAAGGTCCAGTGTCTAGGGTTTAGTGGTAGCTAGTGCTGATCTTGCAGATTACCACCAATTTAACATCCGTCTCCCCTTCTTCTCCTCTAGAAAGTCTCTAGAAACATCAAATGTTTATACAGTAATGAAAACATAAGCAAGAATATTGTTTTCCATTTCTGCCTCTAAATTCTACTGAGCCTTTAGCTGATGTGTTGATCAGTCAATTATTAAACAGTAGTGACAAAGACATGCTTGTAGTATTGTTAGCTCATTCATTTAGAATTTGAAGTTTGAAATTCTTCTACCAAACCACATAGTGCCCATTTAAGTTATATGTATATATTATCATTTTGTGTTCAGCCAGGCCGGTCGGAGTCGTAGTGCCACCATTCTTACTGCTTATCTAATGAAGAAATACCAGCTGGGCTTCACTGAAGCTTACAACAGGCTGAAGAGTGTCAAACAGGATGTACAGTAAGTGTGTGTGTGTGTGTGTGTGTGTGTGTGTGTGTGTGTGTGTGTTTGTGTGTGTGTGTTTGTGTGTGTGTGTTTGTGTGTGTATGTTCTCATTCCTGCCTGGACTTGTTGTTCATTAACTGACTTGCTTATTTGATGAAAAATATATGTTGTCTTTTACTGTTTTTACTAAATGTGCAAGGGTAGATACCAGTGATGGTGAGTGAGAATATAGCATTTTAGGTTTTTGTCATTTGGGTGAACTGTCCCTTTAATGATGTCATTGTCAGAATGGAAGTTATCAATAGAAGGCACAGGACAGATAATTGATAGCTGGTGGATGTGTTTCAGGGTTAACAGTGGTTTCGAGGAGCAGTTGTGTCTGTATGAGGCCATGAAGTGTGAAGTGGATACCTCCAGTCCTCTGTACAAACAGTACAGGCTGACCAAGATCACTGAGAAGTACCCTGGTAAACACACACACACACACACACACACACACACACACACACACACACACACAAAACATGGGCAGGAGTGCAGATCTATGTTATTCATGTTTTTCTGTTGTTTTTGTGTGTGCGTGTGTGGACAGAGTTGCAGCATGTGCCCAGGGAGCTGTTTGCCGCCGACCCTGCCCACTCCAGCTCCTCTGAAGTGTCGTATCGCTGCAGGAAGTGCAGGTGAAAGGTGGAGAAGTTCAGACAGTAGCTGAATGGAGGAAAGTTTGAGAGTGCTGAATCTCAAACAATTTCAAATTGGAATGTTTTACTGTCATTGCCATTTTACTCCTGAATGTTAATGCCAGGAACAAGGAAACGTGGGGTACATTGTTTAAAAATAAGCCAGATCATAAATCCTCTTGTTATCACTTAGGATTAAAGGAATAATTCAGCACACATTCTGACTCCAGCCCCACCTTCTCCTCCACAGACGAACTCTTTTCCGTGGCTCCAGTCTTCTCAGTCACCCAGTTGGAGAAGGAGCACAAGCCTTTGGTCACAAGAAGTCTAGTAACCTTACAGGTAAGAACACAACCACACTGTTGGTCAGTTCATCTAGCCTGGAGGATATTAAACTGAATGGCACCTCCACAGGCGAGTCGAACAAAGGACAAGCCAAGCAGAGATACTCAGAGATACTGCATGAATCGAAAGGGATAGGTGATGATAGACAACAAGAAGGTAGTTATTGTGGTTTGACGTGCTGATTTGTCCTCCACTGAGTCATGAGTCAAATCTTAACAGCTATCACTGACACCAGAAGAAACTCCAACCACTGAGGAACACAGTAACGGTATATTGGATACTATTAATTAGTCTTTGAGTTGTGAGAGTACTTCACTGATGTAACACCACACTGTTGTAATATTGATGGAGGTACGATGTGACAGTTAAATGAAAAGGAACAAAACCAGTTACCTGTTTTATTCTCCGTCCTTGTTAAAACCTGTCACGTACGATACCCACAATGCAACTCAATTCTCTTGACTGCAGGGACTCAGTCTTCTTATGCTAGTAGTGGCTCATGTAGTACGGATCCTCTACAGTCTCAAGCAGAGATGAGGAGCGGCTACAGAGGTCTGGTGACATCACTTCTTTCTAACTGGAGGTCTAATTTCTGGACTGTTTGCCAGGGGCGTCATAATCACACAGCATCTGAGACAGGAAAGTCATGGCACAGTCATGTCATCTGCAGTTATCCGGGTCTTGGTAGTAGTCATGCTGGTTCACTGTGCTGCTGGCTCACTGAGGCCCTTGAATAAAACATTGTTGGTGTTGTTAGTAAGCTTGTGCTTTTCTTACTGTGACCTGAAACTGTGTCTTGAACATGTGGTTTAACATCACTTAATGTGTGTTTTTTTTCTAGGAGACATCCAGTGTACGTCTTACTTCATTGAACCAGTACAGTGGATGAAACAAGCTTTAGTTGGAGTGATGGATGGACAGGTAAGGCATGCATGCACTCACTCAGGTCAGGAACTGAAGTCATTTCGGTTTCCTACATAATGTTCCTAAAAACTTATTGTACTCTCCTCTCTTTTCTTGTGTGTGTGTAGCTGCTGTGTCCTAAATGCAGCTCTAAGCTGGGCTCCTTTAGCTGGTGTGGTGATCAGTGTTCGTGTGGTCGCTGGGTCACTCCCGCCTTCCAGCTACACCACAACAGAGTGGATGAGATCCGACAAATAAGCATACAGAAATAACACACATACAAACACACGCACTCAATCAATATAAAGGTTTTTTGTCGGGTTACTAGCAAATGACAAAAACATTGACAGTTTCATAGTAAGTTTCAGCTCATTATTCACCTGTCTGACTGCAAGAGACAAAAGAGACGGATGTCCCCAGCAGTTTGGAGACCAAAACAGAAGGAAAAATGTACTTACATTAATATTTGAATGATTTGGACACAAAGATAATCCAAACCAATGGTGATGTTGCTTAGTAACCAATGGATGTGTAAATAGGCAAGATATTCAAGTTCTACAACCTAAAAGAGGACGATATGTCTAATATGTGTCCGCTGCCCCCAAGTGGTCGTAATGGTTATCAGGCCATTGCAGGTTGAAAGCAGCATTGTTTTTTGTTGTGGTTGTTTTTGGCCACATGGGGGCAGCAGAACAAACTGTGAGCACAACTCTGTCATTTTACCTGTTTACACATCCAGCAGTTATAGAGCAACATTATCATTCATATGGAGTCATGCTTAAGTCACCTGATTTTTTTATTTCATCTTGAGCTAAAAGAAGAGAAAAAGCGCCACTAAGTGGTCAACTCTCACATGAAAAACATTTGTTTAACCATTGTTAATGCAGGTAATCATTAAATATACGTTAAAAAAACAACAAACTATTAAGCTTCCTGAACTAGAAAATGCTTTTGTCTGTTTCCTGTCACTCTACATTACGTAATCTCTAGGTTTTGAACTGTTGGTCACACAATGAGGCAATCTGAAGACATTTCTGGATGGATGCTAATATGTTGCTAATGGATGCTAATAAGCAACAGCTCGCTTAGCTATTGATGTGACGCAACCATCGAGAAGGAATGAGATAACCATCCAACAATCAGAAAAAGTTAATTTTATACCACAGCTAATATTACAGGACAAGGAGGATCCACTTGACAAAATCGGTTATTTCAATCTGAATGACTGTTCTGTAGTCATGCAAATTATGTAAATAAATGAAAGATTAAAACACTTGTATACAAAAATGTCTGATGCAGTTTGTTCATGGCATTCTCTTGTTCCTCTCTTGTTTCCATGTTTTATTCACATAGACTGGTGTTTTTTTCCACCTGATAGTGTACCTTGGTTCAGATTCAGACAGACAGACTGTGCAGATGGATTCTGTATCCAACACAAAGATCACACGGGTTGAATTCCAACAAACTATTTCTTCTGGACTCTAGTTTCGACAAGCAGATGTTAAAACGGACCACATTCTGCACTTGCATAATATTTTCTAAAATTACAGCCCAGATAAACTCAGTAGAACCTGTCGATCACAATGATTAATAAACACTAAAATAAAACGCTTCCACGGAAATGTTCTAAATGTTTAATCCATCAGGTCCCCTACAGTTCACTGTGAATTATTGTGCTGCTTTGGTAGAGAATCAGAAACACAACAGCTGCAGATTCTCACATTATCTGAGGCTCTTTTTGTCAGGTGAATGTTTTCATTAATGTAGATGTAAATACTGTTTAAGGCGTTCATCTAGTTTTAAAAAAAATCTAGAATCAGAGGACTACGAGTGCCTTCACCATCTTAAAACAAGGTCATGTCAAACTTGACAAAGAGAACAAAAAGCAAGCAGGAAACAACCACATATTATGAAATATTTTAAACACCATGGACATGCGTGCAGAACATGTTCAATACACAACTGCAATAACCAGTGGTGGAAAGCCACCAGGTACAGTAACTCAAGTATTTGAGAATAATTTACGTTGTATTCTACTTTATACTTAATACATTTATCTGACACCTGCAGTTACTAGTTATTTTTCAAAATAACATGCAATGCAGTCCAATGCAGCTTACACACTGGTGCATCAGTATGTCACAGGGGACAATCTTCTGAATTTTGAGTTCTAATGAGTACTTTTACTTTGACACTTGACAGTATTGTTGTAATTTCACATAAACGGATTTTAAACACAGAAGCTTTAGTTATAATGGAGTATTTTTACTGAGGTATAGATTCTGCGTACTTCTTCCACCCCTAGTAATGACTTTTTGTCACTCATGTTTCAAGTTAAGCTCTGGATCTTTTTTAATTTAAAATGTTTAAAAATGTCACCATCACCCTAAAACAGATGAGACAATGTTGAGTTTGCTAATTTAGCATTTTTATGCACAGTACGTTGTTGTTATGATGTTATCCAAACAGTGTATGTATCATTTAGAAAAAGGAATGGGGAAAAAAACAAAGAAATGAAGTCTTTCTCCTGCTTTGAGGAGGCCCTGCCCTCCATTATTTGGCAGAATTTATGGCCACCACAAGATGGCAGATCAGCTCCAATGTAAACCCTGGCTGCTGGAGAAAAGCTTTTTAACAGACCGTTGAAGCAGGAAGTGTTGAGCTTGTAACAGCAAACCGCAGCAACATCATCAGGTAAAGATGGGACAGATGAGAACACACAGAGGATTCTTTGTAACGTATGATAGAAATGAAATGAAAAGAAAGAATTAGAGATTACATTCTGCGTTAAGGTGTGAGCAGCCATTCCTGATGTTAGTTACTGTTGTAACTAAGTAATTTTCTGAGTCAATTATCATACATCTTGCTGAACAAAATGAGTGTATTATTATCAAAAACTGTAGGTATTACTATTCCTTGTTCATCTAACTCCAACGTACAGATATTGAGGAAAGTTTTTGACAATATTTAATGCACAGAATCTCATCTATATTAAGATCTGTAAGATGTTAACAGGATCTAACCATTTCATTATTTTAATTGGTGTGCAGGGTTTTATTTCAGTGATAATATCAGCAAGGTCAGATCTCAGTGCCAACAAATCTGTAGAAGCATCAAAGTACAGTATGTGGACTGTTGGACTGAGTGGTATTAAGTGAGGTTGTTCCACCAGTGCTGGACTGTAACTCAGCGGTCTTGGCCAACACACGCCTGGAAAACTGGAGCACACACACTGGAAAAGCAGTGGAGAGAGGGAGGAGGGGGAGCAGGAGGAGAAGGAGGAGGGGGAGGGGGAGGGGGAGCGCAAACAGTGAGCACCAACGAAAAGAGAGGGTTATGTAATAGATGTGGAAAAGGGTTTACATAAGGTAAAGTGAAAATGTGTGAAAAAGTCAAGAAAAGAAGGGAAAGCAGGACTGGGGATGTGGTCCAGTTTTCCATGCTCTCATACTAACTGGAATTAGAAATCAATCAAATGGGATTTCCCACAGTACTGTGTGTGTGTGTGTGTGTGTGTGTGTGAACGAGACAGAGACATGAGATCACAGCTAGGATAAATGCAGTTATCCAGGATATTGTAATACATGCTGTTGCAGTAGTGTGTGAACAACATTATCAATGATCTCAGTCCACAGTGCTGAGATGTCCCATGTCCATCTCTGACCTACTCACAGGAGGCTACAGCATTTAAAAGTATTTGTATTTGTATCTGCTCAATGTTTTGATGCATTAGCGTAATTCTGCAGAACAGTAACAACCTTTATCAGTTAACTCGATGAGCAGTGACTGTTGTGTGTTGTTGTATTTCTACAATGAAGTTGATATAAAATGTAAGAATCCTGCCATCAAATGACTAAAAACAACGTGTGTTATGTATTGTGTTGAGTTTTGTACATTATCCCAAATGTTTCCAACAATGTTCAAACCAGAAAGAAAGTTTACTCATAACATGAATAAGAATTATGAACTGCCTCATCTGGGAACATTTGTACCTGAGTCACATCAGATCATCAGAAATGGTGTTTTTTTAATGGTGTGTTCACCACCAGCAAAGCAATTTGACCATGGAATCATTTGTGTTTATTCGTCCTAACCTGCCAGATTACTGTACATTAGCCAGAAGCTAGTAAGCACACACCAAATGTGTGTGTGTGTGTGTGTGTGTGTGTGTGTGTGTGTGTGTGTGTGTGTGTGTGTGTGTGTGTGTGTGTGTGTGTGTGTATGTGTGTGTGTTTGAATTTAGTAGAGCCTATCACTGAACTCAGCACTCAGCAGAGACTCTGGTTCTCTCTCTTCTTTTCCCCCTCTCCTCTCTGAAAGTTATGTTATCAACAATACAGAACATGAACGCCTGAGAACAAGAACACCCGAGGACCGAGTTCAGCTGCTGGATTTGGATTGATAACCAGGAGCAAAGATAAATCCAGAATCTGATGCGACTCCAGGTGTTTATTCCTGTGCAGAGGCTCTGCTCTGTCCTCTACTTTTCTTTCACTCACACAGCGTCTTTTGTTTTGTTTTGATAAGGAGACCCCTAGCTGCAGAAATCAAGTATTATACATTTAATCAAGGACCCAAGGCTGGCAGCCCAGACATAGAAATACAAAATGCTAAGCTCACTGCAACATGATGTTGCAGCCTGGTTAATGGTGATCAAAGAGAAAAATATTCACAAGATCAAAATAATTAGAAACATTCTTCTCAAACCCACTTGAACTTTTGTCTTAGCCTGATTCCAGATATTTGAAGTGGTGCCCACGTCTTGGGTCAAAATAAACTACAGTGAGTTTTAATGAGGGAACATGTCACCCAGTGCACCAGTGTGGCTCATCTATATGCTTTTAAAGGGTTTACATGAGGCTCTTATACACACACAATAACAAATACTGAATACTGAACTCCACCAGTAGTTTACCTTGAAGCACAAAAATATAGTTATTTCTTTCATATAGAGGTTTTGCACCAATTAAATGAAAATACACATTTGTGGCTTTGTTGTGCAAAAAAGCATGGCGTTGCATTTTCAGGATGTGATGTGACAGTTCATTGTTGAGGCCATAAAGGAGCTGGAGTTACCAGCTGTCGGACATTGTTAATACGTTTTGTCTGTTCAGAGCACACACTTCTGTCTGGTATATTCTCTGAAGCAGAGACAACATTTGATACTTACAGTGCCCTTTTAGGACACCTTGTAAAATGACTAGTCATTTTTATAGGCTTAAATGAAAACAATTTGCTGATTTTATACAGGTCTTCTGGAGGGCATTGGAAGCATTGAACCAAATTGGTTCTTTCTGCACTTCGTTCAACTGTCCATAAAACCATCACCCCACTTTTCTTAACACGGGTTTGTTTGACTTTATGGCTTATAAGAGCAGGACAAGAAATCCTTGTCTAAGTGCTGTGAATAAGACACATACATGGCATGTTTTTTTTATGGATTGGAGTGGATGGTTCTGTTTGCAGTTAGCGATCTGGAGAGTATGGACGTGTTGGTGGAGTTCAAGGACAGCCGGTGCTCACTTAAATGCTCCTGACTGTCTGTAACATGTGTCTGCCAATAAAGCGGACACTGAATGATTGCAGTAATAAATGTGAGTGCAGTGATACAGATGCCAGATGTTGCTTGAAACTGAAAATGTCCAGTCATTTCTTTTTTCGCAGTCCACACATGACGGGGCATGCTGCTGTCGGGGCGTGCTGCGTACCCAGCCAGCCCCATTGCCTGATTATTGCGTGCGCATCTCTTAACTGTCCGTGTTTCGGACAGTGCAGGAGGATGTTAAATGTCATTTCCTGTGTCCAACATGTGGCACTCTGACTATGACTGTATATTGGCCCATGTGTTCAGGGCTGGACTCTTATCAAACGTGAAGTTTTATCCAGATACGAATAGGGAAGTTGCTCTTTTTTGATTTGGTGGCCTGCTCCTGCTGGTATGAAATAATGTACGCTGAAGTCAGAAGAACTATCTGTAATCTACATAAATACAAAATGGACTACAGGTGAAAAATCCCTCACACTAAATTTGTGGTTACGGTTCTTGATCTGCAGTCCATGCCTGTTGGGCGGCGGCACTGTGGGAGGGTGTATTCACCTTTTATTGCCATGATGTTGATGTAGCTATTCGGACACACCAATGTGGAGATATGCAACACTTCCTGTTTTGCACCAAATCTGCAGGAAGTTATTCAATAACTTGAGTTTGTTTGGAATATCAAAATTCTTTTGATAATTTTTTGTCAGAAGAGTCCACAGATGCTGCGTGCAAAGAGTTGTGCAAATCAGTGAAATTTCCTGGGAGGAGTTGAATAAAGTAGGCTTGCGACATTTCGCGAATTTGCGAAAGAAAAAGGCGGGCGAAAATGGGCGTGGCCTATATGACGACATTCAGCACAATTCAGGGAACATGTGGCTATAAGGTTTTTGAATGTGCGACACAGTATATGTGAGTTATAAGCCAAAACGCAACATTTTTCTCCTGGTGTGACTTATGTTCCAAGTTTGGTGAGTTTTGGGGTTATGTTCAGGCAGTGAAAAATGTGATCATTTTGGACAAATAAAATCATTCTAATTTCGAAAAACAATGGGGACCTCGCAGGTCTGACCTGCTCGGGTCCTAATAAAGATAAACATACTATATGCAGTAACTGACCTTGCGTGTACATGACGTGTGCAAATGTGCAATGTGCAGGATTCCTGAGGTATTAAATAACAACAAGAACAAAAAAATAACTAATGTGTAAATGTGTATGAACTGTATTGGAAAGTGTGATACACTGCATTAAGCTGAGGATATTATGAATTTCTGTAAGGAAAATAATCACTGGCAAACAAGTTTAAAAAATACAGGTAGGTAGGATCAACGTGTATTTAACAGAATCTGAAGACTCGCATGTTTTTTTCAGTGTTTGTGACCTCATGCCGATGCCAGATTACTGAAAAAAAAAAAAAACATTTATCTTTCAAAAGTTTGTTTTAGTATTTTTGTACACTAAAAAAAGTGCATTTAAAGTGCATTGATAAATGCAAATGTGTTATTTGTTGTTGTGTTTTTTGAAGTTGTTGTTGTGTTTCGCACTTCAGGGCCACCATATTTACCACTTTAAAGCACATTATCAGGTAATAGACATCTGCAGACTTTTTTGAGACTGTTGCACTCAGTTTGGTGGAGATTAACTGACTGTTTGTAGAAATAAGTTCAGATTAAAACAGCAGATGTGTCCTGCTGTGGTCTGGACCAGTTAGTAGCATCATAAACAATGTAATATATCTGACACTTCAGCTTGGCTTATAGTCTGCTTTAAACTAAAAGAAGACTTTGATTAACCTGCTTCCTGTACACGATCAAATAAAGAGTTCCAGGAAGGACGGCAGGAGGGTGAAGGAGTGACACAGTGGAGGATGTGAGTCACATCCAAACCCTCGACCCTGTGACTCTGCGGTTTCTTTGTCTGGGCTCATGGGAGAACTAGACAGGATTTCTATTGTAAAGGCACTCTGGGAGATCTGCTGCTCTGATTGGACTTGCAGGGAAGGTGATTTTCAGCCATTATTCAAAATATTGTAAAAGGTTTTTGGCAGTAAACTGTGGGAGTCTGACAACAGTGAAATATTTGCAGATTCATGCAAGAACCCAACTTTCCAGAATAAGTTATTCCTGTCTTACTGCTTCTAATTGATTTCCCCTTGTGTGTGATTAAGGAGTGATTTAGCATCTTTAGTCTCCAACTACTTTATCATTTCCACCCAGTTCTTCATGGTTTTGTATCTCTACACACACCTGAGCTGCTTGTCATTCTTGTGTTACTTCCATTATTTTGCATTGACCTCATCCACATTTTTTCCATTATAGTTCAGCCGTGTTTTTCTCTCCGTCTGTCTGAGAGGCTCAGAGTAACAAACCAGATGTTGAGATCTAATGTCTGGGGGACACATTCGCTCTCCCTCCTGTCTCCCTCTAGTCCGTCTTTCATCTCCATTTCTCTTTCTCCTTCCTCCACAATTATTTTCCACCACCTTTCACCTCTCTTCACCTCTGCTTGCTCTTTTCGTCATTCACTTCTCCTCTGCTTTCGAGTATTTCCTCTCTACCAACACTGATGTTCTGGCTTCTTCAGTTGGCCATGGAGGTGAGAATGATTTGATCAAACATGCTTCCACAGAAATGCACAAGAAGGCTGCGCTAGCTAAAGGTGCAGGCAATATCGGTGCATTCTTCGAGGCGCCTACTGTGGAAACTGACAAAGTGGCGGCAAGTGAAACCTCGTACGTGTATCACACTGTCAAACATGGACTTACAACAGCAACAGCGCCGACTGTTGTTAAGCTAAACGCAGCGTTGTTTCATGTTTCACTGAAATGTTGTGAAGAAGATGCACTCGGAAAGAACAAACGCTGAGATGATCACAATGAATGTTTTAGAACCAAAGGCTGTGCAGGATATCCTGAATGATCGATCCCCGACTGAAGGTGAGCCTGTGTTATACTCGGTTGCCTCCGATGCCTCGAACGAGGGAAATAGAAAAATGTTTCCAGTGTGTGTGAGATATTTTTCTGTGTCTGATGGAGTGAGCTGCAAGTTGCTTGACTTTTTATGAAGATAGTGATGAAACTGCAAATGGCATTCATCAAGCTCAGATGAACTGCCTGAAGAAGTATGAACTGGATATAAAACACATCACTGCCTATGCAGCAGATAATGCCAATGTAAACTTTGGAAAATGCCACAGTGTTTCCCAATTACTGAGCAGTGCCGACAGTCACATTTTGAAAGCTAATTGCCCGGCTCACATAGCTCATAACACCTGCAAGCACGCCTGTGATCAGCTGTCAGTGGATATTGAGTCACTGGTTTTAAAGATCTACAGCCGCTTCTCAGTATCTGCTTCCAGAGAGGGGAACTGCGTGCATTTTTTGCTTTTGTTGCCATTGAGTGGCGAGAAATTCTGATTTATGTTTGCTTGCGATGGCCGTCTCTCCATCCCGCTGTTGATCGTCTCCTGCAGAGCTGGCCAGCTCTCACCTCATACTTCAGGTCCCGTGGGAGAGACCTGTCCTCTGTATCTGAGCAGGATTTTTGAGGATGAAGATAAAACTGCAGCTCATGAGATTTATCTGTACACAACGTGGGGTGTGTTTTTGACACAGTCATTAACAAGCTGGAGGAAACAAAGCTCGGCGTCAGAGATGTGTACGGGGTGGTGGGAAAATTCAAAGAGAAGATGCTTCGGCGGAAAGAAGACAGCTTTTTTGGAAACCAGACCAAGCAGCTGATGGACAAACAATTGTCAGCACAGAGATCAAAGCAGCAAAAGGACTTTCTGAATGACTCTGCCATTGCATATATTGACAAATGGTTTGATTTCTCATCAGAAAATGTGCTAATGAAACTGTAAGTGATCAACCTACACGAGGAGCTCTCCTTCACTGACCTGGAGCAGGTGGTAGTTGCCCTCAAAATGACAGAAACGGTGAGTATGGACCAACTCTATGAAGAGTTTTGTGCTTGCAGGGAGGAAAGAAAGAAAGCTACACAGGATACCACAACATCCACCGGTGAGAAGTGGGTTGCAGTTTTCTAAAACCTAGGGAAAGCCAACTTGATCAACATGTTCAGGATTGTCTCATTTGTCCTCAGTGTGCCAGGCTCAAATGCCTTTGTAGAGACGATTCTCTCTCTGATGACCACTAAACAGTCAGATTCAAGAAACTGAGCAGAGCTGATCAAAAATGAACTTCAAATATCTGTGAACTGTGACTTGTCATGTAAGGACTTTTCTCCGACTGCTTGAATCGGTTAAGAGCAGCCAAAAATATACAAGGAAAAATTAGAGCTGGTGAGCAGAGGTAAGCCACTCTTTTCCTCTGTTTTTGTTTTAATGTTTTGTTTTCCAACTTATATATAATTGAGTGAATAAGAATGTGAAGCATTTATTCCCCACCACTGTTTGTGTACACAGAGGGTGCATGTTCTGAGTCTCTGCTATTTTATTCCTCTGCAAAGTTTCTATCATTATGACAAATGCCTTAAAACAATACACTGTATATTCACACACTCGCGTTGCTGCTGCAGGCCACCCTTTGTCCCTTATTTCATAGTGACAAAGTTGGCAACTCTAATCAACAGGATGAAGACTGCAGCAAATAAACTTGTTTCCGTGTAAATAACACCACCCGATGAGCTTTAAAAGGTACACATTTGATGAAATGTAATTTAAAATATTCAAAGCTGAATGAACATTATCAACATTTTGTGAAGACACAACAGTGTTGATGATGTGACGTCTATGTACTGTGTTGGAGAGATATCTATATAGGTCAGCAGGCTAGCCCCAGTCTGTCCTGTTTCCTAACATTACTTTATAGGCCTACCTCAGGGGAGATGGTCCGATAGTTTGCCCACTCCAGCACCAATCCCTGCTAGAATTCATTTCCATGCCTGAAAACCTATTCCAATGGACGGCCCAAAGCTCCTCTGCTTGCAGTGTAAACACCACCAACATTAGGCCAGAGATCTGCTCTCTCAGTCAAAGAGGTGTCAGCTAATAGGACCACAGCTGCACAGCTAATGGAGCTAACTAGGTAATGGCAGCTACAACAACACTTCAGGGTCTTCAAACCTTTGGAGTCTCCTGATATACACCATAAAAGACAAGGGAATTCTAAGTACTGACACTTTCATAAAATTGGCTTAACTTAATTTTAAATGAAAAAGACTAAAGTAATAAACAGAGGTTTATTTTAGACTGCATCATATTGCACCAGATTTAATCACATTGAATTTAATCACCCCAAACTGTCCCTGAATTGTATCGACGTGTGTATCTAAATGCACATTGGACTGTCCTGTAAGGAAGAGATGCACACTGAGGTGTTGAGATATTTAAAAATAGTATTGTCCAAGCATCACATGACTGCCTCTTCACAGAAGACATTATTTTACAGCTTTTCCTCAGGTGTTCAGCAGCGGTGCTAATGGTTGGGACTATGACCTGTAGTTTTCCCTGTAAACATGCCATCCTCTTCAGCTGTTGCAGTCCTTCCTGACTGGCAGGCTGCAGACTTCTTGAGTTATACTTCACCTCTGGAGCCCCTTTTCCCTGTCCGAGTGCCTCTGGTCAAGAGAGAGTGGATAGGCTGGATGTCCGAATGATCACACAGTGAGCAGCCTGGTGGCAAACATGGCCTTGCTAAAGGTAAAGTACTTGTTCTGTGAGGATGGAGTGGCAGCTCTCCGTCACTCTTCCTTTCCACTCTGCATGGCTGAGAGAGCACCAGCACATGTATGAATGCTCACTACAAAGTTGGCCACTTCCTTATGGCGAACCAAGTGAGCTGGTCCCCACCAGAAAAAACTCTAACAGGTCAAGGCAGATGGCCACCCTATATTGAGTCCAGTTCTACTCAAGTATCCTGCCTGTTAAAAGGCATTTTTTTGAGGGCAGAAATAGTTATATGAGAAAATTAAAAATAGCATTGGAAAAATAGCATGGGTACTTTTGTCTTTCCCTCCAAAAACACATTTTTTAAAACAAATATCCAACTCTGAAGTAAAGAAAGTATCCAAGCTCTTGAGTTATGGGAACGGACAGGACTGGAGACAAAAAACACCCAGGAATTTGCTGTCAAGAGGCCCCAGTTAGACACACCAAAGTTGTATTGACACAACACATTAATACAAAATTAATAGTTTAATAAGTGAACTGATAACCTTACATCTAACTTTACTTCATATACTACTTTAACAGTCATTTTGAACACTGTAAAATAGTCAAGAATAACTTATCACGTAAATGATAACATTCAGTAGTACACCTCTAATTGGATCTGTGATGGTTTCTGCTCCCCCCTTCCATCCTTCCTCTGTCCCATTCAGAACCATATTCACCTGGAGTATGTATTTAACAAGTTATCTTTATTGAAGAGTAGTCTAGAATAGTACTTCATGTAAGTTAGTTTTTTTAATTTTACCATCTAACAGGATGGCCATTTTTTAAAACACTTTGTAGAAATTGAACTGAAATCTCTCAAATGTTTGTGTACGCCAGGAAAAGTCCCAAACTTCCTGATGGCAAGTCATTGCCTGGATGAAAGATGTAAAAAAAAAACAAAAAAACAAACAAAACAAAACACAGAAACCTGTCAAACATCCAGTGTGCAGCTCCCTGGGCAGCAATGACGAACAGTCCCTGCTCACAGACACCATGCATAATGTTGGAAAAGTTGATCACAGCATGCTGAAAGCCTCTGGCAAGGACCTACAGCACAGCCTGGATCTGTGTCCTTTAAAAACAGGAAAATAAATATATTCCAGAGCTGAGAATCTGTTAAAGCTGATAAGCTGCCATGTTTTCATCTGACTTTGTAGTGCTTGATTAATGTATTTGCTAGTAAGTAGGTAAGTATTGTGTATTACAGCCTGATATATCTATGATATATCTCTGTGCCACAGAGCTCCATAGTTATCCAAACACTCAAAACACAAAAACACAGCAATGAGATGCTGTTGAACTGGTGACATGTTCCTTTATTAACATAAACACCACACTGTAGTTTATTTTCACTCAATGACATGCACACCATCCTGCTGACATAAATACTAATACTGATACTATAACTTGAGCCCCAAATGTGGATCAGTCTGCACCTGAAAACAGTCCCCAACAAATACACTCTATCCTCCCATTTGACTAACAATTGATTAAAACCACATCAGTGAACCACTTGAACAATAGATTTTAAACAGAGCATTCAAGTCTGATGTGTCACGGTCCAATGGCGGCTGTCTGGGTTGTTGTTTTTTTGTGCTTTCCTCCTGTCTGTCTTCCCCACTCCCTTTTCCTTCACCTGCTCCTGCATTCCTGTGTGTCTGTATCTGTGGGCACGGCAGCAGTGTCAGCAGGAGTAGAGAGGCGCACCTGCAAAACATTCTACTCATCATCCCCTGCTATACAACCCTGGACTCATCTCCACTCCAGTGCCAGATTATTCTGCCAGTTACAGTGACTATATGGAGTGCCTCAAGCTATTGTGTTTTGCTTTGTCCTTCTAGCATTTGATTCTAATAGTTCCACGATTCCTATTGTGTTAATTCATCTTTGAGCCATTATTCACCGTTATTCTTGCAGATGTTGTAGAGGGCAAATCTGCAGGATACAGCAGTGGTGTTTGGGGCACAGGACCACAGGAGGGTCGTCTCAGTGGAGTGAGCAGTCCTGAAGCCTGACTGACTGTTGTCAAGGATGTCGTTTTGTGAAAGGTAGGAGGTCAGTTGGTTGTAGACTGCGCTCTCCAGGATTTTAGAGAGGAATGAAAGAAGAGATACAGGTCTGTAGTGTCAGATGTGAGCTGTGTCTATGGTGGGTAAGAGGGGAGAGAGGACTGAAGCAGGTAAGGCCATTGGAGGTGAGGGTTGGGGGGAGGTGCTTTCTGAATGGGCACAGGAGAAAATTAGGAGCTGATGTCTTCAACTGTCTCTGTTAGCTTAGTTGCACATTTATCAGCAGTGAGAGAGGAAGGAGGGGAGGGGTAGGAGGGGTGAGGAGAGAAGGGAACAAGGAAAATTGTTTCCTCGGATTGGAGGAAGAGGAGTTGACAGGCAGACACAGTTGAGGTGAAGTCATAGAGGAGATGGTGGTAGTGAGCAATGTCATCAGGATGACATGACTTTCTCCATTTTCTCGCAACTGCTCATAGCAACTATCTATTGGTTTGCAGAGATTCAGATAGCTGGGGGTTAACTGAGTGAGACACTGTAAACATTAGAGAAAATTTATCTGAGATGGTAGTGAGGAAAGAAGAAAGAGGGACAGATTGTGGCAGTTGGTGACCATGTGAGGTGTAGGGGCAAGGGAGGTGGTGGATTTCAGGGGGAGAGAGAAAGTGACAGCGTGATCATCAGACATAGTGAGTAGTGAACAGGGTATCGGAGAGTGCCGAGGTACCACAGGACCTTGTGAAGACGAGGTCAAATGGGTTCCCGGGCCAGTTGGGTGGAAGGAGCGTGGGAGAGTATGAGGTTGAATGGGGAGAAGAAGTTGGTGTATTCATTTGAGTGCAGCTTCTCTGGGGGGATGTTGAAGTCATTAGGACGAGCGGCGTGCCATCATCAGTGGAGGAATTTAGGAGGGGGTCCCTCTCATCAAAGAAGTCAGAGAGAGGACCTATAGGGTGATATATCACCACAGTGTTGAGTTTGAAAGGAAGTGTGACAGAGACAGCATGGAATTCAAAAAGCAGATCTAGGTAGGTGGTCCAGGGGGAGGACATGGTAGGACCATGTGGGTGAGATGAGGAGTCCAGTTCCTTCTTCTCGACTCATTTTTCTTGGGGAGTGTGAGAAAGAGTAGGGAGTTGGGAGAGCAGCTGGAGTGGCAGTGTTTTCTGGGGTGATCCAGATCTTCATAAGGGCCAGAAAGTGGAGACTCTGCAGGGAGGCATAGGCTGAAATGGTGTCCATCATCTTGACTACAGACAATTCCATAGCCCCTCTGTTACTTCAAGTTCAGTACTGGTGGAGAATGTGGTGAAGCAACAATTGGCTGGGTTACAGCCTCGAGCATTGGGTCTTCGGTGAAATCTTTTCTGGTTTGATATCCTGACTGGGATTGGATGCAATCATGCTGCCAGAGCTCAGCCCTGCAGTCAAACCTATTTGGCACAGCTGACTTACCCGAAAATGTGTGTGTAGTCTGATCGGGGATCAGCAATTTTGAACATGGATTTTTTTAACTTCAGAGCATAATTTGTGGCAGAACGCAGTTGCGCACAAAACGTTACTCTGGCAAACCTGTGGATAAAATATCTGCAGTGGAATTAACTTAAAGGTCCCATATTATGAAAAATAGTGGTGTCTGCATATATAAACTGGTCCTCCCTGAGCCTGCCAGCTCCCAGAATGAGGAAAGCAAACGAGTCCTGCATGGTCTCTGCAGCCCACCCACTGGTAAATCTGCGCTCCTACAGGCTGTTCAGATTCAGCTCCTTTCATTATCTAATGACAGGAGAGATGTTCATAGGCCGGCCTCCTCTGTGCGAAAACACTTCCCCCTTCCCACAGAGATATCCAGGAGGGGGACGTTTATCCCTGAGGTGAGGCTTGGTGTGTCCTGCAGTAAGATAGCAGTGTTTTGCAATGTTGTCACTCAGAGCTAGACATGCAAATTACTCTGTTTTTGGTTGTAAAAATCAGCTTAATTGCTATAATCTGTCCCAGCTACAGAAGAACAGAAGAGACAGTGGTTGGGTTTCATTTATAATTACAATGTGCCAGCTGCGGTTCATGTAAGTTTGTTTGTGTGTGCTAACCACTTCACATTGGACTGCTTCAGTAATGAGGGTCAGTCCCACCCATACCGGATCCAGCAACTGCACCCAAGCCACAGGTAAGTGTCGCCATGTTTTGATAGTATTTACAGTTGCCGAAGAACTATAAGTTACCTCTACCATTAGCATGAGTTTGCATTATCTACATTGTACATTGTAACAACATATACGAACAAACTAAGTAACATATTCAGACACACTAACCATTTTGAAACGTCCTGCTGCAGCTGCAGAGTCTTACTTTCTTCAAGAGCCTCTCCTTCTGGGTCTGATTCTGGGTCAAATTGGTATGGTTGAATGACAGCATCTCGGCGAGCCATAGCGATACATCCACCGTAAAACATTAGCGCATGCTACCGCTAGTGTAAGCTGCATCCTTTTCCTGAGAGGGGCGTGTAGCAGGCCAGGCTGTGTTGACAGACGGAGCTCATTAGCATTTAAAGGTGCAGGCACAGCAACAGTCTGCTCTCAGTAGAGCTCACCTGAGTGACTTTTAGACAGCTGAAATTCAGGACCATGGATGGGTTTAGGGCAATACATTATGTATACAGTGTTGTTCGACCTCTGACAGCTGTGTGAAATTGATGAAAAACAGTATAATATGGGACCTTTAAATTAGAAAGCAAATGCAGTTCATTGGCAACCTGTAGCATCCGCAATACGACCATTTCGCGAGGGACTAACAAAAGAGTTGCTAGCTAAAATCTTGCCTAGGGCACCAAGTTGGTCAGGCACAGCTCTGCAAAAAGTGTCTAGATAAGATTGTATATTTCAGCTAAACTACTAAACTAACTTACTCACCAGCAGTTTCATAGCCTCTATTCCTTGGACAAAACATAACGTACTATGAGGAGCTCTGGACTATTTTGATGTTTGTATAAACCCCACAAGCTCTCTGTGGCTCAGTTCTGTGTTTATTCTATTCTATTTTATTGTTTGATTCCTCAGCATTTTCTGTGACCTCTGACATTCAGTCTCTCAATGCATTCCTCTTGCATTCTCCTTTTTATATCTCTTACTTAGCTTTTCTTCCACTGACCTACCTATTTCTTTCCACTTTTAACCAAGCCCTGTTTTCACCCACCATTTCTTTATTTTCCTCCCTTGCCACAGACTGCTTTAGTCAAATTTCTGTCTCCTCCTCCCATTCCCTCCACATCTCCCATTATAACTGTGCACAAATTACCTCTAAATGAGTGTATTTATATGAACCAAAGGTCTTAATCTCTATGATAACATCTCCTTTCTTCTCTCTCTCTCTCTCTTTCCCTTTCTTTTGTTCTTTGTGCAGATATTTTAGTTTGTGGCAGTCAGGAATGCAAATGCAGATACTGCTGCTATCTTTAAACCAGACATTATGCAATACAGTGTTTCTCTCTGCATGTGTGTGTTTGAAAGAAAGAGAGGGAGAAAGTGCATGTATTTCTTAGTTGTGGGGACATGAATCTGCTTACAGTCACATTGTGTGGACCTGACGTCCTTATGGGGACAAAACTGCTCGACCCCATAACATACGTCAATGAATTTAATGGTAAATTACTGAGTTAGACTTTAGCATAAGAGTTTGCATGTAAGTCTTTAGAGTGACCCCACAAGTAATGAAAGGATGTCTGTGTGTGTGTGTGTGTGTGTGTGTGGGCCCATACTCTCAAACATTTAGATCAAGTGGTTTGATGACAGACAGTTGCAGAGAACACACACATACATTCATAGAGCTTGGTGAGTCTTTTTGAATATGCAGTTGAAGTGAATGGGCACTTTTCTTCTGCATCCTGCTAGGTGGTCTCTTACCACACACACTAACACCCCCCCCCCCCCCCCCCCCCCCACACACACACACACACACACACCACATTCACATGAGGGTTGTATAACTGTTGATCTGATCTCCAGAGGATGAAATCAGCTTTACTTTTACATGTATCACACCTGCTGAGATCCATGCATTCTAGTCATTGTGTTGTTTCTTTTGTAAAAGACTTTATATAGAACATTTTTTGTCAGTTTTGTAAAAAGAAACAAAAATAAAGTTCAGGTAAGATTACACTATTAAGATTACGATTAGCTAGTTATTTTTACCATTCATATTTCCTTGAAAGTTTCTGCCTCTCAGGTTGAGTTCTTTGAGAGTCCACTGGCAACCTTGCGTCAGAAACTGCAAGACTGGAGCCATAACCTGGTCCATGAAGCAGAGCTAATAGCTCCCTATCAGGCTGTCTGCCTTGAAAATGTGTAATTGGTATAAATGTGTAATTTTGGTGCATTTACTTTCTGTTTTGAGTTGATATGGACTGCTCTGATCTATCAAGGACTGGGCTGTGTTGAACCAAACCAGACTGGGATGCATGCAGCAACTCACTGTGATGTCTTATCACACCAGTCCATGATCTTATATGACTCTATGTGAGACTAACTAATATGTAGAGGGTCTGGTCTGTGTCTTGAGTATTCTCAGTAAGAGGTTGACCAGCATTTGGCTGGGGCTTTTTTTCCACCCTGGGATCAGTCCAGTGGCGCTGCTGCTTCCAGGAAAACTAAATCAGCGCCAGGGATAATGTCCACAGCAGGCTGGACGTACACAGGGTAGACTGGGGAAGGAGAGAGGGATAGAAAGACAAACTGAAAGAAAAGAGAAAAAATTTAAATAATTAAGAAAATAAGAAAGAAAAAAGAAAAGAAAGAAAGAAAGAAAGAGCTCACTCACAATCTTTTTGAAATATTTCATTATAAATTAAAAAAAAATGGCAAACTCGTAGTAAAACAGTTGAAATCAACCTTGTCTTTGGAGGGTTTTTCAACAAGTGAAGCAGTGTCAAGCATGTGCAAGTTTGAAAGTGGTTTTAAATGAATAAACTTCAATAATAGATGAAGCACCTATACCAAAAGCTTATAAAAGAAAAAAATAATGAACAAGAGTGAAGATAAGTATGAAACACACTACGCTAATATACAAAAAAAATACAGTAAAGACTTTGACCATACATGACAAAAGGCTACTGCTTTGTTACATTCTGAAAATAAAGCCACTATACCAACATTAGATGCAACACTTACAGTATAAAGTGTCTTCAGTCATTATCAGAATCCATTTTTAATGTGCTATTGAAGGTTACAAGTAGGTTTTACCTGACATTATATTTCCGACTGCACCTCGACAGCAGCCAAACAACCAGAGGTGATAAAAAGCTGCACACTTTAAGAGGCATAGGTACATTTCTAAATGATGCTGACTAATGAATTAACAAACTGGAACTACTTATCAACATAGACTGCTAAATTTGTAGCCTTTAAGCTGAAGCTGACTCCATAACTCTAATGACATCATGAACGTCATTGTCTCAGTTTTTTACCAAACTCGTCCAGGGCAACTGTTTTCACAAGGTGAACTATTGCTCCCTCTGACTAATTGACCATGTAAACTTGGAGAAGATCTCCTTTAAAGCTGGGGTTGGTACGACTGTAGAAAACAGGAAGAGCAGCACAATTTGACCAGTATTTCAATGAAAAATGTAATACCCCCTCCCCCCTCAGGCCTTCCTCCAGCCACATGAATGCACACTGTCTGGCTACACTGTTGCAGACTGCGCCGCAGCTCTCGCTAGTCTGCTGGGAGATGTGTTTTAGTGGTGAATTTGCTACGTTCAACAAGTTCACTTAGCTTTTTTATTCAAATAAATACATAAATAAACAACTCTGTTAAATGCCACAATCATATAAACACAAGCAACATAGCCGTCACGAACATACGTCTGTTCGAAAGGGCTACCCTGCGCAAGAGTTACTGCTCAGTGCTGTAGGTGTGTGCTTTAAGCTAATGTTGGCCACTGAATGAGTCCGCTGCTGTATGGAGTATGTGTATGCGTGTGAACATGTCCGTGTCCAGCAAGGGGCAGGGGGGGGCTTGACTGACTTGGAATGAAAAATGCCTTGCTCAATCGACGTGAAAAATCTTTGGATCAATACGAGACTATGGCTGCCAGGGTCTAGTTCCTAAACAGGAAACACTGCTGTTTTAGCTGCACTTCACTTTAGAGAATACTTTACATGAGATATCAACTATTTAAATTTCAAATCCGTGCATTTTCCGAAAATTTATGGCGAATCGAAAATATGCTTGGAGTTTTGAGTTGAGTAGCTCCACAAGTGCCTGTGGAGGTAGCTACCCAGCCGGCTGGCTAACTGGTCTGCTGGTCAGATGGTCAGCCTGCTCCTCTGCTTAGTGTTTAAGCATATCAACAGTAGCTGCTAACATTGTTCATCTTTACAGTTAGTTTCCCTCGATTCTTAATAGTTCATCAAACGTGAAATACAAACAATGTCCTTTACTAGGTTCAACCTTTTTCTCTAGTTTACCTTCAAATTATACTGAGAAATTTTACAATGAGTGTCAGACATAATGTTGATTTACATTTGTGGTAACAGATTTAATCACTAATTTAGTATGCCATATGTGCTGATAGAGTATGTAGTTGGCAGTACTTTAGTATGTGATTTCAAACAGCTCCAATGGGCAGAAGTGCTTAATCTGGAAGCACAACAAAATGGAATCTGAGTGCACCAGCCTCTGTATTTCTGTTGAAAATAAGGTGAATTCAAGGCCTGTGACAGCCGCAGATACAGGATTTTAAAAACTGTATTTGTCAGAGCTTTTGATTTATTGATTGTTGTCACGAAATTAAGAGATTCTCTCCAAATAAAACAAAAATTGCTGAATGAATAAACAACCCTAGCTTTAATACGATAAGAGGTCTAACAACAATCTCAAAGAATTAAAAATTAAATGTTTTTTACAAACTAGATCAGTCCCCTCCCCGATACCCTCTTCTGGCAGGCACTGAACTCATGGAAGGTCAGAACAGAAACCAAAGCCTGAACTGTCAAACAATTGTGGTTTTTTTTATGTGAAACTGAAGTTAGTACATGGAAAACCAGTTTGTGGAGAATACACTTGATGTGGGGAAAAAGCTATTTTTTCTGAAACCTCAAGTCTGGAAGCAGCTCTTCCTGAAGAATGGGATTAGCCAGGTAATTAATGGAATCTTTAGTCCTATTTGTGTAGATAGGTGTGGACAGTTGTGCACTCATGCATGCACTTGCAATTTCACTCTAACTTATCCACCACAGTCTGAATATGCAGAGAAACATAATTTTTCAGAAATCAGAAGGAAATTTCCATTTTGGATAAACAGACTAAGTTGCATATACATATATTTACATTCATATTCATTCATATGACCCCTGGGAGTTTGTCCTTTTCCAAATGTGAATACATTTGAGTTAACTGCTGCTCTTGCTGGTTAAGACTTGGTGTCACAGGCAAAGCGGCAGCTGGGGTCAACATAAAAACATATTCATTTAGACTGATCCACAGTCCTTTAGAAACAAAAGATTTATAAAATATTATCTTGTTTCTTCTGTTCTCAGCTTCTCTTCTTCTGAGTCCATTCATTGTGCTAATAAGCAAAAACAACATCATATGTCATCTGATGTCCATCATCCCATGCATACAGTTTCTTGTCCATTGGGTTGTAAGCCAGCTGGGAGGTGTGTGCGTGCACATTTGTAATCGCAAGGCTTGGCACAGTGTGGGTGAGTGTGTGTGTGTCAAAGGCATATGTCACATTAGCATAGTGACGCTCCATACTATCTACCCCGTATAACACACCACAAACCAGGAAGCTGTTTCCGTAGCGACCACGTCTAAGACCTGTGCGGAAGGTCCTTATTGGCTGCAGGTCTCGGTGATTGAGGTGGATGAGCAGGATTACTTCCTGATGGAAGCCCTCTGTATCCAGAGCAGGGTAGAGCAGCCACAGGCCGGACTCATCAACGGCAAACTCCACCTGGTAAATAGAGTATATAACATGGTAACTGAGAACCAGTTGTCTAAAACTCTGAAACACATACTTATTCAAAGTTTTATATGATTTTTTTTGCCCCAAAGCAGTTTAATTCAGTTCTTTTAGATTAACAATGGCTCACATGACTACTTGTTTGTGAAAGGCTTGTGGTGATGAGCCGACAAATAATTATCACTCCACTCTCCAGCTCTACAACATTTCGTCTTCTTTCAGCTCTTTTGGTTTCACAGATACAGGTTTCATAGATGGTTTTACTTTCACGGCTGTCCTTCAGCTGCAGCAGACAGCCATGTTCAAAGTGTTCATGTGAAAGTACTACCCGCTCAGCACCAAATGGCAGTGCAGCAACTTGCTGGATTACAAATTGAAGCATTTAGCAGCAAAAGAGACAGGTTTTTTTGGGGGGGTTGGTGGGGACCAAAACAGAGATAAAAGGAGAATTAATATTTGACTTCAGTACAAATGAATGATCATTTTGCTCTGTGTCTGCTGGATGTGTAAGTTCCAACCATATTCAAATGGTGGCCTTCTTCCTCTGCTTCACACTCAGGATGGAAAGCGCAAAAGTTATATTGCTTGTCCAGGCTGCAAGTTGTACAAACATAGGATATCTGATCAAATGTTACCATGTCAGTTGCTGATTTATCGTCAAGGAGGAATATCAGATCATATTTCAAGGTAGCATTCAACCACTGCCTAGCTATCATTACAGTGTGATAGTGATGTAAGATATAGTAGGAGTGGTGTTCATGAATTTTGAAGTATCATCACATCTTGGACACATAGAAGAGTCTCGAAGTGAGACTACTGAATGTAATCAAGTGGTTGTTGGCTAGGAAGTGCTTGAATGCTAACGTTAGCTAATGGTTAATCAAATGTGTTTTTTACATTCACCCAGATTTTCACTATCAATTATCTTCTCAGTTGCTGACCAATCAGGAAGTGGTTGAATAATAACAATTTGTCAGATTCCCTACATGTCATTTTATGTGCAACCTGGAACACAGCAGCTTGACAATATTTCAGCATCCAACTTCCCACCCTGACCCTGACATAAGAGAAAAATGGCTGCCTTCTGAATATCGTCTTTACAAACCACTTCAACAAAAGTAGGCTACCTGGGTCAATATTTGTCAGTCAATTGTTAAAGCGCAGGCAAGCTGATTTCCCCTGCTCCAAGTCCAAATCTGTACTCAACACCTACACATGAGAAAGGAACTGACCCACTCATGCCACTCTCGGAAACCAAGTGAATCACTTCTAAGAATGCTAAACCATTCTAGTAGTAGTGCCAGGTGCCAAGTAAAACCCAGGTATTTTAGTTTGGAATGTGGAAAAAAAAAATACACAAACAGTTCCAGCAGTTCATTCGTCTCCTCACTCTTTGCCCTTTTGAACTCTTCGGAGATTTATAGTGTTTTTGTTCCCTGTGCTGACCTCCTACGACCCTTTGAAGTGTCCCAAGTGTACATGTCATTAGTAAATCATCAGGTAGTCTTTCGCACATAGTTAAATCACAGTTACAGTGCATTTATAAAGTGCACCATGGGTCTTACTTCAGTTTGTGTCCGGTGAGCTTGCTCCTCCAGTATAGCATCGTGTAGTGTGGTCCAGGAGGCTACATATCTGTGTCTCAGGTCATATCTGATGATGTCCCTGCTGAAGGCGCGGTTGTAGTAGAATGCTCCGTTAAACACGACGTGGCCTGTTCCAGTGAAACTGTAGGGCAGCTTGTATGAATTACTTGCCTGACCTGAGCAGTGAGAACACAGAGAAACACATAAGTGTTACCATGACTGCATATCAAGGTGTGATCCACAAATCCATTTTCTGTGGAAAATATTTTTCTAGCAATATCTTACTGGCAATTTATAAATAAATCAATAAACAGAAAATAAAAATAAACAGAGCAACATCTTTTACCTGGAACTGTAAAATTTCTGGCACCTTTAAGTAAACAGGACTGATGAGAAACATTTTGGGAACTAGATAAGTTAAAGTGAAACTCTCGCCAAAAAGCAACCGAGGCTTTATTTGCGATTGAATAAGAGTCAAACCTTCATGTAAAAGCATAATTACGACGACAGAGGTCGCACCTGGGGATCGCTTTTTGTCTGTCATGACGGTGGTGCGCCGGAGATCCAGCTCCTACAGTGAGCAGTTCAAAAACCTTCTGGCTTTTACATGAAGGTTTGACTCGTATTCAAGCACAAATAACGCCTTGGTTGCTTTTTGGCGAGAATTTCACTTAAACTCTGGGATTGGAAAAGTTATATGCCACATATTACTAACATTAAATATCTCTGGAGGACTTCCAGTCCAGGCTAGACTAGGCTAAGCACTGTGCCTTTCAAATGAGGACTTTGGTGTGACTGTATCCCTTCCAGAAGCTTTGTCATCCATTCTTGAACTGCAGTGTTTTCCAAGACAGACATACATCCAGAAGGATAAATCTGACACTGCATATCTTCTGAGATTATTTCACCATTTTTTATGTTGCTGAAAACAGTTATTGCTGTTGTTAGCCATGCACTAGTCCACGATGCAGACAAAACAGAGACTGTGTTTCTGACTGAGCGGCAGCCCTGAACTCAAACGCACTATGTTTAAGCAGGGGTTAGAAGCATTTAGGTAGACAAATTCCTACTGTAAATGCAATGGACAATCGTTCACCCACCACTGACTTTAGTTTTAGTATATACAAGAGCAAAATGCATGTTCATTTTCCAAACAAAGATCTGATGGACACATTTGCCAAGGTTGGACCCCCCCCCCACCATTCTGAACACCTCTCCAAGAAATGAATGACCTGAGTGACCCAAAAATGGCAACTGATGCCGAAAGGCAACGAGTCCACAGGTATGCATGATTTGAGTTGAGATGATTTAGGGTTTATTCCCTACACACACACACACACACACACACACACACACACACACACACCCCTCTACCTGATTTGAAGGTGTCCATGTCTCGGAACTCTAGGAGGTTATTGCCATAGTGCCCATTGGTGAGGTAGATGACGTTACCATGGCCGCGAGCATCTCTCATCCAGGCTCCATCACTCAGGCCGTAAGAGTTCTGCTGCACCGGTTCAGATATGCTGGCTACTGTGTCCTTACACACTGCTGCAAAAAAACAAGCCGAAAGTGATACTGTGAATCGAGACTTTATGGGCTCTATCTTACACCTGCGCTAAGTGTCACTGCTAGTTTCAGACTGATGCAGTTGTCATTTTCACTCCCTGTGCCCACATTGTGTATTTAGCAAATGTTCTTGTGCCCATCTGTGCACCCTTGGGCATGTTGCTCTTACTATGAGGTGCGGTCAGGCGCACTGATGACACACGACTGCATTGTATTTTTCCTGCTATTTAAAGGGCACCTCATTATTATCAACAGCAAAATGTGCTTACGCGGGCAGGATCACAATGTTTCAGTGCATGCAATGATGTCACTGCAACACATGTTGTGGCGCATGTAGCACACAACAAAGCTAAAAGCTGTAGTTATAGCTTAACAAGAAACAAAATGTAACATTTATGTTCTGAAATGAACATTTTTAGACCAGATCTCAGGTTTGTCAGGAAAGCTGCTTCACTCTAAACTATTTTACACTATGAATCTGGACTGTGTGCGTGACCTTCTGATGTGTAGAAAAAGGCAGAGCATTAATTAACATAGAATACTAACCAATCCTGTCGGAGTTTTAAGCAATCAATGAAGTTTATCAGCTGTTCCTCGTGTGCAAATGCGCATGTTAATGTAGAGATATCATTTTAGCTCCTGGACCATCGCTGCATGTAAAGTCATTCATATTTTCCCCGTCAAAGATGTATGTCACCCATCTGCATCCCACTGGCTATTAATTAGAATAATGTTGTTTTTTTTTTACCCATGACTGACATCTGCACACACACAGAGGGACGAACGGCAGCGCCTCTCAAACCTTGTCAATCCTTGTTGACAGGCCAGATGACTGTGAAACAGCGGGAGCAGACCGTCCTGTCCATCAGTGAACACTCGTGCCACTGTTTCATAGTAATGCAAAGTCCTGGCACACCTGACTCCTACAGGGGATTGGAGATTACTCTGATTGGTTTAATTTATGTTACACTCCACATCTATGGCTAATTTAGAGTCTGTATACAACCCCTTTGTGCAGTAAGCCTTACTTTGACCTCCACACTTGTGCCATGCCCTTTAGACAATGCGTCACAGATCGTTTGAATGGGGCCCTATAACTTCATTAGCATCCTGACTTATTTCAGTGATAAACATGTACTCTCTCTAGCACATAAACAGTATTATATGTATCCCTACCAGGCTTTGTTGTGGCCTTTGGTTGGTCAGCAGGGCTCTCTGTCCAGCTGAGCCGACTTCTGGGTCTTGACTTGGACTCTGCTGTGGGAGACGCATCAATGGGTGGACCTTTATTGGCACCTGGAACTGAGATGCTATGCTGACTGACACGCACAGGAGGCTGAGTGGTAGTTGTAGTTTGCTGTGTGGTCGTCAGTTTGATTGTTGGTGAATTTGCAGTTGTTGGTGTTGTTTCAGTTGTTGGTTTGATAGGCGCTGGTCTGGTTGGTTTTGGGTTTTTTTTGGCGGCAATTGGGGAAACTGTTGGTGGCTGGATGAGTGCAGGCCTGTTCGGTGTCCTTGACAGGTCCTCGGAGTTCAGTTCTGTGCTTATAGTGCTTGACAGTCCCGTACTCTTGATGGGGAAAGTCCTGCTAGCTGGGAGCTGGTCAGCGTCCATTGAAGCTTTTGAGGTTAGAGTAGCTGTAAAAGAAGGAACATCAGGTTTAAAATGAGAGAAGACACTTTTATGTTCAATTATTATCGGACAGCTCTATCTGCCTGCTAGAGCTGTCAGTTTTCATTAAATACGGTATTGTCCAAGCTTCTTTCTTTTAAATCATGAGACAGCTGCATCAGAATCAGAATTCCTTCATTAGTCCCGCAAACAGGGAAATTTGTGCGTCACAGCAGCCAGGGACAGTTCAAAATAACAATTAACAATAATAAATCATGAGGACGTTGCATCCTTTTTCAGGTACTAACATTGCTTTAGTAATAACTGCGTTTCTGTGAGTGGGAATGGATTGGTTAGCTAATTAACTTTTTTTCTTTCACTGAGATTCCCAAAACCTGATATGATTATCAGGAGGCTTTGGATATATTCAGAATTGGAACAAAGTTGCCTTAATCAATAGAGAATAATTACTACTATTACTATACGATTCATTGCAGTTCTAAAAAGCATGTCAGTGTATTCGAGCTCGCTGCAATGGTTTTTAAACTTGAAACTTCAAGTTTTTTTGAATCAGTCTCCTCACATTACCAACAGGAGTGTAGGGAGCTAGCACCTTTTTCATACTTGGTGGCCATGTTGGTGTTGGTGACATACATTGAGCCAGATGTATTTTCACTCAAACTAAATGCTACTTTACTATCTTTTCAACAAGCTGCAACTTTCCTGACTTGCAAAATTATATTTTATATTGACAAACATCATAAATGTGAAGAATTGCGCAATTCATAGATGATACAGCATACAAACATACAAAAAGTGCATCAGAGGCAGAAATGAGGGTATTTCATATTCTAGTTTAGTTATAAACAGAAAATACATTATAAACAAATGCAATATTGAATGCATATTTAGGATTTTCCTGGTGACTGACTACAGAGGACTGATTAGGCCATCAAACATTTACATTTTTGCCGTAAATCATCAATCATCTTGATAGTCAGTACAGTCAACAACTCCACACATCTTGACAGGTTAGGAGGGGGATTCTTCAGGTTGTTGCCATTGTTAAAGTTTTTCAACATGCATGTAATATAAAAGCAGCATTATTAGTCATGAGGATATTTTAGACTTACTACTCTTTCCATTCCCTTCCTCCTCCTCCTCCTCCTCCTCCTCCTCTTTGTAGCTCTCCTCCTCTGCCTTGTAAAAGGTCACGCCTCTGATGACCACGCTGTTCTTGTCTTTGATTGGCTTCTGAGTTCCGGTCCTATTCTTGGGTGGCTGCTGTTGTTCCAAACCATCTTGCTGTTGGTTCTTCTTCAGCTGACCGTCATAATTCTTCTGCAACACAACAAAAGTTTTCTGTCTTATTCATAAAGAATTTGGGATTTTCAGTTACTTTATAAAAATCAGATACAGTTCTGGAGTCGGTCCTGCTTATGCGTGAGATGAACGTAGTCAGACAGTACCTGCTTGTTGGCAAAGGCAGCTGCTCCACTTTTCTGTCCTGCACGCTCCAAGTCATTGACCTTCTTCTTTTTCTGCTGGGCCTTCTTCTCTTTCTCCTTTTCTTTTGCTCTTTCCCTTGCACGTTCTTTCTCTCTTGCTATCTCAGTAAGATTATGAGCAAAAGCCTGGAGTGCACAGACAGGTAGATAGTATGTATGCAAACAATCCGTCCTAAGCAGGATTCATAATTGAATATGCAGAAACTATTTACAGAATATAAAGACTGGTGATGAAGATTAAAAATCTCAATAAATGAGTAGCGAAAAATAAGGAATGTAGATGCCGACAGTTATAAATCACCTGCCAAGTATATCTGAAGTTCCTGTCTAAACCTAACCAAGCATTTTTGTTGCCTACATCTAGCCAAGTGTCTTTGGCTTTTGGCTTCAGTCTTTGGCTAAAGGAAAGGCTGAAATCTTACATTTGCTATATACCACTCTGTGGCATTCTTCTTCCAATGGAAAGCAGATTTTGGTGAGTTTGGTGTTACATTCCCTCCGTGCATAACTAGGATCTGTATGTCTCCAGGACTCTGAGGCGAACAGGAACAGTTGTGGCAGTTCATCATGACTGAGACCTCATGCCACAACAACAGCCACTTCCTGACCTGACCTACTGTCAATGACTCTCTCCCGTCCTGTAGACAATAGTCTACCTCATTTGATGCATTGTATTAACACTAGTCAGGCACATATTCTTTATCATTGAGCATTTACACATTCCAATTATTAGCAATCGAGGAGAGTAAAGTACATTTTACTTAAATATTGTTCGTAAGTACTTTGAGGTAATTCACTTGACTATTTTCGTTTTCTGCTACATTGTACTTCCACTCCACTATTTATTTCAATGTCAATCTGACAAAAAAAATTACAAATCTCCATAATTAGAAGATGCTGAATAATGGCCCTGATATTTGACCAGGCTGATAATCTTTCAATATAACCAAAACACCAAGACAAATATCGTCTATGTTAAACATCTAGATGTGTTTGAAAACCTACAGCTTCACTGAGATGTGTGTTTGTGTGTGTGTGTGTGTGTGTGTGTCAGCATCCGTGTGTGCGCTCACTCTCTCCATGTTGTCCACCCTGGTCAGCAGCTTGGTGGTGACAGAGTGGAGCTTTAACAAGTCCATCCCATACAGAGAGCCCTCCAGCAAGTCAATGATGGTTGCCAGCTAATCAGGAAAAAAATCAGGGATAAATGACACCAACAGTTTTGTCCTCAACACCAACAGAAAGACAGTGGCAGCATCTGCGTTTACCAATGGTCTGTGTGTTTCTACCTTGATGTCATCTTTGCTGGCCTCCTGTAGTTTTTTAAACCTGTACTCTCCCTCGCAGGGGTTGACAGCTGAAGGTGGAGCCATGCACACACACTTCTTGCAGTCCGTTCCTTTGGTGATCGTCTCCACGGTGTAAAAATGCTCAGACGCTGACGCCAGGTCGCTCTCGTGGATACGGCTGCAGTCAGAGCGTTTGATTGGTCGAACAACACAGCGACACACACAGTCGGACCCTGATGACACAGTCTTTACTTTGTCATAATCCCCCAGCAACTGAAAGAAAGGGACACACACCTTTTTTCAACTTAGACCCCTTTCACACGTGCACTTTATCTCTGGTTTCATCCAGAGCTGACCTGATGGAGCTGTATGCGTTAACACAAATGTCTGTATTGATCTAAATCTAAACTATATCCAGGTCAGTCACATGTGAACAGAGCAGACAATTCAGGAGTGAATTCAGAGCGAGAGAGCGGGTGTGTCAGTGACTCGGACACGCTGCTGCTGGGCAGAGAGCCAAAACACTGCAGCTTTATTTTTACAGTGGGATCTTCATGTGCGAGTGTAGTTGCTTTGTACTCTGTGCTTCTTGCTTATTTATTACTTTCCACTCTTTCCACCCTAAATGCATGTAGTATTAATATGAATGCAAAGTCAATCATCATTCAGGTACCGCCACTCATCCGAAACATACAGAGCATTTTCAGCATATGTAAACACATCTGACATGGACAAAGAAATGTGGACAATATCCCTATCCAACAATATAAAGGAAAAGTGAAAGAAATAATACAATTAAATGAAAAGTTGACCAGAAATTATTATTATTATTATTATTTTTTTTTCATTTTAAAACAAGTCTCCATCTGCTTCAGTTGTCAGGGAGAATGCTCTAATGCTGTTTTGCTGATAAGCTCCAGAAATGTGTTGTGGACAATAAAACGTCACCTGACTTTCCATCAGCATGAGGTGAGGAGATAATGACTGCATTTCCATTTTTGGTTAAACTGTTCCTTTAACTTTAAATGTATACTTGACGCTTTCTGTTGGTCTGTAATACACTTTAAGCAGAAATACTTGAATGAAAAGTGAAAAGAGTGGCAGCATGTGTGATGACTTGCAGCTGCAGCAGTGGTGAGCAGCTGGAGGAAGATAGCTGCAGGCCTTAACAAACAGCCACTTTATGGCTTGGACCACTGAAGGATGTTATATAACCAACCACCAGAGGGATGCAAACCTTGTCCTGGTACACACACACACACACACACACACACACACACACACACACACACACACACACACACACACCACTGGGTCTTATTTACCATGTCATTTAAGCTGGACTCACATACTGTGGGGTTTGGATTGTGATTAAAGGAAAACCCGACCTAGTTTTGCAAGTAAAAACAGATGAGTCTAATACATTCAGTTAATCTAATTTTATTTTCATGTTGGAAATAATACATGGAAAATGTACAGTTGGGGAAAAAATAAATCACAATCCTCATGTGTTCCTCATCTGATGAAGTGTTCGGAGTTTACCACTGATCTGTCACCGCATGCGATGGAATGGAAGAGAGGAAAGTCACGCTGGTCTCAGGTTTATGTTCTGGCAGTTTAATATTTCCCATCGTTCTCAGAACTCTGAGTTTTTGTCGAGCCTGCACAGTCCATTCAGAACTGCCCTTCAACTTGCACAACTTTTACTCCTGATCCAATACAGGCTGCACATAGTAACACATGATTAAAACGCCTTTTTTTTTACTGTGAGGAGAGCTGCTTTGGTGTGTTGGATGAGGCCGAATTGAAGAGTACCCCCATGAAATGTACTAAATGAATTGGCGCGCACACACACTGACCTGGCTGATGATGTTCTCTTGGTTGTCCATCTCCTCCTCCAGAGGCTCGGCGGTGGGCTGCTGCCCTCCCCGCTGGCTGTCCTCCGCTCTGGCCGCGGAGGGAGCCTCCTTGTCCAGTTTACCCGGGTCTGCTGCTTCGGCCGGCGCGGGGTCGGCGTTTTTGTCCGCCTCCAGAGCATCCAGTCCACTCAGAGCACAGCATAAAAACAGCAGTGGGAGTCTGCGCCACATCTCTCCGCAGGACAAGCTAACAATGGACAGCACGCCGAGGAGAAGTCGACCAGCCTCAGGTAATGATCAGGTAGCTGAAGCCAAGCCTGAGGGAAGAGTCGCCCACGTCCAGCGGTCCTCCGGCCTCTCACTGGACAACACACTGAACACGGCAACTCAGCAATGTCTCAACATCTCTGACACACTCAAAACTCAAGAAAAAAAAAAAACTTTACAGACCCGTAAACCTCTGTACAGCTCAGTCACTGTCGAGAGACTGGATCAGAACCAAGGAGAAAAAGTGACCGAGGGAGAGAGAAGAGCCCGGTTCTGTTCTGGTCAGTGAGAAGTGTATCCGAGAAACTGACTGGCACCGACACGGGACACAGACCTCCACACCGGCACCGGACCGGACCAGGGGCGACTGAGCCGTGGATGAGGGGGGAGAGACAGAGGGAGGGAGAGAGACAGAGGGAGGAGAGACAGAGGAGGGAGGGAGGGAGGAGAGAGACAAAGGAGGGAGGGAGGGAGGAGAGAGACAAAGGAGGGAGGAGAGAGACAAAGGAGGGAGGGAGGGAGGGAGAGAGACAGAGGGAGGGAGGAGAGACAGATGGAGGGAGGGAGGGAGGAGAGAGACAAAGGAGGGAGGGAGGGAGAGAGACAGAGGGAGGGAGGGAGAGAGAGAGAGAGAGAGAGACAGAGGAGGGAGAGAGGGGGTCAATGTCACTCTCCCACTGAGATCAAGTCAGAGGTGCTACAAATGTTAATACTGACCTATTGGCTGAAAATGAACATATTCTTCAACAGTTTGAACATGTCGCCTTTGTTACATCTCAAATTTGACTTAAACTGCAATGAACCGTTCAGTGGATATAACATAGTTTGATCTGTATCTGTAATCTTGGGCCAGTATGTGGCGTTCGACTCCTGTTTCAGTGAATAAAGTTGCTTGTAAATTTGATGACTCCAGACAAATACAACACACATGTTACCTGCGGTAAAAAATGTACCCAGACAGTCCAAGAGGTTTCTGAGTAACGGCATAAAAAACACAAATTCTTACAACTGACAGAGAGATTTGGGTTGTAAGAATGATATACAGAGCAGAAAAGGGCTATCTGTTGCATCACCTCATGTCTCCTTATCTCAGCCTAAAAAGCTGCACTTGAACACACCACAAAGATTACAGCTGGCAGCCGGCAGGCTTGTACATTCTGTATCTGCACGGCAGGAAGTAACTCTATATCACTGATACACAAATTGATGTTGTGATTAAACAGCAGTTTTTTGACACCACCCACACTAATAAAGCGGCTCCGAATAGAGAATGATAAAAAGTTGCAGACCTAAACTGTCGCTGGTGAAGAGGCAGAGGAGAAGAATAAGGAGAAACTGTACTAAGTGGGTGAAGTAATGGATTCTACAGGAACAGGCTCGAGGGGCTTTCCCTATTTTTCCGTTTCACTTTGCTGCACTGATCTGTTTACCTGAACAGCCGATCAGAGCGACGAGACACCACCAATGCTACATTCTGAATTGGCCAAAAAGCCTCTGACAGGGGCTGGCCAGTGAGAACAGTGCAGGACACACCGCACTGATCACAGACCTGCACATTTACATTTAGCGGACGCTTTTGTCCAAAGCCACTTACAGTAATTTATGATCCAGGCATGTCTCAGTTTACTGCCTCTGAAACCACAGGGTGAAAAAAAAGCATTAAAGGAGAACTTCGGTCGATTTCAACATGCAGCTTTATCGCTCAAGCTATCCTTGACTTGCCAGTACTGAAGACGCGAACACATTTGGTCCAACCACTACAGGGCTCTGTGAACGGAGAGTTAGCATTGACAGCTAACAGCATGGGGTCAGAACTTTACACTGTGTTTTAAGTGTCTTAACATGCTCCAGATCTCACTCCAAAAGTTATGCAGCATCAGCAGACACCTTACAACACAGCACTGTAGCATGTATGACTCAAAATGAATTAAAAAGTGGTTAAAACAGTGTGTTTGTGCAAGTGGCCACATACCTGTTTGTTGACATCCGTGTCCTCCGGTAGCTATCCTCCAGTACAGTTTCTGTCTTACTCACTCTGTTGTTTGATATGTTTACTTTGTAATACACACTGCTGCACCAGACTTCAGCTTTCATTGTGTTAAAATTGCTCTGACAAAATTGAAGTCACAGGAGTTAAAGCTGTGGGAGAAGTTCAATAAAGTAAAACACTAAATTCAAAATGGATGACTTCCTGTTGGGATTTGGTCACGGCACCAAGAGGCTTTTATGTAGATCCTGGTGTGATTCGCATGCAGACTGGATTTCATACAGGTTATATCTAGGTTAAACTTGCCACGGGGACTGCAATTTAGGAGGCACTTGCAAGCTATTTGGCCCTGCCCTTTACCAAAAATCATTTACATCATTCCTTGAGCTACTTATTATGATCTCCTCTGTGTCCTCAGTTCACGCTCACATGTATGCATAATGTAACAAATGACACAAATGTGATAGGCTTATATAAGAGCTGCCAATCATTCCAAGAGGGTGGTCCAACATGGTGGAGTGTGGACGCTGATCGGGGCATGGGTCGTCTTTCTCCTGCACTGACTGCTGACCGGTTGTTGCCTCCTTTTTGCGGTCCTCACCATCCGAGGTTACAGCCTCGTTCTCCCTGCAGAGGACAGTAACCACCTGCAGCAGTGCCGCCTCTGTTTGGCTGCATGTCCTGGGTGATGTCAACGTTGGCTTTTCTCCTGCTGAGCTTACTTCACTTTGGTTCCTTTGCTTCAGTAACATTTGTTGTGAAAACTATGCTGTCACTGCCCGTGCTGTCTTGATGTAATATAGAATGTAAGTAGTAGGCCAATGAGCCAGCATGCCTGTTACTGGACTCTGAACTAAACTGAATGCTGTCATCATTAATACTATCAATTACATCAATGCTTTCTCTGCTCCAACCTATAAAACCTACACACGTCTGAACAGTCCACAATATGTGTGTGTTTGTGTATGTTGTGTGTGTGTGTGTGTGTGTGTGTGTGTGTGTCCGGTGTTTTAACTGGAATCTGCACATAGATCAAAAAGTGTGTGCAGATTTACAGAAACTACAAAAAATGTAATAAAAATAGCTTGCAAAAGTTGAATCATCAAAAGTATTTTCATAGATGTCAGTAAATCATTACAGACTTAAGAGACACTATAACTATATTACAATTTCAAAAATGTCCTTCATGTTACAATTTTGAGGTGCTTTTTTTTTCCATTTTCTGCAACTTTACCTCAGAACTATTGCAAATATTAAAATTCTCCAAAACTACATAGTTCCCCTTTAAGTATGAACTTCGGGTACTTTCTACAACTCTGCCTTTCTCAGTGTTAACCAGCAGATGGCCTTATCAGGAAGGTTAAGACACTTGTGTGTGATGTTGCAGTTGTTGAGGTAACTACTGTGACAGATTTCACCTCATGTCACAGTCCCGCCCAGCTCACCACACACTGACTCACAGAAAACAGAGGAAATGAGCTGAGCGAAAACCTTAACACATCAGAGCAGCTCATTTAGTTACGTATAGATTTTGTGTGTGTTGGCCCTCTGTGTGAACACACGGAAATAACTGAGCTGAGTTTTTCTGACGACATTTGAGAGGAAGGGAAACACAGACATTATGGGAGCATCTTCCTCCGGCTTGTTGGATGAGGCCAAAATCACCAACATCAAAGGTAAAACGAAGAGTTTACCACATTTTCTTTTTGACTTTTCCAGCACTCCTCAGTGTAGTGTGCAGCTTTGGACACTTCCCATTTAGAATTGTTTATCAGGACATAATGGCCAACATATCTTATGGTTGTAGGCCCTGTTTTCCATAGAAAGTAGTGACTAGAGAGGCAGACAGAAAGAGATACAAAGAAATGTGCCGTAACAGATCATTCCTCTACAGATCAATCTGTCGAGGCGTCAGTGATAGTGACAGTAGTAGTAGCAGTTATTGCTACTATAAGGAGTAATTGCAGTGGTTACTGGTGCAGCTTAGTTTGGTGAACTGAGTGACGAGTTACAACCACGCGCTTTCTGCCCTCAAATCCCCAAATCTTTTAATGTCTCTGTCATGTGTTCAGTAAAGTGCTCATTTTTGAGTGATTTGCCATGCTGACTTTAAAAAAGAGTGACTGAAAATGAAACATATACTCTAACGTTATCGAATACAGCAGCATCGTTTGAATTGTCGTTTTGGAGTTCGTTGTACTGGAAGGTGTTTCTACATGTGTGAGGGGGACATGACGTTTATTTCCACCTTTATTTGTTAGCTTTGGGCTAAGAGGTAGACAGGAAACATGGGGGGGGGGGGAATCAGTGGGGACATTGTGGTTACATGCTACTAGCATTACCCACCAGCCCATTAGAACAGCTCCGTAGATGTCTTGACTGAAATTGTAATAAAAAATGTATTGATTCTTTTTTTTTTTTTTTTTTTTTTCTAAGTCTCACCAATTCACTTTTGCACAAATAAGAAATAATCCGAATGGGCTAACTGAGTTGCTTTGCTAAGTTTATGTGTGCATTCCTATACATGTTATCAGTTCAGTCACATCCTGCCACTAATCTCCACAGCAAAGCGCAATCTAATTACAGCCATTTCCAACTATTACCTTATTATGGGTTGTCTGATCTGTGTGTATGTGTGTAAGATGAAAGTCAGGCTACAGAGAGGCCTAAACCATGTGTGATAATGTGGCCATACTATAAACAAATGTAAACAGCATATTACAACTCATCCACTAGCTCCTCTTACAAACCGACAGACATATTGGATATTAAAAACACGTTATACAGCGTACATTAAAGGGCATCACACCCACTGACTCTGTGCGTCTTTATGGGCAGTATTTTTATATCACTTGTCACGACAGGAGAGTTTAGCTTGTGTTTGTGTGTTTGAGGTAATTGCTATCTTCCTCTCATCCTCTCTTCCCACACTCATGGACTCGAGCAGAGCAGCTGCAGGAGGTTCACATGTCTCAATCCACTGGTGCAGTGTCTACTCAAAACCTGTATTTGTGGAATGGTCACGTTGCTTGGCCTCTGGTATTGCTGCTTGCTGCGTTCCAAATATCGCTGACCTACAGGTCAGGGAGTCTCAGATAAAAAGGAAAATCCAGGATCCAGATTTTTTTATTTTTTTTTAAATGCATATAAATACATCACCAGTTTAGGGCAGTTTATTGAGGTCTTCCCAAAAATGTTGCCTTTCATCTAATTTATTCATACTAATAATAACTACTGTCATACTTGTTTCTTTATTGAATTAAATTAAATTGTTTAAATGAAAGCTAAAGACTCATAGCACACACGAAAACATGTAAAGTCATCATGTTATATCAGTAAATGCTGACATAGTAAATGTCAATATAAACTGACCACTACATATCAAAACATTAACAGTGCAACTCAAATTGACTGACGCCTTGTTAGGTACAGCACAGAGGAATGGACCCTGTCTCTTAAGCACACAGTATGTCTGCTGGGTCTGAGTGTCCACAACTGTCGGGGCTCCACACCTCTGCACGTGATGTCTCTGGCTCGCAGCTGTCTCAAACCTGTTCATCTAAACTACTAAACTACTTGACACTCAACAGTGCTTAAGGTATATTTTTTAAATGTGTGTGTGTGTGTGTGTGTGTGTGTGTGTGTGCGTGTGTGTGCGTGTGTGTGTGTGTGGTTCCAGGACTTGTGGACAGTACATACCAGGGCTTCAGTGTGTTTTACCGTCAGCAGTATTCTGCCGCCTACTTCAGACACTTACACCAGGAGGTGGAGCCTAAGAAAGAGGGGAGGGGCCTCTTGCTCACCAGTGGGGTAGGAGCTGCACCTGTCAATCTGTCCACCAGTCTAAACCGGCTCATTCGAACTGCATGTTCATGATGGATGCAGCTGGAAAATCTGTGATATTTTCTTTAAAAACATTGCAAAACACATTGAAGTTAAATCAGTGTGTGTGTGTGTGTGTGTGTGTGCAGCCGCAGTATGTTCCAGAGGATGTGCTGTACCAGGGGTGTGTGAAGTTCTCTTGCTGGTATGAGCAGGGAAAGAAATTCAGAGAGAGGTACATTGTTCTAAGAAGAGACTGCAAAGTGGAGATACATGAAAACATGGAGGTAACACTTGCACATACACACACCCACAAACAAAACAAGTTCCAAATTACTTGCTGGCCAGTGCTGGACTTTGTCGTCTGTGTTTCCACCTGTAGACTTTCAGACGTGGATGCGCAGCTAAGCTGGTCCTCCAGACAGCAGGGGGCAGAGTGTTCACCACTGAGGAGGAGTCCAGAGCTCTCCTCGAGCAAACCTGTGCTGGAGTACTCAACGGTAGTATTTATTTATACCTACAGCATAAAAAACATACTTAAAGTTGCAGTATGAAGGTTTTTGCAGCATCTAGTGGTGAGGTTGCAGATCACAACCAACTGAGTACTCCCCTCTCCATCCCCTTCAGGTAGCTACAACTCAGAGGACAAGACAAGTTTAACTTTGTCTTTGTATTTTCTTTAATCATAACAAGTCATAACTCTGACAAATGAGTTATTTTACAGGATTTGTTGGGAAAATATTACGTTATTAAAAACATGTTTAAGAGTCAAGAGCTGCTACCAGTGGTTGTCGTGAACCTCAGCTGCTTTTCATTTTTTAACATAAACTTAATTCCAGTCCACATCTGTAACACTGTTGTCTCTGTGTGTTTAGAAGTGAAGGACGATTCTTCATCGGTGGCGTCGTCTCCAGATGTGTTTGCTGTGTATCTGCACCTGCCTTACACAGGCCACACCTGCTTCCTTTTCCAACAAGAAGAGGAACGAGATCACTTCCTGTCTGCCCTCAAGACCTGCATCAGACACGGCAACCTCGGTAAAACGCAAACACCGGCATGCAGTTTCCCTTTGGCTCTCTTTTGCACTTTGTTTCTATGTTGGAAACATGCAGCAGTTTAACATAAGAAAAAGACAAAGGCTTTGTCTTTAAAAAGTCAACTTAAAATGTTAAAGTTGCTCATTTGGAAAAAAAAAAAAAAAGCGACACAAAATGACAAGTTTCACTGAGATGAGAAGACTGAAACTGAAACAACTTCTTATAGATATGAAAAGTTGCATTCATTGGCAATAAAATGTGCCCCTGCTAGATTACATAGTAACAGTTTTGCTGGTACAGTTACATAATTTACCATTTGGTTTGGCATGATCAGTAGCTCATGGAGTCTTATGTTATCTAACATGATCAAACTTAGATGTTTGATTTGACTGACTTGACGATTACTTTTCTCCACTCGTACAATGAAATCAAGGAAAACAAGACACTTTAGGTCAGCTTGTGGGATGATGATCTCTATGTAGCAACTGACCGGGAGGAATCTTGGAAAATAAAGGGACACTCAACATGCCATCATGCAATCAGTACTCACAGTAAAGCAAAGGCTGCATGATCATGTTTTTCAGTAAACATTCAGTCAGAATGTTTCGCATAGTGTAGCATCAAGACTGGAAGCAGAGTAAAACAGCTGGCTAGATCCTGTCCAAAGTTAAACTAATACCTGCCGCACATGTAAGGCTTGCTGCTGAACTTGTTTGTTTCATCTGTATACAAAGTGAAGTATAAAAGACTACATGTATGGCAAAAATGACATTTGAGTCATAACCGTCCTCTCACTACCAGGTGGTGTGTGGCTTTAAATGAGTCCAATAGGCTGCCACACTTTGACATTTCTGATACGTCAGTATGCTGTAAAACATGTAAACCTGCTGTGCCACTGCGCTCTTGCTGGTTGGCTCTTTTTCAACTTGACACTGATGTCATTGCAATTTCCCTAGTGACAGATACAAATATTAATGCTCTTGGCTTCCTGTGTGGTTAGCGAGAATACAAACAAAAATCAACCCCCCCCCTTACTTTAACTCGTATGGTTGCGAAAACACAGCAACATATCTGCACAGACGCCATGATATCCTCAGCAGTAACAGGAAACAGCACGCAGCTGGCCAGCAGTGTTTTACTTTGTGCTCTTAAAGCAGCAATTCGACAAAAAAAACTGTTGGTCTTATTAATCAGCAGTCATATGATACCTTTTTTTTTTTTTTTTCAAATAGCTTAGCTTGGCCAGACAAATGTTTCTCTCTGCCTGCTACGTAAATAGGCATTTTTTGGTGAACATATTATCCAACTTTATGCGGTAAAAAAGTGTGAAACGTGTGTGAAGTTCTGCCACTTAAACTAATGAATGCATTTTTAATACAACTAGTTTGTTGTAGGCACAGTTGTCTTTGTACCATCTAATCATGGAATACTGTGTTTGGGACTAAATATGTAACTGAAGTGGAGAATTTACTTGTACATGCTGGTTTGCATTAAGAGAATCACAAGAATCTAAGTTTTTTTTAACAAAGCACGGCAGGAGTTTATGAGTTAATCTTTCTCAAATTGAGAACGGACTGTGTTTAATAGTCAGATGTTATACCATCACTATCAGACTGCCATCTCAGCAGGATTAACATTATTAACATGGAGTCAGATAGCATGGATATTAGCAGGGGTAGCCACAGCTGTCACTCCAACTTGAGCTCCTCTTGTGCATTAAGCAGCTGAGGAGTTTATTCATGGACAAACTGTGAGCTGTGCAAGTTGAAAATATTCCCTCCTTTTAAAGTTTACTATGTCAAATTACTCATTGATTCACTCATCTACAGAAATCCATATTTTAAATGCTTATGGCAAATATTGGTGTGTGTGGCATTTAATCTTATCAATTAATCTAAAATAAAATTAGAAAAGATGTTTTAATCGCCTGACAGCTGCGGTTCTGACACTTTACCCACCCAGAAGCATATCCCATCATGTCAGCAGCATCAGGGAGGAAATGATTTCATGCTGCCAGTCACACTAGGATGATTCATAGTCATACTCACAGTGTTGGTGATAAACGGATGTATGTTTTGCATTACCGAAGCTTTCTGTTCCTCAAATGTGAATCTATGAAGTAAGAATAGAATACCCAAAAGTCTTTTGGGGAAAACATCATGAATATAGAGTTTCCTCTTCACAGACTTATTTTTAGGACATTTTATGCTTTTATTAGCTACACAACATGACATTCCTTCTACCCATCTTCCCAGAAGACTCCCCATTTTCATTGCCCTCCCCTGGTTTCCCTCCTTGGTCTTCTGAATTTCTCCCGACTAATGACACATTTTCATCCATTTTAGTCATCTCAACCTGTTTCTGGCACTATGTGGTCTGTAGTCTACTGTGCTGTTGCATCTTGTCCTCCTCAGTGACTGTGAAACAGACAGAGAAATGGAGAGAGAAATCCTGTCTCTCACTTACAGTTTTAAAGAAAAGGGCCATGTATTTTTTCATCAAACACGGGATCGTACCAACTGACACGCATAGAGCAGAGGGATGCACAGACTCTCTGAAGGCCAGGGGCCAAAAATGAATAAATGCAAACTGTTGGACACTACAGAGGAGCGATTTATCCTGCATTGTTTCTTGAGAATTAAATCAAATCAAATGAAATCAGTTTTATTTATACAGCCCAAAGTGACAATCACATTGACAATCATATAATTAATATTTCAGTGTCATTTTTATTGCGTTTTTTTTTTTTTTCATTTTTAAAAATCATCAGAATGCAGGAAACAAAGTCTCTGAAACAAAAAGTTTTTCTTGGGGAGGACCTGGAGACCCCTGGAAGCAGGGACACTGCAGTGCAAGGAGGACACTGGACAGCTCCTTCAGCAACAGGCTGCTTCACCCTGAGTGTGTGAAGGAGCGATAACACAGGTCCTTCCTTCCTGCTGCTGTTAGTACAACCAGCACTGCTCCTAGAACACACACACACACACACACACACACACACACACACACACACACACACACACACACACACACACACGCATACACAAACACGTGCGCACACCAAATCGACTTCCAACTGTGAAATCGTTTTTCAACGTTCAGTATTTGCTTCTTATAAATATTGTTCATTTTGTGTAGAGTGCTCTTTTACTTTTATATGTTTGAGTTATTTGTAAGTACTGTTTTGATGCTCTCCATGTTTTGTGTGTGCGTGTGTGTGCAACACGTACACAGTGCAACAGTATGGCTGATTGATGTGTTTGAAATAGTTTGTAGAAACTGGTGGAGAAGAAGAGGAAGAGGTCAGGCTTTGCTTCACAGACAGTACTTTCTGGCAGGATGCTTTCACTGGTGGTGTGGGGCATTTCACGAGATTTCCTGACAGTTATGCAGGGAACACTGAAAATGATTGTCTCCAGGTTTATAAATAAGCCCGCACTCCCTGCAGATCCCTGGTGTGACTCATCCTTTGAGACCAAGGCATTTGTCCGAGCCCTCCAACTCTACCGACAGGACAAAGGATGCTATGAATCCTGGGAAATGCTGCTTGGAACGAAAGAAAAAGTAAGCAAACACACACACACATATACACACACACACAGTCTGTTGTTGCTCGTCCACCTACTGATGACACTGTGTTTGTGTGCGTAGGTCCTGGCCTCCCAGGTGATGGAGGAAGTGTTGCCATGGTTACAGAGTCAGCTTCAATCCAGAGTGAAGGGCAAGAAGACTGAAAGGATACGGCAGTGGCTGGCAGTGAGTTAAACACAGCATGGGAGGGGTGTGACAAGAACACAGTGCTGGAGTCCATCATCAGCTCGGCCTCTCAAACGTTAGCAAACTGCGTGCTGAGTGACAGCTGGGCTCAGTCTACATGGTTTTATCAGTCATAGTTACACGCGGACCCTGTCTTTCCTGTTGTTGGGTCATTTATATACGCTGTGTTAGTCTAAATGTTGACATTCTGGTAATGTTTGTCTGGTAGAAAGTATTTCAGAGAGTGGTTACGTCAGTCACGTGTCCAAAAGCTGTTCACTCATTACTGGATGCATCCACTATTTTTGACTTTTTTCCAAAGGTTCTGGTATTTCCATGAATTGAAAATGTGCATTCATACAGGACATCAGGACATACAGAGACATCCTTGATGAAAGGCTCCTGCATCAAATCAGCCCGATAATAAAGTGAATTGAATCAATCTAAGAATAGTTGGGAGAACAAGAAACTAATCAATATTTTTGTATCTAATCATAAAGCAAGGTCTGTCTGTCTGTCTGTCCACTAGTCACATATTTCTGTTTGTTGCTGAGGGTCCATAGAAGTGCAATGTCAAATTTGGTGGAATTTAGAGATTTAGAGATGTTCAATATCAAACATTTTTGTGAATCAACAGTGAGCTCTGCTCTGAGCAGCAGCAGGGCCGTGGCTTTAGCACTTTACATTCATGGCTCTGCAGACTGAAGCTTACACTGAGGGAGCTTTGTGTTGCAGAAAGAAAGAAAGAAACTTGACAGAATGACTTCCCTCCAATCTTTAAGATGCACACGCTACAAGATTTTAGTGACGGGTCCCGTGTTGTAATTCTGACATCTCTGAATTCTGCATCACTTGTGAGAATTTAGATGTGACTCTCAGAACATCATTTCTTTCTCTCTCTGCTGCTTTAAAATGTTTTCCACCTTGTGTGAAATTCACTGAGGCTCAGTCTTGTGTTACTATAATGTGCTTATGCATGTACAGACGGTGCAGGCTACATACACTTTGGTGCTGGAACAACTCACTGCAAGTCTGGAGGCTCTGCGGGAGGAGTGTCATCAGACAGCATCAGCCAATCAGGCACTGATCAGATCCAACCTGGACCAGATAATGTCCTCTCACTGCTTCCTGGAGGAGAAAGTCCGAGGTGCGGCATGTTGATCGTTCGCCCCTCAAGTCTGAACATATCTGGAAAATATGTTAATGTGAATGTCTGTTTCTAAAGGTGCTGTTAACTCAATATCTGCGGCTATAATTTCAGTTTCCTGTCTGGCACATTCAAGTCCTCCAGTCACTGATAAGCATTTTTTGTAAATATGTGTGTCTTCCAGAGAGTATCTGTGGAGACGCAGAGAAAGTGTGCGGTGAGTGTGTAGCACCCTACATGTCCTCCATCCTTGAAGCGCTCACCGAACACATCAGTGCTGGGATTCAGGGCATGCAGCACACATTGCACACACAGATGGACTCAGCCTTCACACACACCAATGGAGGAACACCAGAGACAAAGAAGGTGAGAGAGACGTGTGTGTCGTCTGTGTGTCTATTCTTGAGAAAGGATGACTTCTTCTGCAAACTTTAGCTTGCAATGCACCATGTGCCAACTTATATTAGTCATGATTAGGGATGTAAAACTCACAGAATTTAGTGCTATCAGAACTGGGATGATATCTACCAGCATATCACATTTTTATATTGATCATAAAGCTCATGGTTCTGATGAGGCAGATCAGTATAAATGCATTCTAAGATCTCTGCTCGTCACTGTGTTGCTGTGTTTGAACAGCAGAGGGTGTTTTCATACTGCTCAACATGACAGCCAGCTGTCCACCCATTGCCACACCCTCCTGGGTGCCCTGGTACCCCTGCTGGATACCAGAGGGAGGGAGGGAGGGACTAGCTTCTGGCTGCCAGATTCTTGCTCCAGATGGCACTAGAGGCATTACGTTTTTGTGTTGTCCGCCCATCCATCCGTCCCATTCTTGCCAACACAATATTTCAAGAACGCATTTGGCCTTAGCTCAAGAATTCATATAATTACCATTACATTTTACACAAATATCTAATAGGATAAGATGACAAATTTATGACATTCGATATCCAAAAGGTCAGAAGTTAAATGCATTGTGAAATCATTATATTCTGCACTGAATTTTCAGGCTATTATTCAATGCCTCAACTCTGGAAGAGCAACTTGACTGGGGCACAGGAGCATATAACCGTGATGATGTAATTCTAGGTTTGCAGTTGTCCACAGTCCAATCATTCACTGCCAGTTACAATTCATGGACATGCTTTGCAGATATTTAGGTCATGGCTGGCTACTTTTATTTTACCATGGAGGGAACGCTGATGTACCTCAAGTAAAATTAAAAACAGACACAAATAATACCTGTGAACACGTGATTTATTATAAAAGGACATTGTTAAAGTCATCTTTTTTAAAAAATATCGTGATAAATATATCGTGGACAATTTATGAGACGATATTGTACCCTGAGGTTTTTGTATCGTTACATCCATAGTCATCACATTAAGCACATTAAGTGTAGTAGTTTGGTTTAAGCTCCTGATTGTGTGTTTTTGTGTGTGTTCTCCAGGCTTTGTCGACGCTTCGCTCCATCAGTCTGGATCAGAGCTACAGGCAGGTGGAGAACCTGACAGAGAAAGTTGAAGGCTTAAAACAGCGGTTTGGATTGAGCAGCACCCAGAAGCTGGTTCACTCTGCGCATCTGGAGATGGAGAAGGTACGAAACAGTGTCGGAGGTTCATTCATGGCTTTCAGCTGGCACAGTGCAACGTCTAATACAGCCAAGGCCTCCAAAGGACCCAAAGTAAATTAAAATGAGGTCAAACAATCCCCCAATTTTCATCACAGATGCACAGTGTTTGTCTCTTGCATCTTCCAGCTGTTGGACAGTGCTGTGTACACCTTAGAGCTCTTCCTCCAATCATCAACCAGACTACAGCCTTCTCAGAAACCCGTCAGGATGGATCGAGCTAAAGAAAGAGTCCTGAAGGTAAATAAATGACAGCACACAACAGAGATACATGTGACATTGCCTGACATACATACTGCATATAGATAGCTGTTCACAAATGTATTGTTCTAGAAAATGTCCATAAAAATGTTCAAAAGTGATGATGGCATTAGGACTTAGGAGTAAAAAGTGTGTGTGTGTGTGTGTGTGTGTGTGTGTGTGTGTGTGTGTGTGTGTGTGTGTGTGTGTGTGTGTGTGTGTGTGTGAGCAGCAGCTGGACTATGACAGCAGAGTCGTCCAGAGGAGGCTCTATCAGGAAGCTTTACAGGAGATCACTCTGCCTGCTCTGACCAGGAGGATGGACAGCAAGTGGAAAACAGTGGGTCAAACACAGTCTGTCCCACCATGTGCACACGTTTATACACCGTCACTGCAGTGTGACACGAAGACAGTATGACTTAACAGAGCATTCCGTGCGTTTTCTGTCCAGGAGCTGCAGCAGTTTGAACAGTACATCTTCTCGGACTACAGCAGTTTTATCCTGGTTCATAACATCTATGATGATGTTCTGAGAAACCTCCTCAGTAAGGAGATAGACACAGGTAAACAACAACACGCAAACACACACACACACTCATGTTGTCGTTACTTGTAGGGACTTGACCTAGACTTACATTTATTTCCTGACGCCTTATCAAGTCTTCATCCTGAAAACTTAATGATGTATTAAATGGGGTCTACCATCCTGGTCCCCACTGAGAAAGTAGAGAGAATGCTGGTTTTGAACCGTCTCAAGTCCCAGTTGTAAAGGGAGACACATATCAACAAGACATGAGTGTGATTCATTAGGTGAATGACCAAGCTGTCTATTGTATGCTTAAGTAAGTAAGAAAAATAACATCTAATGGAAGGCAGCTATCTGATCCAAACTTCTAACTCTGGCTTTTCCCTCTGCTCAGCTCTCCAGGATGCTACAAGTAAGAAGAGCAACAATCTCTTATTAGACACCTCTGATCTGGCCATCAGTCAGTACAGTCTGCTGGGGCAGACACCTCCTCGCTCTTCACCAGGAAGCCCAGCCATTCACGCTCGAGACTCCACCTCAGCAGCACCCAGTGAGGAGCCTGCTCCTGTGGTGGTGGAGGGAGGTCAGACAGCCACAGCTCTGCAGAGCGACCCAGAAGTTAGTGAAGGTGCCAAATCTGACATCGGTACCACTCAAAACTCTGACCAGAGCGTAGTGTGTCCATCTCCCGGGATCGTTGTGACACAGCAGGCTGATGAACCATCGACAGAGGAGGAGTCCTGCTTCGAGGAAACCCAAGAAGAAGTCCAGCCTGAAACTGACGCACCATCAGCTATAGCTGACACAACGGACCCCGACGCAGGACAGGAAGTTGGTACACCCGATGCATCTGTTGACCCAGAATCCTCTAATCCCATCCCAGACTCTCCCACTCCGTCCTCGCCACCGTCCACAGATGTTCCAGCTGAATGTGCACAAAATGACAAATCTGCAGCACCTGAAAACTGTGCCGCACCTGACCGTTCAACCTCGGATCAAGAAACAGAAGGCGTAACTGATCAGCACATCTGCGCCTCATCAACACCCCCTCCTTGTACAGACGGTCCAATGAAAATGAGCCTCGGGTCACTCAGCGAGGCCATTGGTTCTGACGCCTCGAAACCTCCTGTAATGCAAACAGTGCCGACCACTGACAGAGCTGTGTATTTGACAGGAGAAATGAAGGACAACTGGGAGGTGGAGAGGGTAAGAGAGGAGAAACAAAGAGAGGCAGTAGAGGACGAAGAGGTAGACGAGAAAATCAAAGAAGAGAAAGTAGAGACAGAGACAGGAGAGGGGAAAGAAGAAGAGCTAGAGGGGGGGAGAGCTGAAGGGCAAATGGGAAGTAAAGCCCCTACAGGAGGTGAGCCTGATGATGACGGCTGCCCATCCCCCGGATCTCCAGCAGAGAGCGCCACCTGCTTAACCACCGAGCAGAGAGAGCCTGAGGAGAACGTAGATGATGAAGGGAAAGGTGGCGAGCTTCAGACCGAGCAAAGAAAAGAAGATGAGGAGGAAGCGGAGGAGAGAGATCATACGGAACAAGAAGAGAGAACAGAGGGAGAGGAGGAGGAGGAGGAGGTTCCTCAAAGCCCTCAGACAATGGTACTGCAGCCAGAGAGTGCAGCTGAGCTTCCACTGGACAGTGTGGCTCTCATCAGAGAACTTGTGACTGAGATCACTGAAGTGGAGACAGTGATCAGCCCCTGTACCGACCGAAGCCACACCCCCTGACAGACACGTGGCCACATCCACATCCAAAGGGCAGCGGTGAACAAAAGAACAACCTATGATCATAATTATGTACTAGTTTGAAGAAGGAACATTTAGTTTGTACATTATAAAAGTAACATTTTAAAAGCTACAGCTAATTTTTTACTTCTGCTGTTAACATTTTCTGTTTTTCTGCGAACACTGAAATGGACAACATGACCCCATAAAGCTGCATTCACTCTTTTTTTTTGCCATTTGGCCAACACCAACCTATTGCCACAGTTATGATATGTTGATGTAGCTAATGCGCTACCAAACAGTTGTCCATTTACACATACAGTCTAGCGACTGCTAGGACTAGGACTTGGTCTATAAAATGTTAGAAAACAGTGAAAAACATCAATCAGGGTCTCTCAAAACCCCAGATGACGTCCTTAAGGTGCTTGTTTTGTCCACAACTCAAAGACGTTCAGTTTACAGTCATACAGGATGAAAGAAACCTGCAAATATAGAATTCTGTTTTTCTTCAGAAAAAGAAAAACCTACTCAAACCAACTGATTGATTATATAAATAGAACTCCAACTTTACACACCATAGGAGTCTGTAGCCCATCAGCGGCTAACTACCTCTTCTCCAGCTGGTTTCAACGTATTTATTGTTCCAAGTGATTCTTCTCGGGGACTTTTAGCCATTATTTTGACAGGGCAGCTAGTAATGTCAGACAGGAAAGAGGTAGAGACAGGGAGAAGACTTCTAGTAAAGACTTGGCTGGGCCACTGATGAGGACTCAGCCTACATCACGGGGCAGCCGCAGCACCAAGTGAACCATCCGAGGATTAGATCATTTTCTCTTATTAACAAATAAAAAAAAAGACAAACTGATTAATTGACCATCAAAATAGTGCTGATAAATGTCTAGTTGACAGTTAATCGATAAATAGTCGCAGCTCTACAGCAAATCTGAGTCAATATCCACTTTTCTTGTATCTCTAGTTTGATCTCCACTAAATCTCTTGAGCTGCTAAATGCTCAGCATGTTCACCAGTGTTCTGGCTGTTCTGATGTAGAGTTGCTTGATAAGAGATGACCCTGAAAACAAGGCCCTGCTGGTGACTGATATAATGGTGATGAGCGCACGGACAGTGGACCAAGCTGTGAACTGCAAAGCCGAAACCATGAGCTCAGAGACGATATGAAGCTGATTTCACACTATTCCACCAAACAACAATCCGTAGAACAGCACTGATACAGCAGTGTGCTGGGCAAGAACGCAAGCTGGTCGCTGATGTAAACATTACTGCTTTCAATATATTTAGAAGAATTAACAAATGCTTTGGGGTAATATTGATAATCTAATGTTTTTGAATACAGACTTTTTTAATTACTGAAATGTGCATGTTGATAAATTGTCACATAATCACAGTGTTTAATGACAGAATTTTGGAGATATGTACATTTTTTTTTTTTAACCTTTTCTGCTTCCTTTATTGAGACATACATGTCTTTGTCCAGACTGATTAAAGTTAATTTACTATGAAAAACACCTTGGATGGTAACGCTGCATGTTGCATTCTATACTAGAATATTGTCAAACCAAACCAAAGGAAGTACACACAAAGTATTTGTCAGCCTGAAAATAGACAACATTTTAAAGTAAAAAACTGAAAGCAAACAAAACTGTATTTGTATTAGAAAACTCCACAGGATGTCCACAACATCGTGTAGTTGTGAACACAGTATGATTTTAAAAACAGTCGTAGGTTGTATGAAACGTGAAATCTTTATTTTGTTTTTATTGAAGAACCTGAGGATGAGCAACGAGAGAGATGGAGCATATCTACAGTCCAGTACTTGCTTCGGTTTACAGTGTGTTATTAGGTAGCAGTAAAATGAGCTAAAAAAACAGAAACATATACACAGAGTAACAATAAATTACAATAAAAAAAACATAGCCATGCAAATACTAACTAAATGTGCAAATATGCCTAGAAATAATACAGTATGTAGTTAATTGTCAGTGTCCAGCAAGTTACAGTATGTGACCCTCCTTTTCATATGTAGTCTAGTCAATTGCACAGAATATTATTGTTTTAAGAAAATTAACTATCCTGCTCTGATTCACACGGAAACATGCAGGCATGGAGCTCCTCTGTGGTGTAGCAGTAAGTGCCATGCTAAAGGAAACATCAATGTGTTCCATTAAACAATCTAGTCATAGTCTGTGGCGCTTTTTTAACCTCTAGCAGTTGTAAGTTAGTGCACTAATGTTCTTGCATTAACCCTCCACTCTCTAAGAATATACGGTAAACAATGATACATTAAAAACAGTGGCTACTGCAGGAAACTGGTGTGACTGAAGACTTCCTGACCCAACAGACACATTGAGCCCTCATGGTGCAGGTCTCCGGATGTGCCATGCACAACTGAGGTTTTGCAGAATAATGTCACTGCCCTCTCTTTCCGACTGACATGCACAAAAGAAAAGTTCTCACCCAGTCGCTTAGATTTCCAAATGTGGACGGTTATCAAACAGTGTTGAGCCATGTTTCCAGCAAGCAGTCCAGATCAGCTCGTTACACAGAAAAAAGGGCATTCTTGTGTTTTCAGGGGTCAAACTTGTGAATCCACCAATAGGACTTTCCTTGCAAGTCTGCTGGATTTGTATGATCATGCGAATCCATAACGCCAGGCTTCAAGTAATGCGCTTGTGGCTGAACACACAATAGTTCGATCAGCAGCTGCTGCTAGCTGCTACATGTGTCGGCAGTGATTTCCTGCAGGTAGAGTTGACATGGTTAGTGTGAATGCCTCATTTTAAAAGGATGCTGCACTCAGTGTTGTTTAAGGACAGGAAGAGTATCAGGGGTGTATAGTGGCAGGTCAGTAACATGCTGTCTATCCAGTTGGACAAGGAGGGCTAACTTGTTCTGAACTGACAGACTTTCTACCTCTCTTGTCACTGAATTAAACATAATACTGCTATGGTTCAACATCAGGAAAACATCTACAGTGGTGGCCACACAGAATGACCAGACTCATATGCTACACAAGACTGCAGCGTTTCAAGCCTCAACTTAGAGAAAACGGTCCTTCGGCCGCTTTCACACTGGATTTGGATTTGAGGACTGCAAAGACAGTGAAAAATAAGCAGCGGTTTTCCGGCACCCTCCATCATTGGTCTTGAATTTTACTTTATGCCCATACATCAATGGGGCTTGGGCATTTCAACTAACCTGCCAGTGTGAAAGTACCCCAAGTTACGAGCCACACCACCAACAATGTTCCTATTTTACAGTGACATAAACAGAAGAAACTACGTACATGAAAGTAGTGCACCGATCTTGGCAAACTGGTGGATCTCAAACCATTCAACACTGGGATGTTAGGGACACATTTGACTAATTTGAAGAGATGAATTTAAAGAGGCAAAAAATATTGGAAAGACATGCAAAATGTAGCAACATCAGTCTGTTCACATGCTTTAAATTACTTGCTGACCCACTGGGACCTCATCAGTAAGAAGACTGTAACCAGCAGGCGAGGAAGACTTAACCACTCATCTATTTATCATCATGGTGACTGAATGGAAGTGCACTTTGCTTAATGACTAGTTAAAAGTCTGCAGTGGTAGTGTGTCAATCCTTATCAGTATTTTGTATTCCAGCATTAGTGGTCATTATTTTACCAACAATATCAATGTGATGCCTTTAATCACGATGGATTCCAGCAGTGAAGATTCAGAAGTGGACGTGCATGATGGAGACGGGGAATGGAGCGAAGATGACACTTTATAAACGATGTGTGTGTCTATGAGTACTGATAGAAGGGTTGTTCATCAGGTCTGAAGCCATAGGCAGTAGCCGGTCGTCCAGGTGATGAGCTGGTCTGGTCAAAGACGTCACTGCCATCTCTGGAAAACAGAATCGGTTGAGTTAACAGACGTTTATCACGTAGGAACCCAAACTGACACTGATGAGAGAGCAGGAATAGTGGCTTGTTGTGGTGAAACAAAGCCTCAAAGCCCTGATGAGTCTGCTAGCGGGAGTGGAAGGATATACTATAGAAGCCTCTCAAACTGTGGTCATTATCTGTGGTGTTAATGCAAAGTCCCGTCGTCTGATAAGCTATAATAGAGTTAACAGCTAATGGACTTTATGGAACAAATAGCTGTGCAAGATAATTCAAGATGTATCAAATTTCATATTTCTGATCACTACCATTTCAAAGTAATAAGTTACTTCACATTTTTACTATCGGTGTAGAGTAATACTCTACATGGGGCGGCTGTAGCTCAGAATGTAGAGTGAGTCGTCATGTAATCAAAAGGTTGCTGGCTCCTCCAGCTGCATGTCAAAGTATCCTTGAGCAAGAAACTGAACCCCGAACTGCTCCTGATGAGCGGGGCGCTAGATGTGTGAATCTGACTTGTGTTGTTAAGTGCTTTATAGGACTGCGAGTCCATTTACACTACTTTTGCGTTTCTTTCATCAAAACCACTGCAAATATACCTATTCATTCTAATAATTATAAAATGAATAGGGTTGTTTTGTATATCCTAACTGGGTCTCTACTGACTATAAAAACTTTTACTACTGTTACAGCAATCACAACATTAAAACCACTGAGAGGTGATCATCTTGTTACAAGGCAATGTTCTGCTGGGAGGCCTCGGGTCCTGGGATTCATCTGGACACCACATGACACCCGCCACCCATCTAAACACAGTTGTGGACCAAAGACACCCCCTCAAGGCAGCAGCACTCAGCAGTGACCCCCTGCAGGACAATGCGCCCTGACATACAGCGAAAACTGCTCAGGAACGTCTTGAAGAACACAACGAAGAGCTCAGAGAGTTCACCTGGCCTCCAAATTCCCCAGATCCCATCCGATCAAGCATCTGCGGGATGGGCTTGAACAAGTCTGATCCATGGAGGCCCCACCCCCCCACATACTGGATCCAAAGAAGGATCCACTACAAACTACGGCTCAGCCTATATTCTTTTCTGGTCTGATGCCGATACCAGTTATTAGAAATTGAGGAGACTGAAAAGAGAGATTTAGGAGTAAAAATAAATAAACTAAAACTAAATAATAATAAATGAACTTGAGTCAAGTCGAGTCAAGTAAAATTTACTCAAGTACTGTTCCTCCATTTTTATGATTCCTCTCCACTACATTCATTTAATCAATTTACATTGTGTTAGGAAACTGCATCAGATCCAAAGTAGCACATTTTCAAAGAGTTTATTTGATCAATCTGAAAAATCAATGATACCAATAATTGGAAAATGCCGAATATCGGCCCGATAATCAGTCTCTCCCCACTGCAGACGTCCTCGAGCCAGACACCATGGGACAGCCCAAGAGGTCTTATGACCAAGCCTTGACGGGTCAGGGCTGTTTTGGCTGCACATGTGAAGGCGTTTCATGTTGTGGCTGATCAGTATTTAGTTTATCATCATTTTTCTTATGTTCTGCCTTTAGCTGTGTTTAGAAAACAACTGGACGAGATGCCTCTGACTGCAAAAACTGATAAAACACAATAAGTTCACAATAAATAAATATATTGAGTAGTTTGAACGTAAGGTTATTTAGAATGCGAATACTGGGAGGTTCTAAAATGCTAAAATGCTCAGATAACCGCAGCCTGGCAGTCTGAGCTTTACAACTTACAATCTTTGCCAACAAGATCAATGACCACATTCCCTCCCGATTATTTGGTGTTTGGCAAATCTAAATCAGACCAAATTGTATGTTGCTCTGAAGCTAGTTTCCTTTCACCCGACCATGTTTAAACCCACTGTGAGGCAGCTCATGATTCTGCAGCATATTAACTCACCCTGTGTGGTGCAAGTCTCCATTTTGAGGCTGTAGGTCGCTGAAGAAATCTGGGCTGACTGAGCCGTCTGCTGGGGTGATTCCATCTGAACACACACACGAATGAGGATATAATACAAACACAAGTGATTGCACTTTCTGTTAATCCAAAACCATTATCATCAGTCCTTCCTTAATGTTACTACAGTGGCTTTAAATGAAGGTAATTAAGAAGTTTTCCTCCTCACTCAGTAGGTGCTGCACTAAACTACATCACATCAACACTGCAGCTTCGATTCAGTGGAAGAAAAAAGGTAAATCTGTTCAACACAAAAAACTTAAATGTTATATACAGATAATAAATGAAAAGAATACATTCTCTCCTATGTATTTATGATGTGATCTAGTTTAAAAATATAATTTCCACTAAATAAATATAATTTTGTGGTACTTAGTCAGCATAGTGAGACTACTCGGTCAAAAGACAGCTGGTTCAGAGGACCTTGACAACAATGGTGGGGTCAATGTGGCACACACACACACACACACACACACACACACACACACACACACACACACACACACACACACACACACGCACACACACACACGCACACACACACACCTGCTGCTGACATGTCACTTTTGTTGTTAGTTTTCAAATGATGCTGAAAAGCAAATGGATTGAAACAAGCAGGATAATGTGTTCAGCTTGATCATTCACAACAGAGGATGTGTACCTGCACTATAGAATAGATCAGTCCTGTCGTTGTCATTATCATAGAGATACGGCTCAGCCTCATCGGCTTGGCGACTCTCGACCATGTCCAACCACTGATTGTTATGGAAACGGAACTTCTCTGACTGAATCTTCCTCCCCCACTCATCATCGTACTCCTGGAGGATGAAGAAAACGGTTAAGAAAGTAGAGAACAACCTAAAGTCAGAGACAGGGATGTGTTTCTGTTCTCTATCAAATAAAAAGACTCCTGATGTGTTACTTTTATTACTTCAAGTTGCTCCACATTATGCGTCAGCAATGTGCATGTTCCACTTACGGCAATGATATCGAGAGTGTTGTCACACACTTTTCTGATCTCAGCGTTCTTGTCATGCATCAGATCTATCAGGTAGGCTGGAGCCTCTACAGAGAAGGTTAAAGAAAATGAATCTTCAAGCATGGTAACAGCCACAAACCCCCCACCCCCAAAACTTTGTCTTTCATCTTTTTAGGTCAGACAGAAAGATACGGGTGTCTTTGATGATGACATCTCGTGTAGCTTGGTGAAACACCATCTGATAGAAGACGTAGACAATCTGACACACAAACTCATCGTCTTCCTGTTGGGCTGCAGACAGAAGAGCACATGGAATGCAGGTTAGCATACTGGTCATCACATGCAGTCACATTCAATCAACCTGTGAGCACTATTTGCTTCATTTGCTGCTTAAAAGTATTTACAAATGAACACCTTTTTGTTCAGGTTTCAAGTCTCAGTCAAACCGAGTATATCTATATCTCATGACTGTAATACATGAGGGCATCCACACAGCAACTTGAACACGTGTTACCGTTCAGTAGCTCGATAAGGGCAGGAATAATGCCAGATTTGGCCAACATGGCAGCACAGGCGTCATCCATGGAAACTGTTCCGATCATTATCACCACCTCCAGGATGAGGTCGTCCTCTGCTGAGCCTGAAACACACAAACGATTAAAGAGATGAACCTCACAAGGTTCAACTTTATGAGAGTTAGTGATCCAGACAAGTATTGTAAGTTATGAATGGAGGCTGTTAAACAACACAAGCACTCAAAGGTTATAAGATTCGAGATTTAAACAGACATCTACAAAATAACTCTATAATGACGTGTAGGATCTGATTCTCACACACAATGAATGATATGAAGCACATCTTTGGCAAGGGTGCTGAACATGTGGCTGTTTTTAGAGGATATGTACATATATGCCAATGAAAACATATCTGTGGCTACATCTGTTGGCCTAATACGCTCTAGGTGAATTCTCTTAATGTAATCAGGACCTGGTTTCAGTCTGTCTTTGAGGTAGGGTACCAGGTTGTACTCCTTCAGCACCAACTCCCAGTCCAGATCAGGGATGGTAAGGTTGGCCAGTGTCCCCAGACACTCCAGAACCCACACCTCTTCTTCCTCTGCACGGATCTCAGCTGCCAGGTCGCCAACATAGTCCTGACAGAGACGGACAGAACAGAAGAGATCAGTCACACCACAAGCCACTAAAAGCCTCCAGGAAAGTTAAACACTGCTCCTACTGCTAGCGCTATTAACACATCAATACTTGCACAAAACCTAACCACAGAATTAGTTTGCTTGTAAGTGTTTGGGGAATTTGGCGAGCAGAATGGCCGTTCTGTAGAGTATTAGTAACTCACTATGAACAGCGGTTTGGTTGGTCCGTCATGCTGTGAGATGTTTCTGATCATCTTCATCAAAAGGCAGTCTTTCATCTTCAGAGCTCTCTTCATAAGCATCTTTAACCCATTCCCTTAGACAGACAAAACGGAAATCAGTCAAACAGGAGCGAGTCAAGACTCGACTCAGTAGTCCACCAAAACGGACAGAGAACGAAGGATCTACTCGCGGAAAAATCTAAGTAGTCTGGGGGATTTTACAGAGACAGCAAGACATTTGGCCATTAAGTGTAGCTCATCACCTTCACACATGAGTTGTGCGTTCCTCTTGTTTGCAGCCAGGTTGATACAGATGGAGATGATCTCAGCTTCGATATCCTCCTCACTGTGCTCATACAGCATTTGCATGAGCTAGAAAAAGACACAAACACGATTTCACTTGTGACTTCATAATGAATTCAACAATTCACATTCCTTAAGGTTATTTAAAGTGACTTGAAGTGGATCTGGTCGTACCTGAGGTATGCAGTCAGTGTACACAAACATGCCCTTGAAACGGTCGTCGATGCTGATGTGATACAGGATCCGCATGGCTACCTGACGGTTGTTCTCATCGCCTGCGTCACAACGAAGAGAAAAGAAATTCCAGTCAAACTATTCTTAAACAAATCCAACTGGCACAACTGGAGTTGGAGAAATAAACACTAGAGTCTTGGGAGATCTGGAGACTTTGATGAAGCCATTTCATGGGTTTTTGTTTTATTTGGTTTTTAAAAGTTTTTTCAGTCCATACCAAAATGGTGGTTTTGACGAGCGTCACCATCCATAGAGACTCAACTGCAAAAGCTAGAAACAACCTGCTCATAACAACCCGGGCACTGCCAACAGAGTGGTTGCCTAATATAGCTGCTCCCCTCTCCCCTTTCTTATTTAGATTTCCTAAAAACTTTAACTTCGTAGCACTTTAGGGAGTTCAGTTTAAGTTTAGGGAAATTACTTAGTTTAAAAACCAAGACTACTGAGGAGTAATGATGTCATGACAGGCAGAGAACCACAACAAAGACTCACATGAGTACTGGGATCAGCCATCAGCATCTCTGAAGGAGATCCCGGTGGAGTCAATGATAAGGAGGCCAGCAGACAAGGCATCCTACAGCTCCCCTCCATAAGTGCAGAATTTAACCATTTTAATATCTCAAAGATACTGACCAACTCCACCCAGTATGCGGCCTGTAACACTGGAAGGGACGAACGACTGCTTCTTTAATCAGTGAAAATCTTTCGTTTAGTATCCCATGGATAAGTCAGAACATGCCACATTTTAGTTGGTCCATGGTCATGTTAATGCCTCCCTCAGCCCCTGATGTGTGAGGTTCTTTGCTCTAGACCAGCAAAGTATTAGTGCCCTCCACAGGAAAGGACAGAGCAAGCTATTCTTTCTGAAAAGGCCCAGATTCTTCCATGCGTGCACCAAGGTGCTACAGATTTTCTACCAGTCTGTGATGGCCTTTGTCACCTTCTTTGCTGTGTTACGCTGGGGACGTATGGCACAAACAAACTGCATTAGCTGGTCAGGAAGGCCAGCAGCTCTGTGGTAGTGATGGAACTGAACAGTGGGGAGGCAGCAGCTGAGAAGAGGATGGGAGGAAAGCTGAAAGCTATCATGGACTGTCTCACTCATCCTCGTCCTTTCATCCTGCACAACACTGCAGCCCCCAGCACCTCCCAATCCACTAAGACTCATATCATGTACCACTTTTAGTTAATGACGGATCCTGCAGTACGTACAAACAGCCTGTCTGAGTGTAAACTCTGAATTTTTAGCACAGGAATGTGTTGCACATTGCAGAGGTATATGCACACAAATTAATTAATTTACACTTTATCTATTTTTTAGTATAGAGTATAGATTTATTTTATTCTATTCTACATTTTTCATAACTTGCCCTGCTGCTTTTTGTATTGTATTTGTATTACTTGTGACAAATTTAAATTTCTCCTGCAGGAGATGAATGAATGTACATCTTATCTTATACTTCCAAGCTCTTTAGAGGTAGTTACTCATCACATAGCTTCTGTACTGTAAATAAAACTTAATGTGCTGTAGATGCGATACACAGGGTACAGGGTAAAATGTATGCTATTATGTCAGTGTGTACAGTTACCCAACAGAGCAGTCAGTTTAGGCAACAGTCCAACTTCCACCATCTTGGCTCTAAGTCCAGAGTCAAAGGAGAGATTGAGCAGCAGACGTAGTGTCAGATTCAACAGGTCTTCATGGTCACAGGGAACCAGGCGAGCCAACTGTTCAACAGTATCCACCTCAGCCTGCCAGTCACAGTCACAGACACAGACACAGACACAGACACAGACACAGACACAGACAAGATCAAACTAATGACGCTGAAACTCTGTCATTACAGCAGAAAGGAACACAACATTTTGAATAAGAACCAACAGACAGGACATATTTTCAATCAAAGTATATACACACTACATTACTTGGACTAATAATACAACTCCCTTTCAGCTCTGAAACTCAGTCGTGATCACCCATGCTCTTAATGACCCTGTAAGGACACTCCCACTCAGGGTTTAAGGAGAGCTGCTTCTTGTGCATGTTGCCAAATAGGAAGGTCCTAGAATTGACGCTTGTGTAGCTCCTGAGTGAGATTCACAAATGTTGATCATCTATTACAGATGGTGGATAAAGGAAATTATCAAACATTGTTATGACACACACAAATGCATCCAATTCACAACCTGGAAAAGACAGAATAAGAACATGTTTGGTATTCTGATTCGATTAATTACTTGGTAAATTATCATGATTGATTCTAAAAACTGATTAATTTACTGTTGTAGCATTGATGATTCTCATTTTCTCTTCATTTTTTTAACTGAATTCAATTTGTCATTTAAGCTTTATATCATGAGAAAATGCTTTCTGTTACTTGGATTATGATTTCATAAGTCACTCATTATTTGTAGACTCATGACTTGGAGTGACAGTGTTGGAAATGATTAGAAAATTGTAAATAAAAAGATATTTTAGGTTCTTCTGTCCCTCCTGGCACTATTCATTTAGTCCAACAGGATGAATTCTTAAGTCCATCTCTTCCCCTCACCATGTCATTCTTGTTCTCCAGGAAGATGGAAAGTTTTTTGAGGAATGAAACCACCAGGACCAGCAGCTCCTCGTCATCGCGTTCAAGAACTTTGACCAGCAGACCAACAATGTTTTTATTCCTCATCTTCAGCTCCGTTCTTGTGTCCTCAGCAAGGTTCAACAGGAGGTATAGAGAGACTGGGAGAAATTGAAAGAGATCAATAGAACATTTTAAAATGAGGAGGAAGAAGCTGAGTGGAAGACATTTAAAAACAACGAGCTGGTGCATGGCTGTGACTAGCAGTCAGAGGAGCAGCTGCAAACACTCTTCTTCACTGCTGTATTATCACATTTCCTAGGGTGGTTAGGGTCCAGTCCAAACAACAACATTTTACTAAGAAACACAGGAGAGCTGAGATACTCACTGTTTTTCCCTTTATAACTGTTTTCCCTTCCTTTATATAGTGATGTTGATAGTGATAAGTTTTTTGATATTGTTAGCACCCGGGACCCGAAGGTCATTTATGAGGGTTCAAGGGAAATTAATGGGTCCCCAATAAAATTTATGATTTCTGACACTGTAGTGTTAAACTCATGTTGGATGTTATATGATTATAATCATGGTTAGATTCATGTATGTTGTAAATCTATCTGTAAATTAAACAAGAAAAGTACAATAATAATGATGGATTTGTCTTTTTTAAAACCAAAAGTATGGGGCCACAGTGTTTTGAGATATGCACACAGTGCACAGATGGTCAGTAATGGTGACCAGCAGATTCTTTTTTTGTCTTGCAAGTTTCCTTTTGTAATCATTTCAATATGGATTTGTTGTTCACAGCATTATCAGGCATAAAATACGGTTAAGTTATTAGTCTAAATAGACAAAAATACAAAGTAAAGTCATTTTTTACATTTAAATGGGCAAAAAAAAGGGAATTATAAATAGAATTTACAAATTAAATATTGATCCATCAACAAATAGTGCAAAAACAACATAAAACAGTCAATAGGGACATCATTTAAAAATACATTAATGAACTTATAAATACATTTAATACAACTCTTTGTTGAAAGATGAATACATTAATTTATAAAGTAATCTATTAATGCATATTTTGTATTCTACAATTATCAATTGCTTTATTATTATTTCCATGACACTTGCGGTCCTCCATAAATAAAGTCCCAACAGCAACCAAATTCATTTCTTGTATGTATTCATTTTAATTGAGTAGGATCTCCATATTGATTAAACTCTGAGTATCTTTGGTCTACACAAACTGTGCTTTAGTAAGCAGAGATTAGTTTTTGGTGGTACAACAGAGCTCTACCTGATTTGAAATCTGGACTAACATATTTTAAACCTAGTTTAACTAAACTTCAATTAGAGTTTATTTTAGATTGATTTAGTCCTTGTGGATGCAACCAAACTCACTTTCTGACAGAAGTTCTTGGTTTAGTACCTACCTCTGAGCAGCTGCTCCTGTTTAGCTAAAAGGCCTTGGTATTTTCTCAAAGCTTTATCCTGGTCTCTTCTTAGTGATCCGTTCTCTGGCGCAGACTCACGTACACAACAGTGTCAAGGAACACATTTGTACACACACATACAAAATAAGTCAGGTAAACCATGAAATGAGTGGAAAAACTGACAGCTCAAACAAAAGAAGCGAATGAGACAAAGGATATAAGCCTTGGTTTTCTTGCGTAGCTCCTCACGCCACACATCGTGTCTCTTCAGTTCATGTTCCACCACGCTCATACACAGCGCACCTATTTTATAATGACTCACCACTCCGTGAAACTGGGAGAAACTGGAGGAGAAGAGAAGAGATCATCTCGTAAATGGGTGAAGTAGAACAGAATATATACTTAAGGAGTGTGTGTGTGTGTGTGTGTGTGTGTGTGCGTGTGTGTGTGTTACCTAGAGAAGCAGAAGAAGATGTAAATGATGATGGTAGCCAGCTCTACACTCTGTTTCCAGTCCTCCCTCAATACTCTGGCAAGAGCACCAAGAGCTGCCTCTGCACACAGAGACACACACCATTGCCATAACTTCAAGTACAGTGATGTGTTCCTAGCCATGAGTTAAAACAACCATATCTAAATGTGAATATAGTAAAAGAGTTAGTCGAGAACTTGAGTACTTTGATTTTACTTGGGGGTCTCTATCAAAAGAGCTGCTGCTCAGCTGTTCTGAGCCAGCCAGCTTCTGGAGGAGGGAGTCGGGTGCAGAGCTGTCTGAATCTGGAGGAGTAAACGCGCAGAATCGCAGTGTTTCCTGCTCTGATGGGAGGGGAAGAGGGCTCAGTGATTGATTTGTTTAAGTTTTGGGATTAAAAAGGGGATTTATCTTCACTCCCATTGATCAACCTGACTGCAGCAGTGACCTGCAGAGGTGACCTCCACTGACAGTTGTTTGAGTTCTGAAATGATGACTGCAACTGGAGGGGAAACGCACTCTCCTACACAAACATAATGCCACAGACAGGAGAGCAGAAAATGTGAGCGATATCCGAGTCTCTGGTAAGTGCAAGGAGTGAGAGGTTGACCTGAATTTAGACACACACACCTTCAGTGTGTGCTCGCTAGCTTACAGCTGAGGTACAGTAATGTAATCTGGCTGTTTGGGGTGAATAAAACACTTTCATGAGTACCGTGAATAAACACAAATGATCCTGTTCTCACTCAGTTTTTTTTTAACATATTATCTTTAACAATCTTTTACATCCAGGGTTTCTATATGGACTTCTGTTGATGTTTTTATATTTATGATGATATTTATGTGTGTTACCACCAGCTTCATCCCAGTGAACACACTGAGTATCAAAGGTATAAAAGTAACGATAAATCATTATTGATTTATTCATGGCGTAACATTTACTGGAAAATATGTGTTGCATTTTCACTTTCTCTTTTTTTTTTTAATGTTACTGTAGTACACCACTATAATCCCATCACTATATCGTGTTGGCCTTCACTCCCATTTAGTCTGAATACTGGAATTTCTGAAAGACGAGTCTCTCAAAATTTGTGCTTCACGTGAGAATCAAACATGAAATGAAGAAACATTTTATCCTCGATTTAGCAACGTGCAAATATCAGAATATTTCAAGAACCTTGAAACAATGTTTCTATAAACTGGAATAAATGTGTGAAATAAGATAACTACAATACAAAATACAGAAAGTGGAGTAAGAACGTCAAAGACGGGAAGAGAATATGGTGTTAACTATTGCATAGAAAGCTTTTCCATCTGCACCTGTGAATACCTCGGGTGCTCAGGGATTGGTCTTATGTCTCAAGCTTGAACGGAACTAAAAGAAGAAAAAAAAGCAAACCGTTGTGTAACAGCTCCTCCAGGTTATCAGGGTTGCGTGCGAGCTGCAGAATCAGAGCAGAGCCTCTGATCTTCTCTGGGATCCCTTCATAGAGCAGCTCAACATACTCATCCACTTTGGTGATGCTGGCTTCCTCATTTAACTACAGAGACAGAAATGAACACAGACACATTTGCCAACTGTTACTGACTAATTAAAAGATGTGACACAAAGTCAATCTGAGATTTGAAGCTTTTGGGTTTTAGTCCTTCAGCAGCCATATGGATGATGAAGTTAAATACATAAATGAATGAGAAATAGTAGATAGTTGCATTATTGTTACCTCCATTCCATCAAACGGGGTCAGCTCTCTGGGTTTCACTGTTCTTTTCTCTTTCTTCTCCACTAATGACACAAAAACACAAAACAGCTCAACATGAACACACTACAGTATGTAGGAACACTGCACGTCCTTCACAACATTAAGGTGATCTCTTGATGTTTTATGATTTTAATAGATGCAGCACTTGTTTGCATTCAGTATCTTGTAGTGGAAGTCAATGAAACAGGAACTATGTAACTAATTATTGTACTAGTCACACTGATGTAACACTCCCGAAATTTGAGGTACAATGAACCAACAGCTGACTGATCAATTAGTTGATCAAAAGGAAATTGTTGCCAACTATTCCAATGACTCGTTAATCGTGAAAGTCCTTTTTAACAAGAGAAAAAAAGTCAAACATTTCCTGGTAGCAGCCTATCAAATGTGAAAATCTTTTGATCTCTGTGCCACTTATAATAGTAAATTAAGAGTCCTGACAAAAGAAGCAATCTAAAGACATCACTGCAAAACTGGGATCAGCATTTTCGAGACGTTTTATGCATTAAACAAATAAAGCTTCATGTGTACAAGGTTAATGATTTAGTCAAGGCGTGGTGCCAGACTACATGAGGTTCCATTTATGAAACACATTTTGCTGATAAAAATCTGGAGATGACTTGAATAGACAGCACTGGTATATTAAAGGTGATGGGACTGACTTTTGCCCTCCACTGGTGACGACTTCCTGTTCTGCAGGTAGTAAAGGAGCTGCTCCACCTGAGGTAAACGGGAAGAGGGGATGAGCTTACACTCCTCCACAACTTTCTTGGCCAAAGCGCCCACATCTGTACTGGGAGAGAGACTTTTCACACGGATACTGGAGGGAGAACCAGAGGACAAAGAGAAGGGTGAGATGTACGGCAGCAACATGGTGGGGATTTCAAGGATCAGTCTACTTTAATGAATAAAATACAAAAGAACAGAAAATAAATGAGGAGGAGGAGAGAAATCAGACAATCAAATGAAACCATGAAAAAAGTTTTAACGATCTCTTTAATCATTCCATTTTAACAAAATAAATAAATAAATAAGAGTGCACTCACATCTTTTGTCCCTCCTTGCGTTCGCCCAGCATATGACCTCCGCCCTCTCCCAGTATGGAGGCCTCCACCTCATAGTGGACCACAAGGGCCTTCTCTGTGGGATGGACATCTAAACTGCCCGCAGTCACTTTCCTTTGGGTGTGGATGAACAAAAAGTTAATCAATCAATAGCTAAAATATTTCATCTTTGTTCAACAACTTTGTAAAACGCCTCTGAATTAGCAGGGTGCTTCAATGAACATGACTCTGGCCCTTTACCTTTCCCACGTGTTAAACACAATATTATGTCACATCTCTGTCACAGAATAGTGGTTAACAGTTTCCTCATACTGAGTGATGCACAGCAGGGCGCAGATACATGACGGCCGGTTCTTTGTTATCGCGATAACAGCTCATCATGCATCCAGCCACCAAAACAAAGCTGCCTCACTCAGACAGGAGGACACACCCAGGCGGCTGGGAGTGCTAGCTAAAGGGCTAATGTTCCCACAGGGGGCTGAATGAGACAGGTTAGCTCCACTCACAGAGCAGACTACCACACGGTGAACACGTTCAACAGAGGAACAGCTAGTTAGCAGGGCGGGTTTATCGGTCACCGCCTCAGTGAACTGTGGCTTCCTCGCTAGCTGTAACCCAGATATCCCAGCCAGCCCCCTTCACTGAGAGGACGGGATGACAAACTCCTGGTCATCATTTTGTCGATGAACTGGCGTTGTGTTCACCGACGAGACGACGGATGATAAATTAAATAAATAAATATTCAAATACAACGCCTTGGTCATGATTTTGATGGTCTTGTGGCATTAAGGAAATATCCCGGCTGGGAACTGATTGACACTGATCAGCTGGTTACTTTCTGTTAGTTAGCTCTATCGTCCATGAAGAGATCTGGCAGCAGTCGCGCTACTCGTCTAATGTGACAATATGTCACGAATACAATATGCTGAACGGGCTGGTGGATTAACAAAGCTTTGTGGGACAGCTGGTACTCGTTTCTCCTGGACAAGAAACATTACATTTGCCCGTAGTTTGACCGGTATTAACAAGTGTGAGCTACTCAGACTCCATCGTCGCATCAGGACTCAGGTCTCATCTAAACCAGGCGCTTGTTCAACACACGCTATGTAGTTGGAGCTTTGAATGAAGCACGGATACCATGCTTTAATTAACACTATCCTAACGTGCAAGAGCTGCTGTGACACTGACAAGCTACCGCTCCTGAGTCCTATATTTTATTGAACCCAGTAAACGTTACTGTCGTGTTAGCTTGGATGCGTCCTACCGTTTGAGGTAGCGCGCGTCATCCTGCATCTTCTTCAAATCGTTTCTGTCAGATTTTAATAGAATTCAGAAGCCTGGTTGCATTGAACCGATCCCTCAAATCACGACCATGGAAATCCGTGAACTGATAGCTAGCACCCCTGTCTAAACATCAAAGGACATGGACTACAAATATGGAGCTCTTCTTTTGGTTTGATGGCGGGTGGCAACTAGCGTTTAAGGCGCAGTAGCGCCACCTGCTGTGCTGGAGTGTAAGGCCACAGAGCGCTGTGTATGTTCAGCACCGGGCCTGGTTTGATTAACCTAACATAAAAGTTAGAGGGCTTTGTTTGTATGCTATGTTTTAATCATAGGTGATACATGCCAACAGAGGGGTAAGTGTCTATTAAAGATTATGTTTGACAATAATAACTGCAACATTTTAAACTATCTGCATGCACTGGGCCGGAGACGGACAGGGTGTGAAGTTCCCAAAAGGTGTTTTGTGCATATATCCAAGAACTGAACGACCCGGAACGACTACACTTGTTTCACTGTTGAAGGGATTAAAACACACGAGTGAAAACCAAACCATGGTTCACCCACTGCTACGTTCCATGCAAAGAAATGACCTGTATGTCAGTATATGTCTATCACTTGGCTTTGGTTTAAAACCCTGGTGTTGTTAAATAACCTGGTGTTGGTGTGAGTATTTCTTTCATGTCTGTAATTTCACTGGTACCTAAGTATGCATTACATCACGTGTCGGAGCCAAACATGTTATTGCAATGATCCTGAAATTGATTGTAGTTCACTGTTTGAACATTAGGTCTCACTGTAGTACCAGGCTATGGGCTCAGGTGTGATGGTAGTAAAGACACTGTTGACGTGTTTGACCCCAGTAGGGCAGAGGGTTTTTGAGCACTGCAGCTCTGAAATGCTGTGAGCCCAGTGTTTGGAATTTGATGGAAACTGGAAATGGATATTGTTTACATATATGCACCGTCAAAGAAATAAAATGATATGCAGCAAATGAAGAACAGCCTATGGATTCTGAGGAGCAGAGTGCAGCAGTAATTACCAAAGCGCGGGCCGTGGCTCCTTCGTGGGCTGTCAAAGCAGACCGGGTGGGCCTGGTGTCAGCTTGCACTGTTGGGCGGCACAGCAGGAAACACAATTCTACAACAAAAACATTATCTGACTAGGGAACAGACTTCTATACATCAGAGCGTGTCTCATATAACGAGGAATTGTAAGTGTATGTATTGAACGAATTTACAAATTGTCCATCGATGGATTACTAATTTGTACAGTATTGCTTTGGGCCCACCTTCACATAGAGATGTTGCGTTTTTCAAAAAACAAGTAGGGAAATACTTCAGCTCAGGCTTGGGTGTTGATCAGAGCTGTGATTTAAAGTTGTTTTAATTTGGGAATGGCTGTACAGTAATCAAACTGAAAACAAAGCCCACCAACCAGGTCGCTTCTGGATTAGATGTCTCAGTGGCCAGAGGTGAAAGGCTAGCTTCTACAATATCTGTCGAAAACCCAACATCACTTGGAATTTTGTGTGTAAACTTCGGCAGATTCGGTACATTATGGAGGCAACGCGGGAGGACACGGAGAGCTGCTGGGAGCTGTTTGGAGTTCTGCTGCCATTCGGAGGAAGTCTGCAGTCATCCATGGGTGGAAAGGCAGAGGAGCTACAGTGCTAATAATTAAGCTGGCTGTGGAGCAGTGTACCATCTGATCATTGCAAGGTGCCCAACACAAGGAGGCATGCGAAGTGTGCTACATAGTGCTACACGTTTTAATGGCCATTTAAAATGCGTACACACATAACTGGGCACTAACCTGATGCATTTGTTGCCGATGCTTACAAATAATAGACTTTGCATTGCAGCAAACTATTAACGAGTACACAGTGACAGAAGTAATTACCAAGACTGGTGTGCAAACTGCTGACTAACCCAGCAGAGTCAGTACCTTTGTTGACCCAACAGAGGTTCATGCATGCATTTTGCTGCCATGTGATGAAAAAAAAAGAACAAAATATAGTTAAAAGCAAAAATGCATGCAAATGTGTTGTTAAAAATGTTGGTTTTAGCCAATGATGCACATGAAAATTACACTGTTGATGATGAATACTTCTTGTTGTCACTGCTGGTTGCAGACACTCAAGAAGCGGTAAGAGCAGTGGTAGACCAAATACCACATCCTCTGTTACAGGTCTCTGATCTTGAAAGCTCCCCCTGAGCATGGTAAAAAGGGCATCCATTTGTACATGGGAAATAATATATTGAATCTGTTGAGATCTTAAACAGAGAGGCAAATGATTTCAAGCCTGAGTAGTGTGAAGCAACACAACAAAATGACGGGACAAAAGTGTCATTACCACTCTACAAACCCATGGATGCGTGGACTGAATAATGCCGTCGTACATTCTGGAAGTAGTCTTATTACAGATGCAGATTTGGACATTGACTATTTTCTACTATAAAGCCAAACTTGAAGGCATCCATAGAAATCATTCATTCCAGACCATGCTTTTTGACTCTACGGCTCTGGAATTCCCCCTTGTGGATACATGTGTAATAATCTGTCAGGCCTCTTTGGATCAATTTGTAAATCTGTCATCAGATTTATTTGGAACGCAATCCTTATCACATATGCACACCACCATAATATTGTGGATGAATCTCCTAATCCATATGATTTTAATGTCTCTGCCAGGATTTCAACATATATATAACAGGGTTATCATCTTGCTGGTGCACACAAGCAAATCAACAGCCTCCTGTGTCCTCATTTATTCTTACAGAGTTCAGTTACAAGACTGTATTGAAATGTATCAATAATGCAGCTTTTCAGTGGGCTTTAGCACACACAACACACAAATGATATGGGATGAAAGGGATGAAAGGTAGTGAGTATTACTGCCAGCCTTACCCATATAATACCCACATAAAAAAGTGCACAGATACCAAATGAGAATCCTTTTGGGAATTAGTTACCTCAATTGACACACTTAACTGTTTGCAAGCAAAAAGAAAACAGCAGCAGACCAAACTCAGACATCTGACACAGAGATGGATGTTGATTCATCAGGACTTCACTATTGCCACATTCGCCACACGCAATTGCGTTTCGGTCATATATTGCAAGAGAAAAATACAGCCAGAGTTGTCCTGCTGAAAGACAAGTCCTATATGATCAATGACCATACATTGAGATACCATACCGTTACGGCTGTTGCAGGCCGGTGGCAGCCTGCATAATAGGTGTGGGACGAAATATCGATACAGCAATAATCATTCCACTAGTTTCGACTGACAATACGATGGAAGTGGTGCGCTGTTTTGGTCAAAGCAGGAGACAGCTCTAAACAGATTCCACTCACAATTAGACATACCAGACTCACTTAATGACTTCTCGTCTAAGATTCTACACACTTTATTATACATTGTTTCATCTCAGGTCACGTCAAATTCTGTGACACTGTCACAAATCAATTAGAACTTGTGAATCATATCATGAGTTACTTTGTGATTCCTATTCCTCTTGTTCACTATTACAAAGACAGACACAGACAGAGAGCACCTTAGTAAAGAAGTCATTTATTGTAGAGCTCTGATGTGACTGTGAAGCAGTATTTCACATTGCCACATTAATTTACAACTAATTGCTTCTAAATATAATCAGCAGTCAGTGTGTTCTGATGGATTTTTACTATTGTGTGTGTTCATCTGCACATGCAATGTAAATGCTTTTTTTAACCCCTGTGTGTGAGGGTGTGTGTGCGTGTTTTCAGTTCTTTAACCATTTCCTTTTCTCAGCTCTCCTTTCCAGTACATTTCCTCCTTCTGTTTCCACTTACTCTGCTTTTATCCACTCCCCTTCACTACAAGTCCTCCTTTTCTCTTAACTATCACGCCCTTTCCTTTCCTCTGTCCTTTTCATTCTATTCCACATCTCCTCCCTCGTCCTCCTCATCAGCACACGCTGCAAACTCCTTCTCGGGTAACAAGCTGTATTCATTGAGAAACGCCTCCACATCCGTTGCAAAGAAATCTTCACTGAAGTGTTTGGTAACAGCCAGGAAATTACCCAGTAACTCACCAGCTTTGTACACCAGCAGAGCAGGAAGAACCTGAAAGGATGATGAAAGAATCAACATTTACTTTGACACTAGTATTAACAAAGTCAGTACTCAGCATCGTGTAACAACTTGTTTCAGTAACACGGAGTCAGCGCCACTCCAGTTTCTGTTATGCTGTTACAACAGTTGATAAAACAACGTATTTTTCAGATGCATTTAAAATAATTTAAATGCATTTAGTTATTTAGTTAGAGCTGTTGCATGTGTCAAGCCTTCCACTATAGCATGAAGCAGGTTACAATAGAACATATTGATATTCATAGTAATCACTTGAAATAAGTGTTTTGAGTTCTTAATTCCACAGGGACAAAGACAAAAGCAGCTCTTCACTGTTAGCCAGCTGCCATCAGTTTTGCCAAATGAAACAGCATCTGTCGGTTGGAGAACAAAACAATGAACATAGCAAAAAGCTTTTAAGGCTGGGGGTCGGCAGTACCTCCCTCCAGAGCCAATGTCCAGCCACTGGACAGCAGCTACTTTACCATGTTCCGCAAGTTCTAGTAGTGTAGTAATAAATACAGAAATGAAAGGAAACAACTCTGTTAAATGCCACAATCGTATTAACACAATGTCACAAACATACCTCGCTCCCAAAAGGCTGTAGTCTGGTGTAGCAACTGCAAATTATTGGAGGCTAATCCAGAAGTCAGCATTGCTATGAATCCCTCAACAACAAGCCAATGGCTTTTTTTAAAATGGATTTTGGAATATTGCCAGAAATTAGTTGTGACAAACACAAGTTTATGATACGTACTACTACTACCACTACATATTGATAATCTTCACAGATGAACACTTTTGTGGTTTTTGAAACATAATTTGAATCACTGTGGGTGCAGTATGTCATTGTCATCGCTAACTCTATCCAAAAGCTTAACCATAAGATGTTAAAACAACACCGAGCATTGTCATAATGAAGGTAAACAATGAATGTGGCTATTGTTAGCATTCAACTCTGACAAGCTAGAATGTTAATATTGAGAAATGACAGCTGCACTTTCTCCTCTATTGTTGTGCCACTAGCTTGCTACTAGCTTTAGCAGTATATCCACCAAGCCTTCCAGAAAAGTCCAGTCATGCACAATGAGGTGTATGTAGCACACTGGGCCAAATCAAATGATTAGACGGACATATTAGAGGCCTGTGACAGCTTCACATACTACTTTTTCTTTTTAAAGAGATTTGAATTAAGATAGTTCCTTAGTTGTAATAATGCCAACAAAATCAGTGGTTTTTGGTTCCGGTTTAATATAATTTGCTCTTTCTAGTTCCACCTACCCACTTCTCGGACTATTGATGCTCATGGGAAGGATCAGTTAACCTCTCATGACCTCACAGTTCTACAAAGTCCATCGTCACTGGGAGTTATACTACAGCCAAATGTCCAAATGGGGGAAAGTGCAATTCAGTCATTCAGTTATTCATTATTTCCTATTCTGTTATTAATAATCTATCTCCACCATTTTCATCGCTGTGTTTGTTTGCAACAGTTTACTGACCTCAGGGGAGAAGCGCTCAGCAGCACCTGACGCCACCGCATCGATGCGACAAAACTTAACACTGCTGTACTCTGTAGCCAGACAGTCCAGACATGAGTTCATCTGATCACAGCCTGACAGAGGACAAATAATGTGTACATACACTGTTAGCAAACTGCACTGTAGAGAATCACCGCCCAGGAATACATCTTTATTTCAGCTTGTGAAGCTAGTTGATCAAAAAGACTGTACTGTATCATGATGAGTCAGAGAGCTAACCTTTGACACCGTGCTGGTAGATATGAACTACCACAAGGGTCAACCGATGTTCCTTCTCTATGACCTCCAGGAAGTCCTCTCCACTTTCCAGGTCGTAGACTGTTTCAAACGTCGGACCGAAGCTCAGGCGCTCGTGCATTTCCTGCATACATTGTTTCCTGTAGCGTTTCAGGCAGCGTTCATCCTCTTCCTGGATCAGTTCGTACTCCTGAACGCTCATCTGAAATCAAGGACATAAACGTTACTGTTTCCTTTATTTGTAACATTTAAATTCATTCTTATCCTTTCTTATTACTCTTCTGCAAAACGACGTCTCCTCTCCAATTCCCCAGTCTATGATTCTGATCATCTACTACAGCACAATTGTTGTTAAATTATCCTCTCATTAACTACAAAATCCATTAATGCCATGTATTCCTGTGTGTGTGAGTTCTGAGAGTGATTCCATCCACCTTTCTGTTGAGTCTCTCCTTGTCGTCCTCTCGTGGACTGGACATTTGTCTGAGCAGCTCTCTTTTGCTTTGAGGGACAGTCTGATCCACACTGTCCAGTTTGAACCTTCGCCAGTCATTAATTACACCTTTTGGACCTGCAGATGTGCAGAAATCCCCACAAAAACATTAGATCATTAAGGCTATCACATGACCATCTTTTGGAGTCTTAATCATCCTTTTCAATGTGATGCAATATGTTTTGAATCAAATTAGTATATATACTGAGTGAGACTAGACTGGCATTTTAGCGATTAATGACTGCATCGTTCTGACCTGTATGATTGGCAGGCAACTCCTCTTCTTCCTGGGTAGAGCCAGACATCTTGATAGTCTGCAGTACAAAAGCACACACAAATTGGATGCAGAGAGCTGGTGAGGTGATGTGCGTCTGAGTGATAATTGATAATTCTTTCAACCTAGCATATTTCCCATAAATCTAGCTTTTGTGGCTCATGCCAACTTGATTAGAGAGATTTCAACAAACAACAAACAGTGACTGTAAACACTTTCTGGCTACACCTGAATGGATGAATGCCACTTGTGGACTCTCTGCTCCCAGATTTCACAACAGGCCACCGTGACAGCTCGTTTGGAAACTTTCTCATATTGCAAAAGTAGTTCCGCCGAAATGTGTCTCTAAAGACATTTTAGGTGAGAAATAAGCCATACAGTGCAGTAAATATGGTCTTCATTTTAGATCGACAGCTGTTAGTTTTTACATTTTTTCATGTGTTTCTGGAGGAAGCAAGTCACACTGGCTACACCTTGTTTGTATAAGGTGGCCTTCATCTCAACTTTATGCAAAGCAGGAGTGGGAAATGCATCACAACCAGTACGTACTGCACAACTGCTAACACAGACAATGAACGGAAAGTGTGGACATGATGATCCTGTGGAGAGATACATGTAACAAACTTTGAGACATTTTTCATCTCAACTGCTTGATAAAAACGTTTCCACAGGGTTAGGTGCGCAAAATAAAAGTTGAGCTGGACTGACAACTAATCTTGTTGTTTATTTCTGATGGGCTCAATGTTAACAAAGTACACAAAGTCATGTGAGCGTACATAGTGCAGCAATATTTCACACTTTGACACATCCATACTTAACTATCTGCTACATTCTTGTGTGTATAGGGCATAGGTGCATGCAGCTGTACACTGTTGTCACAGCCACTTACTGTGAGCCAGGCTGATGTTTACTTATCAGATTATGCTGAGATTAGCGCCAGTCTGACAGGCCTAGGACATCTTATCATGTGCGTGTGTGTGATATGACATAATTTGGTAGCAAAGCCTGTCATTAAGTTTACCTTTCTGTAACCTACACAAGTTTTATTCTATTGTTGTGAAATATTAAGATTAACCTCTGGTGACAGCACTTTTAACACATGACCTCTTTTTCTCCGCCAGAGTAAGCAAACATGGTAACAATGCGTAACTTAAATTATAAATAAATCTACAGCCATTGTGATACTGCAGTTAAGTGCTGAATGTGCACTGAAGGTCTGAGTACCAAGCAACACTCTGGTGAGGAAACCACTTCCTGTTCTTTGGAAACATCAGTGAAGGCCACATTCAAAGCTATTATGCTGATACTGCTGAGCTGTCACTGACGAGAGGCTCTTAATCAACGCTACGTCATTCATAACGTTGATAATGCTCACTAGTCTGAGGCAGCTAATTCCTTAATGTAAGCAAAGGAATACATTTCTTATATGGTTGCTTTTGATGAAGCGAAACGCTGAAAGTAACCTTCAGGTGAAATGGTTTCAAATGGAATGGCATAAAATGAATAGTATCCAAGCAAATACACGCTACATGCATAAATTATCAGACTAAACTAAGTATTGTATAGGCATACATAAATGGATGTAAGCATTTATACAAAATATTACCATGTGCAGCTTCGGAGCAAGTACACATTTGGATTTAATACAGTGACATATAAAAATAAACCTGGTGTCCTTCAGAAACGCTTAAGTGTGGAAAAACTATACATGTTGCTCCAGAACTCACATTTGCGTGACGGAAAAATGAGATGATAGAGTCCTAGACATACTGCACAAATATATCCACTGTACCCAACTAAATCAGACAGAAAATCTTACCTTTGCGTCTCGTTCAGTTACTCACAGATTCTTTGTCTTTGTCACTGTGTAGTGTGTCCACACATAGTAAACTGACGGGAGCGGAGAGAACACGGGATTGGAAAAGGGTGGGGAGGGAGATGAGGGAATAAGCTTTATCTTAACTGTCATACTCACCATCACTGTCACTGTAGGATGATGTGTAATAAGATTAGGTGTAATACCAGCTTTAGTGTTATGGATTCAAGACAGCAAAGTAGACACAGATAAAAAAAATAAATAAATAATAAGATATGGAGTTACTTACCAAAATACATAAAGATAAGAGCACTTCCAAAACAACTCCAGGCACTCTCTTTTAAACCATTACAGTGCTTTTATTATCACAGCATCGTCAAGTTAGACCTTGGAAATAAACTCTGACTCACTGGGACATTAAGCCTTGGTTAAGTCAAATATCCTTGTTCTTCATAAATATTGTTGACCAAAAAGGTGCCGTCTGCTGCAGGTTTTATCTGCCCGCACGCTCTCTCGGCCACAAGCCCAGGTTCAGGGGTGAGATTTCTATTGGTTGAGATTGTTTTCCTTTTTCTCCACTTAAAAAACTGTGTAGTCCTGCTGCTCCTTTTGTGTTGGATGAAGTCAACATGCCACTGAGTTCAAGTCAGGTAGTGGGAGCTGGACCAGACGGCACAGGTTTGGCCATGACCAACGTTTTTACCATGTTAGTATGTCTGTTAGTTGATGATAGTGAATAAAAACAGTGGTTCCTGGATGTAACTCCAGTGTTATGAGCAAATGTTTATCTCTTTAAGTGCTTGTTATCACAGCAACAATAACGCTCATTTTTTAAAAATAAATAAGGTGCTGACAGTGTCGCAAAATCCACGTTGTAGTGTAGCAGAACGTGACGCCAGTGACAGTGATGAGACCAGCATGCTGCCCACCACCACTTCATAATGTGAAATATGAACATAACATGACATAACACAAGCACTTCACTTCTATCAGACCCAGGTGCCTGGGCAGGTGCAGCTTTTTATGAAAATACTCAGAGGAAGTCTTAAGATGGTATGAAAGATATGCAAAGCGGAAACAGGCAGGAAGAGCAAACTTGTTCCATTCGGTACACTGCACAATTTTCACATAATTTCTCATCTATTTCTCGAAACCACTTGTGTCTAGAGGGTTAATATTATTAAATTCTAAAAACACAGTGTAATATACATGCACAATATCTATTTATATTGCAGTATTTTGAATGCGATATCAATTGTCTCATATATCCCAGGTGTCCAAGCTTGTTCAACAAGGCAAGGCAAAAGGGTTTAAGATCTGACCAGTGTGTATACTCCAGTTTCCTATTTAGGAAGTGTTAGTGAGTGTTTTTAAAGTTTAAACTTTTTCAAGATCAGCATAATGAAATAAGCTGTTGTTACTGAACAAGTCAAACACTGTTCTTGACTCCTCTCTTATATTACGCTCAAACCTTAAATCCAGGTTACCTCAAATACTACTACTAAAATGTAGAATTGGCTGGTGTGAAACCTGACAAAGACAGAACAGGTCAACTCTGGCCTTGTGGCGGACCATTTGTGTGTTTTTGTGACACCAAAACCAAAGAGGGCACCTTAAATGTAACAAGGCATATTTTCATTGTTTACCACACATTTAAACCTTTAACCCCCTAACCTTTAACCTTTAACCCTAACCCTTAAGACATGCAGAACAACCACAGAGCCACTACTGTACTAATTATGAAAGAATATAGTCATAGTTTATATCAAATAAAACAGCAGAAGCTGGGCTACAACGTGTAAAAAACATGTTTAAATGACCCAAACACAGCCCAAACACCACTCAAATAAACAACTAAACATCAGACTTCGTGAATCATCCTAACCCTAACCCCCAACCCTAGAAAACTGGCTTGGGGCTTAAAAGGTTAAGATGTAACCTTTAGTCTTGTCAGCCGCATATTAAGTCAATAGGGATGGGGTGCTGCTTAGCTTGGTTGGTAGAGTGGGCGTCTTAAGCACTGAGGCTTCTTGCAGCGGACCGGGGTTTGAATCCCACCCGGGGTCCCTTTGCTGCGTGTCACTAACCCTCTCTCTCATTTTCCTGTCACCTCTTGAGCTGACTGATCTAGTAAAGCCATAAAAGGCCAAACAAAAAAAAAAAAAAAAAAATCTCGACTGTCTTTAAATGTCACACAGATACTACACGACAGCAGCTTTAGGACAGCCCCCTCAGTGGATGCTGGTGTCCTTGTCACTTAACTCGGCTCAGTCAGCAGCACAAAGCACTCCAGACTCTCTACTACTTCCACTGCACACCTGGAATCAGTCACTGGTAAGATGTTTATTTTATTGTATTTTTTTTCCATATGAATCTCTATTTAACATTTTATGCCTCCTTTTGAAATGTACATGCGCACACTTGAAACCAGGATGTGGCTTTTTTTCTTTTTTTTCTTTTTTTTTTAAAAATGTACATTGATGATCTAACAAAGATCAAACAGACCCCTGGAAATAAACCATCAGCTTCATACAAAATCATTTTTTTCTGTAATGGCACCTATCTCAATTGTCTAATTACATGATAATCCTTTGCCTAATATTTTGTCCCATTGACAAGCAACAGTGTTGACTAATTGGCTCATATAAAGCTGAAGAATTACATTTTTATGCTATAAATGGTCTCTATGTAACATCTTACATGTGATAATCAGTTTTTTATCTGCAATATGTGAGCAGATTGCAGCGTGACGTGAAAAATGAGACCTTCCCGTGTTTCTTGGTTGCCTATACAAGCCTGTTGATGATTTGTTTAAAAGGGCACTATGTAAGTTTGGAAAAGAAATTCAAACTTTATTTTCTCCTTAAGTGAATAAACCAGCTGTTCTCAGAGAAAAATAAGGTCCCAGAACACTGCTTGAAAGTTGGCAGGGTCTGCCACGTATGAACAAAGTAAAACAGTATAAATTGTGTTCATTTAATCAAGTTGTTTGTTCAGTTTATCCAGTAAGTGAGGACCGTTCCCTCTGATCAAAGTTACTTCCCCAAAACTACATAGTGCACCTTCAAGTTGTTAAGTGCTGCTGGACTATGGATTTCTTTGGGTCTGATTTTATGCAGCACTCTCAAAAGATGTGACTACATGCACGTTCTCAAGTGCCGCACCTCAGTACTGTACAGCGCTCCACTAATAGAGGAAAAAGTCTAGAAATGGAGTTCTTAAAGGCTACACATAAGCAATGTTGCTCGAGACAGTCCACAAACATTTTCCCCAGCTTTGGCAACCACAGGTTTCACTCTAGTCAGCAGAAATTTAGCACATAACGTGGCTATAACACACACACACCCACACCCACTTTTTTGTCACATTTGTTAACCTTTTAAGCCCCAAGCCAATTTTCTAGGGTTAGGTTTAGGGGTTAGGGTTAAAAACCCCATGGTCCCCCAATTGTGGGTCCTTTAAAGGGTTAAGGTTTGTGCATTTGGATGATTATCACAACCGCATTAATATGTTCATAAATGTTCTCAGTCATCCAGGTCATAGTAAAGTGCTGTATCAAAGGCAACTAGACTTGTTTCAGTATCTTGTAGTTGAAACGCCTTCAAGAAACCGAAACGCATCCAGCTGCCCGATACAACACTTCACACCATAGTGTAACCCTCAGCAACATTTGGTCTAAACAGATGATAAACACTGACGATGTTGAAAGTCATGATGTCTGACGTCAGTGACACACAGGGCAAATGAGTGGGTTGATAGTTCTAAAAATATGTAAACTAGCTTAAACTCTGTTTGATTTATAGGCTTATTATGAGTTTATGAAAAAACGTGTAACTTATCATCAAATCTACACTTTATAAATAGCTAATACCTGGCTCATTGATTGTTTATTACAAAATACCTGCCTACATACCAGCCTTGCCATGAATAATATACAATTCAAACAAATACTCAGAAAGAAACATCTTTCTGACAGCTGAAGCAGAAGTGAAAGCAGATCTGACCAATATGCCAACTGCAGAGAGGAAAATAAGGAACTACATATTTCCTGCGAGCAGATGTGTCAAACATCCACTCGTTCCTTAATCAAGTACAGATATTTGTGTAAAAGACTATTTATTGATTGCTGTCAGGAATTTCAGGACGTTTTCCTCTAGAATAACTTACCAACCCTAGCTTTAAAATACATGACATGTTACCAAACAAGCACTTACATTTGTCCACCAATCATGCACTCATTGGACATCTGGCTCATTTGCTGTGTGTGTGGGTGGAGCGGAATTCTGGTTCAGCTGATGCCATGAGAAACAGTTGTATTTTATGAGCATTTTTTTAAACTAAGGCCAAAAGGACTAACAGCTCTTTATCATCAATGTGCCACAGGACAACCTCCAGCCATGAGCAATGATGAGGACTGGTATCAGCGCTACCTGGACATGCAAAATGAATATGACTATGAAAACACGACTGACGCGAGTTACGTGCAAAGTAAGCCTGTCCAGCTCTGTTCGAAGGAATCCCTCAACAACTTTGGTGCGACAATCATCCCAGTTTTCTACTATGTCAACTTCCTCCTGAGTTACCTCGGCAATGGGCTCGTCCTCTTCATCATCTACAAGTACGAGGAGCTCAAATCAGTGACAAATATCTTCCTCCTAAATTTGGTCCTCTCCAACATTCTCTTTGCCTCCAGTCTCCCCTTCTGGGCCACATACCATATGTCTGAGTGGATTTTTGGTCTGGCTTTGTGTAAGATAGTAAGCAGCGCCTACTTCATTGGTTTCTACAGCTCCATCCTCTTCCTCACTCTTATGACTTTTGACCGATACCTTGCAGTGGTGCACGCGGTGGCAGCTGCCAAGAGCAGGAAAAGAGCATATGCCATCATTGCATCCATGGTAGTTTGGTGCATCAGTATCATAGCAAGTATCAAAGAGCTAGTTCTCAAAAACGTGTCAGAGAATCAATTCTCTGGGCTAATGTGTGACGAGTCAGGATACCCTGACAGCACCATGGCACGCTGGCGTCTGGTCACGTATTACCAACAATTCCTGCTCTTCTTCCTTCTCCCTCTGTTCATGGTGATGTACTGCTACATCAGCATCACCATACGCATCCTATCCACCCGCATGAAGGAGAAGTGCCGTGCCATCAAGCTCATTTTTGTCATCATCTTCACCTTCTTCGCCTGCTGGACGCCCTACAATATCGTCATCCTCCTTCGAGCTATTCAGATCTCCAACCCAGGTGAGGGTGTCAGCATGTGTTCTGAAGAGGAGAGTTTGGACTACGCATTGTACATGACCCGGAACATAGCCTATCTGTATTGCTGCATTAGTCCTGTGTTCTACACATTTGTTGGAAAGAAGTTCCAGAGTCACTTCAGAAGGCTGATGGCAAAGAATATCCCCTGTCTGAAGAGACATGTGAGCCTCAACAGCCAGAGCACCAGAACCACATCACAGAAGACACCACATTCTACTTATGAGTACTAGTTCTAGACACACACACGCACACACATGCACACACACACACAGACACACCTTCACCTATGTAACCTAACTGCTTTTGTCAAAGCAATTGACAGAATGTTGTTCTGGATTAAATCACTTTATTCATTATTCATTAGGAAAAAATGGGCACACTCTTTAAGGATCTGTAAAACAAATCTCTACAATGTGGACCCTATTCCTTTCTCATGCTAAACAGTTACATTTCCCTGCAGCTTTACAGTTGCATGCCACCTTTGTTGGATGGTGATGAGGAAATTGCATATTTGGTCATATTAACAAGCACTGTCTGACCTAGTTGACCTGTAAATACTGGCACCAGCACCTGTTTTTGTTTCTCTTGTTCATTTTATAAGCTTGTTTCCTTTTCTGATTTGTTTGTTTGTTTTTGGTATCCATGTGGGAATATGTGATTCATATAACATATTAAGCAATCTGCAAGTGCAATTATTCTGTCAATGCTGATTATTCTAACAGAAAAAAGTCAAAAAGAAGATACAAAATTATTAAAGATAATTTCTCTATTACATCCATATACTGAGTGTTCTAATCTTGCTGAGTTTATGTTGGATGCAAAGGTCATTTTGAATGAAATGTGATGCATTTGATACATCCTGTCTTTTGAATAAAATACATTATACTAAAGTGCTTTAAAATGTACTGTATCTTAATCCTCCAATACACGATGCATTCAAACTGTTCCCCTGCGACATCTGTCCTTTCAAGGATTTATATATTAATCACATACACACACACTAGATGTAATTCTCTGTACTTGCGTATTTTGCAGGATTAGACCAATGATCATTTCTCCTTTCTGACAGAACATCTGGAGCCATTTCCTGTCAGCTAAGCACATTCCTCTGGTGAATCAGTGCAGTCAAGTCTTGAGAAACAACATAGAATAATGGTATGTGGGTGTAGTGATAATACATTATGTTGAAACAGTGTGATGAAACAGGCTTCACAGTCATAGTCAGTGTTACTGCCAAGTTTTTGCTAAGAACATAACAAACTGAGATTGGCTCTTTTAAATAACAGCTTAACAAAAGCATAAAAGTACTCTTCTAACTATACATTTGCTCTGAGGCTTACACTAAAAACATATTTGTTAAGGGGTACTACAGCAGTTTAGTACTGGACTTCTATTACGTTAGTGGACTCCTGGACTCCTAACTGACTTTCCCACTCTATGCAGGCTGATAAGGAATCGGGGGACCACTCCAAGTTGGTCTTACTTGATGTAAGCGCTCCCTTTTGATGCCATTGATCATACCATCCTCATTAATATGAAGGTATCTCACGGAAAGCTTTACAGTTGTTTATGGCATAATAGTAATGGATAACTGCTGAATTCTAAGCTACTTCCAACAGAAACTTAGGAAGGCTAAATTTCAAACCAGACTCAGGTCAGGTTTTACAGAGGAGCAGTAGAAATAATCCTGACTGGAAACATCACAAGCTGACATGCTTCCTTGTGGCCCAGGACAGGAAGGCTTTACAGCAGGTCATTAAAACCACCAGAACATCACTGGTACCATCTACAGAGCATCAGCGACATCAGTGAAGTGAGATGTCTGCACAGAGCCTAAAGATGATGAAAGGCAACACCCACCCAGCCACAGTCTGTTCACCCTGCTGCCATGTCATCTTCCATGTCAGGGCTGGTTTAATCAGCTATAAGACTGAGAATTGAAGCAAATGCAGAAGTACCAAACACAACACTTCCTGGAATGGCCACTTGAGGATGGCTCTAAAAGCAAGTCAGTCCCATGTTAAAATGGCCAACTATAGCAGAAATAAACATGTTTACAGCCTGGAACAAAAACTGTTTTGGGTTCTATACCTCATTTATCTTTACAACTACACAGGGTTGAATTTCTAAATACTGGTTTAATTTATATTAAGGCTTACAGATACAAATAATTATGGGCATGGCCGCTTTGAACGACAGGTATCGACAAGCTGTCTGCTTGGTTTCACCTCAGCCTATTCAGCCACTGACCTTGATCTCTATGGCAGTATTTGTGGTGCTGGTTCCTGCTGGAGAATTTTTTGATGTAGATATCGGACAAATACTATGACGTTTTGTGCAGTAAACTGTGCAGAAAGACACCACTGAGGGACAGACACCTGTGTTTTGGATTAACGTGCAGCTCTGCTGGCATTAACTGACAGACCTGCTGGAGCAAGCGACCTCTGCTGGCAGAGCCTGGAGCTTCTCAGCATCAGAAGTTCCTCCAGAATCTAGAAAAATAAACCAGGTGCCAAATGTTTAAACCATGAGTACATATGGTGTACGAAAGGCCACTGTCAGTATGCATTATGATAATTATAATAATGACGCTTATTCAAATAAACAAATAAATACATAATATTTCTAACTGTAAATAAAGCCTATTTTACTGCATAACTGAGGATTAAGAATCCTTCAGATGTAAGCGGCACTATAGGGCCTGTAGCCGTGTGTAATGGCCGTGAAACATGATATAATAGCTGCTTTGGAGTTGCTAGAGGACGTTGCCAATGTGCAATTTAGGCAAGAGAATGTTTTAAAGGACAGAACTGATGTGTTCTAGCCCATGGCGATGACGGCGAGAGTGCGGGGATCCCCTCTCCTCTAACAGAGGATCTCACTGAAACTAAAACTAAATTAACTAAAAAAACAGTGATTGTCCTACCAAAAATGCTTTGTTCGGACTAAACGTGACGTAAGTTGTTTGCAGGAATAGATGACATACAAAGTCAATGAAAAGAATTGATTAGATGCTCAAAGGTCAGCCAGGCACATGAGTTGAAAATGTCAAACCAGTGACTCTGTGTCGGCGCTGACGTTCACACGGACGTCAAGACGTTCACTTTACTGATGTCCTGACATATAACATGAACAACAATGGAGGAGAGGATACTAATCACTACTGGTGGCCATTGTGGACACCCAGAGCTGTACGACAACACATCTACTCATACGGAGACAGGACAAACAGTGAGCGAGAAAGTAGGTCTACCTGGTGAGTTTTGGAATTATGTCTCAGCACAGCTCTGATCGATCTGAACTCCATTCAGCATTTTACAAGTTGTTTGCTTGTTGTCTGGCCAACAGCCCTGAAGAAGCATGTGTTCAGGCTTCTAATGACGTAGTTATGTGGTAGGGATCGACCGATTATCACTGACCCTACTGATAGTGTGTGTGTGTGTGAGAGAGAGAGAGAGAGAGAGAGAGAGAGAGAGAGAGAGAGAGAGAGAGAGAGAGAGAGAGAGAGAGAGAGAGAGAGAGAGAGAGAGAGAGAGAGTGAGAGTGAGAGTAGAGCACGTTGAGGGGATGGCTAAGTGTGTGTGTGTGTGTGTGTATAAGCCACCTGAGACGCTGCAGAAACTGACAGCAAAGCATCGTCTGAGAGAAAACTGTAGGGTTACTTTACTTTTACCCTTTTCTGTGTTTGAGAGATCCCAAGCAGCAGAAAATGATATATTGTCATGTTGTGTGTCCTGTAACTGTCTTTGACAGTTTCTTGTAGAGAGGAGCAGAATATTGCTGTTCAAGACTTCAGACATCATGCAACTGCATCATAAAGCCTACATGAACTGCATGGTGTTCAGGGATGAATAGTCTCTCCTATTGCTATTGTACTATTTTTTTCAGATATAGTTACATTAATCGTTAGTAATGTAGCAGGCTAGTTTTGAATGACAGTGTCCCTGCTATCACATGTTGTTAAAATATAACATTTACATAATAAAATCAGCTACAGGCTTCCCAAATGCTGTAGCAAATTAAGCATGATGAGTTGAGCATATGTCAGCATGTGGCCCCACTTTTAACTCTCTCTTTTTTCAAACCCTTATTGCAGATGGACAGACTTAAGTCTAAAAGTGCAGTGTGGAAATATTACACTCAACCAACACCAGGGAAGGCAGTCTGTAATACATGCAATGAAGGTGTCAGCATGGGAGCAACAACGGGGGAAAACAAAAATACTTCAATCCTGTGGTCCCATCTTAGGATTCATCACCCTCAGTTGTATGAAACAGCACAGAAGAAACGGGAATCTGAATCTCATCTCAATGAGGCAACTTCATCTCAGCCAACAATAGAGGACATGTTTCAGAAACAAAGAAAGTGGACAAACTCAGATGACAGGTCAAAACTAATGGACAAACTAATCATAGAGATGACAGTCACTGACAACCAGCCGTTCTCGGTGGTGTCTGATGTTGGCTTGAAGCGCGTCATGGCTGCAGCAGAGCCACGATATGCACTGAAAAGTGAGAAGTATTACCGAACTGAGAAGCTGCAAGCATTTCACCACAAGATTGTGGACAATATCAAAGCCCTGATTCAACCAGAGAATGCTGGCTACTCTCTCTCCTTCACCACAGACTGCTGATCAGGTGTGAGCGAGTCTCTCATGAGCCTGACATGCCATTTCATTGACACTGAATGGACAAGAAAGCAGGTCATCTTAAATACAAGAGCGATGCATGGGTCCCACACTGGGGAATACCTGATAGAGACATTCCTCAATATGCTTGAGGACTGGAAGATAAGCAAAGACCGTGTAGCACTAGTGCTTCGAGACAGCGGAGCAAATATTGTGAAGGGAATGAGGCTCACTGAACTCCCAGACCTCAGCTGCACGGCGCACACCTTGCAACTTGTGGTGAATGACAGTCTGGCAAGTCAAAGAGCCGTCACAGATGTAATTACAATAAGTAAGAAGTGTGCCACACATCTCCACCACTCCATTCTGGAGTTTGCGAGACATCCAGACGGAACTTGGCCTGCCAGAGCACAACATAATCCAGGCCGTTCCAATGAGGTGGAACTCAACGCTCCACATGCTGCAAAGAATGCTGGAGCAAAAGCGTGCGCTTACCATCTACTGTGGTGAACATGGAGGATTTGCAGGCCCCACTGCTCACCAGTGGGACCTTGTGTCCAATTTAATTGAAGTTCTTCTCCCAATAGAGGAAGTGACACTTCAGGTGAGCCACAGCAGCTCATCTGCATCCTGCATCATTCCATGCCTGACTGTGCTGAGGATGCTTCTGCAAGATGATGACGGGCCCTCCACAAAAGTCATCAGAACGCTCAGGCAAGCCATGAGGGAGAGCCTCTGCAAGCGTTTCTCAAAGGTAGAAGACACAAAAACTGTGGTGCTTGCAGATGGATAGACTTAAGTCTATGTGTAAAAACACTCAGTTAAGTTAAGTCTTGGAGTTTGTATTATTCAAAATGTTGACGCCAATATTTTCCCTTTTACTGCAAATGAATATCGGCTCCAAATATCGGTTATCGGCCTCTTTGACTGCTAATAATCGGTATCGGCCCTGAAAAAACGATATCGGTCTATTTCTACTATGAACATTATCAGCCAATCATGTCTCTGCTGCCAGCTGTCGTTTCATGTGACCTCCTCCACCCCATCCTCCTCCAGCTCTTCATCCAGTGGCTGAGTTCTATAACCAGAATCAACTCCCCTGTCATCACAACAGTTTGAAAAAAACTAAATTATGTTGAATCTTGCTGTGGAATTTAGCCTTCCTAAGTTTCTGTAGATAGCAAATCTTTTTCTCTGTTTTTTTAGCCAGGGAATGTATTTAAAATCTATGTATAAAACAAAAAAACTGCTGTTAATTTTGCACTACATCATGTAAATATGTATATATGTCTATTCTGTTTCTTCCCTTTTTAATTTTATTGCTTATTTTCTGTTTTATTCTGTTGCTGCTGTAACAAACACATTTCCCTGTCTGCGTGACATTAAAGGATTTCTGATTCAGATTCAGATTCAGATTCTGAACCTATGACTATTCTCAGAATTGTGTCATCACTTCTTGTCAATCATAGTACATTTCCTGCATGTTGTAAGAATATTATCAACTATCTCAGCGTCAAGGCACTGATGGCAAAGTACCACTGGATATTTTACAATGATAAAAAGTGTGCAGTTAAGCTTGCTGTGCCTAATTCTCAGCCTACTTATTGCGACATACATTTTCCATTTAGCTCCCCTACTTCTTTACATACCTACTTTTCAATTGAATGTTAATGTCCATTACCCCCTGTCTGTATACTGACTTCAACATTTCCTTTTTTGACTGCTTCGTCAGAGTGTGCCGGGACCCAGATGGATGTAGCGTTTTTGCCCCTTCCTTACAATTAATCATTTGGCAATCAAGAATATTCTCATGACTTCTGGCTGTACCTGACTTAATTCTAGTAGGGCAAGCCCCCAGATCCTAATTTATTTGAAAGAAATTATGTACACCCTTTTTAAGATGAAATCTTCAATGTATTTGCTAAGCTAAAAGCATCAGCATGCATCCTGTCTGAAGTGGGTGAATGCGCTCAGCCAGGGTTGAGGGTTGAAATAACGTCTTTTTAAATCAGTTTGGGATCTTGGGGCTTACAGGGACTTGGGTTTTGCAAGCTGAGCTGTGTGAAGCCATTTGCAGTTTTAAAGAAAGTCCCTGGCTACTTCAGTTGTTGCGGTGAACGAGGCGATGCTGTTTAGCTGTGAAGCTCCAGGAATGTTTTGTGGACTACGAAACCTCACTTGACATACGGCAGTGTGAGTAGATTGTGACTGAATTTTCACTCTTGGGTGAATTTATCCTTTAAATCCCACATGGTAAGTCAGCACAAAGTAAGGAATCATGTATGTGTGCACATTAGGGTGCATTAGGGTAATCCGATGCATTAAAAAAAACACGTAGATTGCACTTTTTATATACCTGGCTAAAAGAATCTCAAGATTATCAAGACCAATATAGTGCAATATGAAAAACTATGCTTAATGCTCTTAAAGCAACTGAAAGGCTAACTCACTTGTGAGTAGCACAAACCAATATTAATTTATAATGAACAATACAAATGAATAAACCTTGCCATAACTGCTTACAAAAAAAAAGCCATGACAGTAACATAGCTAAGCTGAGTGGAGCTTTTAGCCAGCAGGGGATGGAGAAAACTTGAGGGTAGTAACGCTGGTTGTTTTATGAATCTCCTCCTCGGTCAGACCCTGTTGTCCCTTCAGGTGTGTAACAAGGTTAGTTGTAACCTATACATCTGTGACACATGCAATACTATACATCCATAGTGCACATTAACGTATATTAGGTCCAATTTAGGAGGAATAACATTTTTTTTTGGGTTGGTCCCATTTCTAAACAAATTAATAAAGTATCTAATAATGAAATATATCAGATTTTACAGATGCAAACATTTAATAACCAATGCACCTTGATTCAATTTCAAGACAGAAACAATTTACAGCTGCTTTACTGATGCACTCCCATCTTGCCCGCCCATGTCCCTGTACTAATATGACTCGGTTAATCTTACCTTCCCTGGTGCACATCGGCCTCGAACAGGGAGGCAGGAGGGGTGTTGCCCCCCCGCCCCCTAGTGGCTAAAATAAGTCCCTACATTGACTCTGAAATGGGTTCAACAAAATTGTTGCTTATATGAAAAAAATAAGAATAAAAAAGTCATGTTGGTTATAAAATGTTTTGCCTCCCCAGTCCAAATGTCAAAATCTGCCTATGCCTATGCAGGGCCCAATGGTAGCTATGGCCCTCAGATTAGGCCCAGCTGAAAGTCACATTTACATTTTTGTTGAAAGTGATTTGCTGTCTTGAGGTGGGGCTGTAGAGACCTCAAAACCACCAAACCTGGACAAAAGTTCAGTTAAAGACAATATTCACATGCCAGTCATTTTTCTATACATCATGCTCAGGGTGAGAAGCTTGAATGCTGAGATAATATTAATGCTACTGTTTTCCATTTTGAAAGTTTACTAAATGTAGGAAATCTGATGAATTGTTAAAATTTCACCACTCCACGATTGTTCGGCAACTGAGAAGATGATGGATGGTCATAATCAAGGTCAAACAACATTCATAACTCATTACTGTAGCTAATGTTAGCATTAAACCGCCTCCTAGCTAACATTACTGTTTAATTATATCAAGCACATTTCACTTCTAGGTTTAAATACATGTATCCTAAATCTACTTTAAAATTCTAGAACTAACCTTTCCAATTTTATGGTCTAACACTATCAACCAGTAATGTTAGCTTAGAGGTGGTTGAATGCTAACGTTAGCTGTCAACAGAACAGAAGTTAACCGGGTTTATCAATTACTATGTTTAAATATGAAATGTCTTTTCAGTTGCTGTTCAATCAGGGATAGGTGAAGTAACAATAATCTGTCAGATCCCTATATTTACAGAACTTTCCTTTCAATCCAGAACACAGCAGTAGTATATATATATATATATATATATATATATATATATATATATATATATATATATATATATATATATATATATATACACATGCATGTATATATTCATTTTTTTAAATGAAGTGAAACTGCGATTCAAAATGTAAATGTATACACACAATTTGATCAATGTAAAGCTCCTATGTAAAACCTACTGACACTAGTTTGTCACTCTGCTTGGATATCATTTATTCAGCACAACCCATGACATTTTCACACAAATTTGGATTGATGCACCAGACTGTTTCTCTCAAATTAATCCCTCTGTTGGGAATCGATATTGATTAATAATTAAAATATTATCATTAATTAATACAATTATTATAGTTAATTCATGAAACGTAGGTAACTATGATTCATTAATGAACACAGGGCACCACCCTGAAATCAGGGATCAGTTATCAAATGATATACCTTTAGTCTTAAAGCCTGACAAGTAGTCAAACTGTCAATATTATGAAAATATCAATAATTAGACAAGAGGGACGGCATGAATCTGAGCACTGACCATCTCAACCAGCTGTTATTACAATATGGGATTGTGCAAAATAATCACAGATGCTGCTCAGTTAAAATCAACAGTGTTTATTAAAGCTTTCTCCAAAAACACAAACTACCTACTTTAACAAACAACAGTTTCCTTCAACAACTAACAACATCAAGACAAAAGCAAGCCAAACATATAAATGTGTGGAGGCGTGTGTGTGTGTGTGTGTGTGTGTGTGTGTGTGTGTGTGTGTGGCAGGAAGTCCCTAATAAGGACTACAAGGATGGATAGCAGGACTACAGACGCGACTTAAAAACTCTCGTTGAGGAGACTACAGGAAGCACCAAATGTGATTTGACGAGGTCACGCGAGAACGCCCGAGGTGAGGATTCAGATTGCACTGAAACAGATACCTGGAATTCAAAAATGGCGGCAGTGATTGTGTCGACCAAAGGTGATCACTACACGTGCACGCAAGGTTAAAACAAGAGTGGCGGTTACGTTGTCTTTGGTCTCGTGTGCAGTTTGGTTGAACAAGAGAAGAATTTACACGGATAATACCCACAGTTCCTAAAAGCTAATCGTGCTACCGAGAGGAGTCCGCCCTTGAAGTCAATAACGGGGATATACTAGACACCCATGTCTGATGTTATAGCAAGGTTATTAACTATACGTTTCCAACAGATCGCTCATGAGATTAAGCTATCTCAGTGTGTGTGTGTGTGTGTGTGTGTTAGTAAAGAGGAAAGAAGCTAAGCTAAGCAAACTTAGCTTAGCAGACAACAAAGAAACAACACAAGGACCACGTGGTGCACAGCGGTCGTCTCGGCAAGCGAATCAATGTTCGTTTATCGTCCGCTGATCGAGCCGGAATACGAATATGTATTGTGGTCACACATGGCCGCAAGACTGTACAGGCTGGATTAGCCCAAATGAGCTCCCAGGCAACCATAAATCGGACACAGGGGTCCTTTCACAACAATGTAAGCACAAAGAAAAACATGCTATATACTGTTCTATATTCTGTTTCTGCCCAAACATAAGCCTCTTACTTGATACTTGATTACTGAGAGCGGGATCAAGCTTTAGCGTCCTAAAAGCTGACGGCAGGCTGTATCACAGCGTTGTGTCGACTCGATGGAAGGCCCGGACCTCAGGGTTTCTCCTTCTGAAGATAATCTCTTCCTTCTGCAGGCGGTGAGGAAACGGCTGGGTCGGGCAGCGTTCCTCTAGGGATCCAAAACTATAATGACAAATATCCAAAACAAAAACGAAAGTGAAGCCAAAACAGTCTCTGTCTCGTCCACCGAAAAGGTAACTGAACTTCTAGCTCAAACAAAGCGAAAAACATTTATCAAAGTTGCACCCTTACAGCAGCTCTGTATGAAACCTGAGTTTCTCCACAATTCTTGCAACCTATAAACTGGGAGTGACATCATTGTGATCCTGTCCAAACATCTTGGGGGCAGGTCAACCTGGGTCATGGTTTTTCACACCTTGTGGGCCTTTTCTCCCTGTTCTTGTGTTCTGCAGGTCCTGGTCTCTTTGTTTGAGACATGTGCATGGAGGCACAAGGCCCAACAACTCTGTTAATGCAAAGTGTTAATTAAAGAAGGTGAGTTCTTAAGAACATGCGGTTGTGAATGCTCCCTGTTGACCAGCTGAAGCCAAATGCGGATTGCTGGCGGTGAAAAATCGTAATAATGTCCAGAATATATAAAAACTGTGAAATAATGTGGGATTTGTTGAAAACCTAAGGCCAAACTGAATTGGTGACTTTAATTCATTTGAAGTCTCGTCTGAAGAGCATGAAGCTTCTTTATAGTTTGGTGAGAATAAAGCATTAAAAATATATAGGGTTTGAAGAGATGTTACAGGCAGAATGAGTCAAAGACTCACTCTGAATCAGACTGAGAAAAAAAATAATAGTTAAATATAGTTAAAATGTTGGGAATTATACTGTGTGTGTTTGTGTGCACATGAGTGCACACTTAAGCATGGCTATGTGTGTATGTGTGTGTGTGTGTGTGTGCGTACATGTGTGCATGCTTA